>NC_081575.1:121881100-122067099 GCF_022355385.1 Mustela nigripes | reverse complement strand
ATCCATCCATCCTTCCATCCATCCAACCAACCATCCACCTATCCATCATCCATCCATCCATATATCCACCTATCTACCATATCTATCTATCTATCTATCTATACATCCATACAGCGATCCAACCAAGTATATCCATCCATCCTTCCATCCATACAACCATCCATCCATCCATCCATCCTTCCATCCATCCAACCAACCATCCACCTATCCATCCGTCATCCATCCATTCTTCCATCCACGTCTACTCATCATTCATCTAGTCATCCATCCATTGTCTATCTATCATCTATCCATCCTTGTATTTGCCTTTACACCTCTCTCCCTCTCTATCTCAATCTACATCTCTCCCAGAACTCCTCTATTACCAGAACATCCTCAATATGCAAATATGTAGTAATGAAGCCTGTATTTGGTGGGGGCAGATAGCAAAAAGGTAGCGAGAAATTCCTCCCATCCCAACTGATATGCCCCTTTTCAGTGTGATCCTCTTGCCCCTTCCACTGAGAGATGGATTTTACTTCTTCATCCTCTTGAGTCTGGTCTTGTCCCTTGATTTAGTTTGACCAAGACCTTATTTTCCATACAGCCAGGTGGGAGCCCTGGGAAGAGACCTTGAAACTCCTTCTCTTGTCTTCTTGGCATCTGAGACCAGTTGGGAAGGGTACCGCACTGACCTCAACCTGTCCCAATAGTGCTGGGCAGGCAGACTCCTGAGGAACCCAAAGAGGAAGCAGTAGAACTACCCAGCTAAAACTGAGCACTAGAGTAATGACCAAGGAAAACCATCACTGTTTTAAGTCACTTCATTTTGTGAGCAGAAATTGACCACTGATTTTCTTTACACACCACAAACATACCAGGATGGCATGTTTTATTACTCCAAAGATACATTTTTATATTACTTTTTTTGTATTCCAAATAATACAATCTACTTTAAGGAAAAAAAAAATCTTTTTTTTTTTTTTTTTTTCTGGCTGCTGTCTCATTTAATTGCCGTGATCAGAGAGGGAAGTGAGATGCTCTTGATGATTTTATATGCATTGAGATCTCCCTTATATTCTGGTAGATGGCTGAATTCTGTGACTATATACAAAGGAAATATTTAGTCTCTGTTTGTTGAATTTTCAAACACAGTTCTTATTATTTTGTTGTTACAGACAGTGCTGTGGGGGAAAATCTCATCCCTGTCTCCTGACGCCCTCCCAATGCCTGAATTGTAGATGGTTCTTCAAACTTAATAGATGGTGCCATATTGGTTTCCAAAATGAGTAATCCATTTTTGGTTGAGACATCAGCGCCTAATTTTTCAAATTGCCACATGTTTTATCTTCACATGGCCAAATGAGTTCATTTTTCAGTTCATAAAGTTGGATGACAAAGGATCTCTCACTGTAGTTTCATCACACTTGATGGCAATGCATGTGAGCTAGTTGCATACTATTTTCATTTTTCATAATTTCATCCTCTCTGTATGTTCTAGGAGAATGTATTCCTAAACACTAAAGATTGAATAAGTTTCTCATTTCTGTTGTCTTCATTTTTGCCTGGTGCTAAGAAATGTAAAGTTTACTAATGACTTTCTTTCTCAAGTGAATAGTACAGAATTTTATTTATTTTTAGAACAAAGAGGGAAAACAAACACGAAATTAAATCAGTTAATTATTTGGGAAACTGTGTCAAACTGCACTCAAGTAATTCTTTCATGATGAATTAAAAAGGTTGTTTTGAATGATCTAAACAAAAGTTGAAGATATGTTAACATGGGATTAAAAAAAAAAAAAAGACATTTCCTCTGGGAGGATATACTCTGTTTATTTGCCCTGTCTGTCTACCTATTTATTTGCCCATAGACTTCTATATTTTGGGAGAAGGCATATAATCTCTCTGCCATGACATGCACACTTACCAGGAAAGGTATTCATTTTTATTGGATTTGCATCAGTTTTGATCAGGGGATTTATGTATTTTAATAATAACATATGTCCTCGGAAAGAGTCTGTTTATACGTTAAGACAATGATAGAAGGGGGTTGTCGAGGGAATTAAACTGAAGCAGAACGTAATTATGAAATGATGGATCAACTCTTTTTGCATCTTCCGAATTCTTAGCAGAGCTTGTAGAACACATGCACATAGACCAACACTTGTCAAGTTAACACCTGTTAATGCTGCAGCTACTATCTGGGAAATCTTGTGAAAAGTCAGATTCCACATCAGTAGGTTTGGGGCGGAGCTAGACATTCTGCCCCTCTCATCTGTTGTGGGGTGTGGGATGGTCCCAGAGCCTCGTGCAGCAAGACTTTGCAATTGAATGCTCCTCGAGCAACTGACTTTTGTCAGTCATGTGTACAACTCTTTTCAGTGCGTTACGTGTATTATAATCCTCTTTGAAGTCAGAGAAGTTTATTTAAATAACTTGGCCATGGTCACAAGTGACTTTACATGATCCCAGACATTTGGAGCTAAAAGGAATTGAGGGATTCCTGTGGTGAATTTCACATCACATAAAACTAACCATTTAGGTAACAACAGGGGCACCTGGGTGGCTCAGTGGGTTGAGCCTCTGCCTTCAGCTCAGGTCATGATCCCAGGGTCCTGGGATCAAGCCCCGCATCGGGCTCCCTGCTCTGTGGGGAGCCTGCTTCCTCCTCTCTCTCTCTGCCTGCCTCTCTGCCTACCTGTGATCTCTATCTATCAAATAAATAAATAAAATCTTTAAAAAAATAAAAAAAATAAATAGGGAACACAGTGGTATTTAGTTCATCCATAATGTTGTGCAACCCTTACCAAAGTATTTTTATCACCCCAACGTGGACCTCATACCCAGTAAGCAGTTACTACTCATCGCCCCCTCCCAGCCCCATGGCAAAAACAGGTCTACTGTCTGTCTCTATGGATTTGCAGATTCGTGTCATTTTATATAAATAGGATAATGCAATGTAAGCTCTTTTGTGTTGGCCTTCCTTCATTGAGCTTCATGTTTTCAAAGCCCAGCTATTTGTAAGACATGGGAGTGCTTCACTCCTTTTTTTTTTTTTTTAATTTTTATTTATTTTTTTAAATTTATTTTCAGTGTTCCAGAATTCATTGTTTATGCACCACACCCCGTGTTCCATGCAATACGTGCCCTCCTTAATACCCACCACCAGGCTCACCCCACCTCCCACCCCCCTCCCATCCAAAACCCTCACTTTAATTCTCAGAGTCCACAGTCTCTCATGGTTCATCTCCGCCTTTTATTCCCCCATCTCTCTTCTCCTCTCCATCTCCCCATGTCCTCCATGCTATTTGTTATGCTCCACAAATAAGTGAAACCATATGATAATTATCTCTCTCTGCTTGACTTATTTCACTCAGCAGAATCTCTTCCAGTCCCGTCCATGTTGCTACAAAAGTTGGGGATTCATCCTTTCTGATGGAGGCATCATGCTCCATAGTGTATATGGACCACATCTTCCTTATCCATTCGTCCGTTGAAGGGCATCTTGGTTCTTTCCACAGTTTGGCGACCGTGGCCATTGCTGCTATGAACATTGGGGTATAGATGGCCCTTCTTTTCACTCTATCTGTATATTTGGGGTAAATCCCCAGTAGTGCAATAGCAAGGTCCTAGGGAAGCTCTATTTTTAATTTCCTGAGGAATCTCCACTCTGTTTTCTAAAGCAGCTGCACCAACTTGGTTTCTCACCAACAGTGTGAGAGGGTTCCCCTTTTCCCATATACTCTCCAGCTTCACTCCTCTTTATTTGGCAAATCATATTCCCTTGTGTGGATGTACCACATTGTGTTTCTCCATCCACTCATTGATGGACAGTTGAGTTGTTTCTATAAACCACCACAGTTATTTGGACAGAGGACCAGGTCTCATTGGTGTTTGGCAGGGTGGAGTGGAAACCCTAATTCCCCGTTTGCTGGGTTGTGTTCCATGGAGCCAGATTTAAACTCTCAAGACATAGGATAAATATCAACATGCCTTTTCTCACATGCATTACCGTGATTCCTATAAAGGAAGTCAGGGGTTGGAAATCTATGGAAGTAACTTGGGTGATTTTTTTTCCCCTTCTATTTCTTTAAAACCTGACTTTTTTAAAAATCAGAATGTTTGAGTTTGCTTCTGTTGGTTTCTATATCTTGCCTAGTCTATCTGCTTTCAGAACTTCAGATGGCTGCTGGCATCACACGACATGAGGCTCTGTGGAGGTTTTTCTATATCAAAATCTTGCACAGGGAGATACCTTGTTGACTTTGAAAAGCATGTATTTTGAGATGCCACTACTGCATTACCTGCTGTAAAAAAAACATAATTTGCATTTTCCTTGGCAGGGCCCTACTTGATTTATTATTTAACATTATCGTTAAATAGTTGGGTTTGGCTTTTTTTTCCAAAATAAAAAGATAAAGAGAGAATGATGTGGAGAAAAAGAGTATATGCAGGAAAAGGCAGCCTAAATGTTCTGTTCCCCTTCTCCACGTCATCTACTTAATTCTGCAAACTGGAGCCTGGTGATCTTCCTAAAATGCTCCAGTCTGACTGGTCTCCCTGCTTCAAACCTGTATCTGTCTGACAGCTCTATATGGCCATCAGAATAACTCATAATCTTTATCAAGGATCCCCTAATAATTTCTGTTGCATGTCTTGCTATTTTTACTTGCTACAACCACACAAAACTCTACGAATATGCTTGCGTCTAGGGGGTTCTTTCTTCTTGGGAAAAAAAAAATCCCTTCTTCTAGAAAGTTCTCTCAGAGTTTTCATCTGGCTGTTGTCTGGACTTTCCTTTTGATTTGGGTACAGATACCATTTCTTCCGGGGGAAGGTCCTCTAATCCTTCACACCGCTATGAGATGTCCCTATTAAAGTACCCTTGTCACCTTAGCAAAAGAGGTGACCCTCCTTCCCGCCATGATGTCTTCTCTTTGGATTAATTTCCTACCCATCCTGAAATGACACATTTTTACCAAACACTTGGACCCTCTTGGTAATGATGCCCTGTGTGTGGGCTGCTGCAGTATGTCATTTGCTCAAAATAATGAAAAAAATAAAAATCTTTTCGATCAACTTGGAATGAAATCATGAACAGACACAATCACATCCATCCTAATTTTGTTTCCCCCCAAACCATTTCTCCGTATTAGCAACCCAACATGAAGGCATCATTTCATAAGTGATTTTGATGCAAAGACTGTTTTGTTGCTGTTGTTTTCTTTTCTTGGTTGGATTCTTAGTCGCTGTTTGGATGGGGAGAGGCATTCTTTGAAAACTCTCAGCAAGACAACATTTGTGTTATTGTGATATCAGAGGCTTCCGATGGGGGTCCCATTGGATGAAGGTAAAAGTCACTTAACCAGCGATGCTCCTTGGTGAATAAAGCCTAGCGTCTGTTCTTTTCAGGTTGGGCTTTGAGGATGCTCACCAGAAAATGGCAGTTGAAAAGATTATCTCAGAGCCGTCTTAAATAATAGAGTGTACTTCAGCCTGGAAGGGCTCCCCGCTCCCAGCGGTCTGACTGACATTTGTACAACAAGCCTTGTGGTTGACACAAAAGAGTCTGCTGCAGAGACAGGACGCGAGGAGAAAACTGCAGGGAATGTCAACGCGTCTCCTCCTCGTCTTCCTGGAGGAGATTTAAGGCACGCTTTCCGTTGTTCGGCTTTTGTGGAATGCAATTACACGACGTGGCATAGTCGTAGGAGAATGTGGGACCCCTGAAGACAATCCATCGCAGGGGGAGTGGTTTTGGAATTAAAAGTGCGGGTTGCACAGCACTGAGAACTGAATACTTTCAAGTGGTCGAAGTTATGTTTTTTTGTGTGTGAAATTTGCCTTAATAAACGCTAAGGGTCATGTAGCTGTTATTCTTTAGAATATCAAAAGAATAGCTTGTTCCTTTAAAGAGTAAACAGGATTATTTGGGGGAGAAATTGCCCCAGGGAAAGCTCTCATTCTCGGTAAACTTTTGAAAATTTCCCCAAGTGAATAAAGACGATACGTCTTAGCAGAACAATGAGCTCTTTCATATCCTGTGTCGAACTTCTAAGCATCTGAAACCTGTGACCATTGTGGTCTGTAGAAGAAGGGGATAATGGTAAAGTTTACATTTTGCACAAACCACCTTTTAATGTTTTGGAAACATGTGCATTTTCCTGTCCCGTCCAACGGTCAATATGGCAATGGTGGCTTTCCAGTTTTGCAGTTTGGACTTGCGTCAAAGCATTCCTTAAACACAAGGGCATCTCCTCCCAGAAGTCATGCTGAGAGAAGCCAGTCTCACATCCCACCTCCCACCTCACCATCCAGTGTCTCTTCCAACTCGCCATCTTGAAATACATGTTTTCCCTCATGCCTTTCCCCCAGGCATAGCCAGGTGCAGAGGGGAAAGCTAAAGGTCTAGGAATTGGGGAAGGAGCAATGCCAGGGTCAAAAGCATGTCACCTAGATGATGGAGAATAAATCAATATGAGGCTTACATCACCGTAGGAGGGGGGTGGAATTCTTATAAAGAATCAGTGGTTCACCTCCCCCTTCCCTTTCTCCTCCTCCTCTTTCTCTTCTTCCTCCTTCTTCTTCCCTTCATCCGCCCCTTCCTTCTCTCCTCCATTCCCCTCCTCTTTCTCTGCCTCCTTCCTCTTCCTTGACTACCAAAACAAAAGAAAAAGCAAACCCTTTGAAGTCTTTTAACAGGCAGGTATCGCGCTTGAAGTGTCGGCTCCAGAAATGAGTCAAAGTGAATTTCATCTCCCACTAGCCCAAAATATTGATGACAAGCCAGCAAAGGAGTCTTAATAAAGCTGTGGAGAAAACGGGCTCCATGTTGAACAAGAAATGCAACTGGCATAGACCCCAGGCTGCGTAATTGAACACGCTCCTTTCCTGCTTCTTTTAAAGTGAAGATTCTGGAAGTCACAGTGAATGGTAAGGCAAAACCTATAAGGTGTCATAGTTAGACTGGAACAAGTTGTGTTTCCATTCTGTATTTCTCCTATATCGCTACCTGTGGGTCTTTCTCTGTGTCCTGATTTCCTCCTAATAATTGTTCCTCACCAGTTTCTAGTGATGCTCAAAGATGGGGAAAGAAACCAAGAGACTACAAAAATGTGGCCAGGCAAAATGATTGTGGTTATTACTATTATTATACTGCAATCGATCAACTGGGATTAGGCAGGTGAACACCGCCATCTTGAAAAAGTAAGAAACACCAGGAACCAAAGTGATCTCAAGTCCCGGTGCCCTGATATGGGGAGATTTCTGTGGGAAGTTGGGGGAATTGACATGTAGGTTTTCCACTCAGAAATGGTGCACAAAACTAAGTGATCATAGTGTTATATTCCTTAACTGCCTTTAGGATTAGAAGGGCATGGGGGGCTGCCATTGGCATAGAGTTGGTGGACCCCAGGGACTTGTTCAGCGTCCTGCAGTGCACAAAGGAGCCCCAATCACTAAGGACTGTGTGTCTTCCAATGTCAATAGCATTGAGGTTCAGAAACTCTGGTCAATGCATATGTATTTCAATGTTTAGGGGTCTCTTTTGGTCCGTATTGATTGAGTGAAGCTCTTTCTTTCTCTCTCTCTATTTCTTTGTTTCAAGAAAGCTCTACATTCAACATGGGGCTTGAGTTCACAACCCCAAGATCAAGTGTTGCATATTCTACCAACTGAGCCAGCCAGGTGCTCCGAGTGTAGCTGTTTAGGTAAATTGCTACGATGGTGAATTTTATGTGTGTGGGTCATGAGGTGCCAGATGTTTGGCTAAACATTATTTCTGGGTGTGTCACCGGGGGTGTTTTTAGTTGAGGTTAGCATTTCCATCAGTCGGTCCAGTAAAACAGACTGTCCTCCCCAGTGTGGGTGGCCCTGATGAAATCTTGGAAAGTCTGAATAAAATTAAAATGGTGGAAGAAGGGAAGACTTGTTCTCTGCTTGATGGCTTGAGCTTGGACATCGATCTTCTCCTGCTCTTGGACTGCGACTTACACTGTTGGCTTTCTGGGACTCACACTGGAATTGACACCATCATCTCTCCCAGGACTCCAGCTTATAGAAAGCATATCCTGGAACTTCTCAGGTTCCATTATTATGTGAGCCAATTCCCATAATAAATCTCTTTCCATGACCATCTCTATGTATGGGTTCTGTTTCTCTGGAGAACCTGAATACCTATTGTATTCAAACCGATAGTATTTCTTGAGTGGATCAGCATGCCATTGTCTTTCTTTATCTTTATTCTTCACCTGCCAGTAGGAACATCATTAATCCTTGTGCACCGGCTGCTCCAAGCCCAGCAAGACAGTCATTGTGTGGATAGGGGTTTTCAACGATGGGATTATGAATCAAAGCTGGTTCTTAACTTCTGAAGAGGCTGTGTGGGTTCTAATAAGAATCAAAGTGTAGCTCTCTCCAAAGTTCATTTTGAGGTGCTTCAACTGCCATTGCCAAATTCTGCTTGAGAGCCTGGAACATACAACCATACCAAGGCAAGCCATGATTCTACGTATCCTTTTAAGACAAGTTGCCTGTAGTCTTTGGGGGCTCACCTCATTTGTTCCTTCTGAGAAATTAGCCATGCCAGATAAACTTCCTCATGCCTCGTATTAAGGGCTCCCAAAGGCAGAAAGTATTGCTTGGCTAAATTGTCTTGGTTTAAAATTATAGCCAAATATAGACCTAATTAAAAGTTCCAACCAACATTTTGCAATGTCATTTTTTTCCCTCTGATATTAGATATAACTAGATTTTTTATTATTCACTGTGTAATGGATTTTTGTGGCAATTTACTCATGTAGGAGAAGCCAAGAATTTAATTTGAGGTAATAAGTTTACAGGTTATGTTTATAACTGATGAACATACCCTTTGGCCATCCTGAGAAGAGAGAGCCAAGTTGCCATGTTGTTTTGGCAGTTGGTGTGGGCATTGCTCTGTGCATGTGTTCCTCCCCACAAAGGGGAAGGCAGATTTAAGAGCTATTTTTATAACATTTACAGTGAACCTTAATGACAAACACCACAAGCATGGAAGCTACACTTCACTGTGTTAGCATGAGGATAGAAGCAGCAAGTCATGATGGACTTTGTCATGGTGCAGGGAGATGGACATCAAAATCACTCCATCTTTGAAAGTTTCATCTTCATAGGTCACTGCAGTGAATGGTCCAAGACTGCACAATGTATTCTCTTCCTTCTTGGAGTCTAGAGAATGTGTATCATGAACAAGACATTAGGTGGCAAGATCTATTTTTCATTCATTCCTTCTTTCTTTCTTTTGGAAATTGGAATAACAAATGTAAATATTGGCTTTGGAGGCTGGGTGGTCTGTCTGGAGACTGTGGTGGGCTGGAGGTTCTGTTCAGTGGTGGTTGGTGAGTTCTGTTTCATGGAGATTGACTTGAATTTGCTAATTAGAAATTAGGAGCCCACAGCCACCTCCCACAGAGCAGATGGGAAACATGGTGGCTGCTGTCTAGGGAGACTGGTATCTAACATGCCAGAGACTCTAACCTGACTCAGGAGGCTGATGTAGAAACAAAATGTTGACTGTAATGTGATCACTCAAATATGGTTCTTCACGTTGGCACTGTGAGCATTTAAGGTTGCGTGGCAGTCTGACATGGGGTGTCCTGGGTACTGTGAGGTGTTGAGCAGTGTCTCTGGTAGCCACCCTCCAGATATCAGGAGCATCCCACCCCAAGGCTTGACAACCAGAAATGTTTCTGGACATTTCCAATTGTCCCTCAGGGATAAAATCAGCTCACTAGCAAAAAAACTAATATAGATGGAGGTCTGGCTGGCTGGATAGACAGACGTAGGAATGGACGGATGCATGGAAGGTTGGATGGATGGATGGATGGATGGATGGATGTGATTGATAGATACATATAGATGGATGATGGATAGATAGATAGATAGAGATAATGGATGGATGGATAGATGATGGATGGATAGATAGATATAATGGATGGAAAGACGGATAGATAGGTGATAGATAGATAGATAGATAGATAGATAGATAGATGGATATGGTGGATGGATGGAAAGACAGATAGATAGGTGATAGATGATAGATAGATAGATAGATATGGTGGATGGATGGATGGTTAGATAAGATTGACATAATGGATGGATAGATATGGATGGATGGATGGTTGGAAAGATGGATAGATAGCATGGATGGATAGATAGATAATGATGGATAGATATACAGATAGATGATAGACATATAGATAGATAGATACATACACACACACACACATATAATGAAGGCTGGCTGACTGGCTGGCTGACTTGATGGATAGACAGCTAAAGCAGCAAGAGTGACTTCCACAACAGTGACATTTGGGGATGGATCTTTCTGTGTTATGTGAGGTGTCCTGTGCACTGTAGGGCATTGAGCAACATCCCTGGTTTCCTATTACCAGATGTCAGTAGACCCTCTGCCACAACCAAAAATGTCCCCAGACATTGTTAAGTGTCCCCTGGAGGACAGAGTTGCCCCCTCCCCCTTGGGAATGCCTGAGCTAGAAAGAAGCTGACGTGCTATTGGAGGACAGGGGAGCTTTTACTAGAGGCTGTGCTGAATCATAACAGAAGCCAGAGCACCCAGAAATATCAGTGATGCCGATGTTCTTATTATTCAATATTTTGATGTTGTTTTCATCCTGGATTTCTTTATTTTATATTTTGTTTTGTATTTTTAAATTTTATTTATATTTTATATTTTACAATTCATTTTGATTTTCTTAAATGTTGCATTATATGTTATTTACTTGGTGTTTGTGTTTTATTTATGTGTCATTATATTTACATTATATTTATTTATTATGTTTGCTTCCTTATCTTTTTATTTTTAATTGTGGGTCAAAAAAATCTCAAACAAGTAACCATCTTGACCATTTTCAAGTCTACAGTTTGGTGGGGTGAAGTACAGTCATGATATTGTGCGTCCATCTGTAAAGTATTCCCACCCCAATAGACAGAAGCTCTGTCCCCATCAAATGCTAACTCTTATCCACCTCCCCAGCCCAGGCATCCCTCATCCCTGTTCTGTCTCTATGGATGTGACTCCTTCAGCAACCCCGTATATGTAGAAGGATAGTATTTGCATTTTTCTGACCAGCTACTTTCACTCGGCATAACGTCCTCAACATTCAGCCATTGGGTAACAGGTGTCAGATCTTCCTTCCTTTTATGGCTGAGCAATAGTCCATCGTATAGTATGAAGATGTTTTTTTACTCTTTCATCCACCAATGGGCATCTGGGTTTTTACTGAAATTGGGGGTCCTACATCATATGGTATTTCTGTTTTTGATGTTTTGAGGAACTGCCATTCTGTTTTCCACGGCTTCTCCACTATTGTACATCCCCAGTAGCCATGTTCTAGGTGTCCAAGGTGTCCAACTATGAGAAGTGGTAACATCACATTGCACATTGAAAGTCTACAGGAGCTCTTCAGCAAACAAAAACAATTGTTTAACCTTAATTGTTTAAATTGTAAATCATACAGTCATAACAGTAATCATAGGATGCTACTTACATCTCACAAGTCATAAATCATGTCCATCGTGGTTCCCAGATTCTAAAGTTTGCCAGAGGCCACTGGTATAGTCATGAGTGCTCAGTGATTGTCTACTTCATGTCTCATCTTAAACATTATTTATTTTTTAAATTCACACTAGCTGAATTTTCTTCATTATCATCTCTCTGGACCTAATAGAGGTAAGGGACTCATCTGAGTCCTACCTCTGGAAAGAGACACACCTGTTAAATGTAGGCAGCACACCTGAGGCCACACAGCCCATTGCTTTGAGCTCGCACCTGCCGTGTGAAAGCCATGTGTGGACAAGACCCATGGACGAGATGCCCATGTGTACCCCATAGGTATTTCTGGTGGAGTTCATGGTTATTTTTTTCCTTACACTTTCTTTGTATTCCTCAAATGTAAATATTGGAAGAACAGTGTGAATAGTGATTAAGTAATTTTTAAAAATGTTTTAATGTTTCTTCTGTCCATTGAATTGTCTTAGCTTTCTGAGGAAAACTAATTAAGCCTGATGAGCATTTAATAGAGCAATACATTTTTATTAACATAAGCTTATACACCCTTTCTTCGAGAGAAAATGATAGAAATTGGCACACCCTTTGGAAATACAAAATGCAACATTTATTGATCTCAGAAAAATGTTCTTTCTCCTGGGAAGCAACAATTAAAAGGTTGCTTTGTCCTGTGACATAATTGTATATGTGATTACTGTGTCTGATTAATAGCAGAATAAAAAAAAAAAGAGCAGGTAGTGCACCAATAAACTTACATATAAAGGAAAATTGCCCCCTGCAATTCTAACATAACAATGAAATGATGTCATATAGGCAATTAGACGATTTTATATGTTTAAAAATAGTGGACAGGAGAATGGAATCATGTTGTGTATGGAAAAATTAAACATTTTTGGTACGATTTAAAGGGTTCAAGGAAATACCTCTTTACCAAAATTATTGATTTTACTGGTGGCTATGGCTTATGGAGTCCTTCTCCATGAACTCACCATGTGGTTTTTGTAAGGGGACAGCCCTACAAGGAAGGGAATCTTGGCATTCCATTGGAAGGGAAGGAGCTGGACAAGAAGGGTGTCACTTGCAGCCCAGTGCCCAACTGGGGTGAGAAGTCCCAAGGGCCGTGGGAGCTGACCTGGGGATGGTGGCTCGGTGATGGATGGGGGCTAAGAGTCCAGTTTGGGACACTGTAGAGTCATCATGGACAATATTATATCCCAGCTATAAGATGACATGGTCTGGGGATCTCGTGTACAGCATGGTGGTTGTAGTTAATAAGACCGCATCATACACATACATGAAGGTCTCCAAGAGCATAGGTTTCAAATGTTCTCATTAAGAAAGAAAAAGGAAAGAAACTGATAGCCAGAGAAGATGATGAGAGTGTTAGCTCATCTTACGGTGGTAATTGTGTGCAAAACGTTTTGCAACATAAACTTTTTATTTTTTTTTACTCAAATTCAACTTAAATAAAATTATTTATTTTATGAATAATTAATAAAATAATAATAATTAATGATACAGGTTAATAACAGATAAATAATAAATAATACAAGTTGATAATCATTAATCATTAGAATTAGTGTATTATTCGTTTCAGGAACAGAATTTAGTGATTCATCAGTTGCATATACTACCCAGGGATTATTACCTCATGTGCCCTCCTTTATGTCCAGCACCCACTTATCATATCCCCCACCTTCCGTCCAGCAACCCGTAGTTGGTTTCCTACAGTCAAGAGTCTCTTATGGTTTCTCTCCCTCTCTGATTTCATCTTACTTTATTTTTCCCTCCCTTCCCCCATGATCCACATATGAGTGAAACCACATGATAATTGTCTTTCTCTGACTAACATATGTCATTTAGCCTAATACCCTCTAGTTCCATCCACATCATTGCGAATGGCAGAATGTCATTCTTTTTGATGGCTGTGTAGTATTCCACTGTATATAGAGACCACATCTTCTTGATCCATTCATCTGTTGATGGACATCTAGGTTCTTTCCATAGTTTAGCTATTGTGGACATTGCTGCTATAAATATTGGGGTGCAAGTGCCCCTTCGGATCACTACTTTTGTATCTTTATGGTAAATACCCAGTAATGTGATTTCTGGGTCATAGGGTAGCTCTATTTTCAACTTTTTGAGGAGCCTCCATGCTGTTTTTTAGAGCGTCTTCCCCAGTTTGCATTCCCACCAACCATGGCAATATACACTTGTATCAAATCATACCATTGCATACCCAACACATTGCCAGTCATATTCCAGTAAGACCAAAGCAAAAAAACATAGCTGCCTACTCTATAAAAATGGATCAACCCCCTGATTGTGTCTCCAGGCAGGGAATTTTAGATGAAATGAAGTGCTACCCTTACAAACGTTTGCATTGGATTTCTTTTCTTTTTTTTTTTTTTTTTTTTTTTTAAAGATTTTATTTATTTATTTGACAGAGAGAAATCACAAGTAGGCAGAGAGAGAGAGAGGAGGAAGCAGGTTCTCCGCTGAGCAGAGAGCCCGATGCGGGACTCGATCCCAGGACCCTGAGATCACGACCTGAGCCGAAGGCAGCGGCTTAACCCACTGAGCCACCCAGGCGCCCAGATATTGTTTTCTTTTTTTATTGCAAGAGATTATGGTCAGGACCGTCTGCGCCCACAGTGTTGTTTATTTCTATAATTGTTCTAGTAATGTGCTTTCAAATGAAAATGTTAAATATCCAGGTACGGCTCAAGATACGGATGGGTATTGTTTAAAGGGATCTGACACATTGTACAATACAGCAGAGCAAAAAGGGAAAGAGATAATGATAGAGATCTCCATAGCTTGTGTGCATTTTGTTCTATTTTATTCACAGTGTATAGATAATGATGGAAAGATATTCTAACTTACAATTGCATATACTCTTTTTACCTCTATGTGCTAAGTGCTCACATAGAGCAATCCACACTACTTAACTCTGTTCTCCATAATGACAGAAAATATCTCAGATGCCTATTTCAGTGATGGGCATCATCAGTGTAATTCAGATTTGGCTCTTTTTGGGGGAAAGGGGAGGCATTCATATTTTCACTCTGCCATTCAGCTAAATTACCACAATGTTCTTACGTTCAACCCTACTGAGGCTCAAAACTTGGACTTATCACAAATTGGAGTGAAAAGGTGGTCAGACCCGCTGTCCAGCTGGCATGGTCCTGATGGTTTTACCACATTCTAATCATCCACAGCTCCAATTTTTTTTTTTTTTTAATTTTCAGAAAATGTTAGTTTCTTTGCATGAGAGACAGAAGACAGTCTTCATTGTTCTTTGTGAATATTCTACCTTGGTGTCACAGATCATGGGTGTTTATCTGTATCTGTAATTAAGTAAGTTAATACATCTCCTGATGAGTACATCTAGATTGGTTTTACTCATGGACAGATTGATCTGGAGTTGGGATGGCTTGTTCCGATCACCAGTGTCAGTTATGTGTGTTCCACCTGAGGTCATTTAAACCCATGCAGGACTAACGTCTCCATCGATAAGTGGGCAAATTGGGGGTGCCTGGGAGGCTCTATCTATGAAGAATCCACTCTTGATTTTGGCTCAGGTCATGACCTTGGACTGTTGAGATCCAGCCCCAGGTCAGGCTCTGTGCTTAGTGGGGAGTCTGCTTGAGATTTCTTTTTAAAAAATTGGATGCATCAAATACCTGCTTTAATCGAACCCATATTTACTCTCCTCATTTTACACTGCATTTTGTTCCTCTGGCTGCTTTCACTTTGCATTTATGAGTTCCAGGTGAAGTGTTTCTACCCCTGCTGAAATGGGAGGATTAAACTTTCACTGACAGCTCACATGCCATGGGTCTCTTAACATTTTTTTTTTTTCATTAGTGACAGTGGGGAAGTTTCCATACACTGGTGTCTAGACATGAACCACTTTTTGTAAAGCATCTATCCACACTGACAGTCCTAACACTATATTTCTGCAGGATGATAACACCTACTCTTATGGGAAGGTGCGAGCTTTTGCTCATGGTGGCTGTGCTGTGTGAGGTCCTCAGTCCTGTCCCAAGGGAAAACCTTGAAAATGACAACTGGACATCAACAAATGGCTTTGGAGATGTGGCATCCACGTGGTGCTGATGGAAGAGCCTTTTAGAAACCATGTCATGTGCACGATGATATGAATTATGGGATAACCCAATGGCCACGAATGCAAACAGTCCTGAGATTCCATGGTAGTGGTTGGAAAATAAAAATTGCAATCATAAAGTAGAATGGGGTGGGTGGCGTGTTTCCACACCCACAATCTCCTGGGTGCTATGGATTGATGGCACGCAAATTTCCATTTTTGTGTTGTTCACCCATCTTCTGAGTTTGGTTGATGTCACTCTGTTGCTGAATGCTGCATTGTGTCTTAAATTTTGAGTTTTAAGACTAACAACTAGACCTTGGACCATGATTAAACTCATCCAAATGAGGTATTTTAGGCTATTCAGGCATGTCTCGGTAACTTCCTTCTTAAGAATTCTGTATCAGTTAGCCATGCTGTGTAACAAATCAGCACAAATGTAGCAGCCTAAAATAACAAACAAGATACATTCATTTATTCTAAATGAGTCAAATGTCTAGGTATGGCTTCTTGAGTACTCTGCTCGGGGTTTGACTGAACTACAATATAGGTGTCATCTAGGCTATGCGTTTTTTTTCCTAGATGTCATGGTTTCCTTCCAAGCTCATAGGTTGTTGGCCAAGTTCAGTTCATTGAGGTTGAAGGACTGAGGTCCACATTTTTTATTTAAATTCAGTTAGCCCACATGGAGCACATCATTCATTCCTCATGTAGTGTTCAATGATTCATCAGTTTCATATAATGCCCAGCGCTCATCACAACACATGCTCTCCTTCATGCCCGTTCCCCAGTTACACCTTCTTATGACCCAGCCATTGCACTGCTGGGTCTATATCCCAAAGATATAGATGTAATGAAAAGAAGGGGCAGAGTATTTTGTTGTTGTTGTTGGCTTTTTGTCTGTGTGGCTTCTGTTGGTGCTGCAGATGTCTTTTAGTTCTTGGATACATAAAGCTGTGATATATGCAGATGCCAACACCATAGCTCACCCTTCAGAGACTATAGGACAACCTCTTACTCAGAGTACTAAAACAAAGTCCCATATCACAGATCCTAATCACACAGGTGACATCTCGTTGCCATGTTGTGTTGGCTAGAACATGGTGAACATTGACAGGGGCCACCTTCATAGGAGGGGAAGGGTGCATTCAAAGAATCGATTGTTAAGGGCAGTTCTCAGAGGGTCTCTACCACACACATCTTCTGTATGGCTTGCCTTAATGGATTTCTGGTCCAATGGCAATGTTTAATCAAAAATAAGGTCATTAAGAGGTCTGAATTCCATGACCTATGGAAAACCATATGCACATCAGAGACCATGAGTCTGGTATTCTTTTCCATTTCCATGTGTGTTCCTTCTCAGGATCCCCTACTAGTCTGTTGGGGAGAATACACCATATACTGGTAGGAAATAGCAAATGGAACTAATTTTTCACATTCCATTCCCCACATGCACCCAAATTTGCAATAACTGCAACTGCAACAAACAAGCAAAAAAAAAAAAAAAAAAAAAGATAGCAGCAATCCTTCTGTGTTTGATTTAGCACTGTATCCAGATAAGGACATGGTCTTCCGTCTCTGCCTGTGAACTATCAAATCACATACCCTCACCCCTGATGTGTCAGGATCCTTGTTTCTTTCATTTCCTGTAGCATCCTAGCACCAGGAACAAATCCCATTTTTCAGGAGCCTGATAAAAGGTAGGATTTATAATGTGAAATTGTCACTGTTTATGGCACCAACGAATTAGTGCGAAACAAGACAGGCTGGCGTCAATATGCTAACGCTATTCTTAAACACTAGCCTTATTTCTTTCACTTCAAACGAGTCCCCTGCCCACTGGATAGGGTTCTTTTCATTCCCCGTCATAGTAGTGTATCTTGCATTATGAATAATTAAAAGGTCATTTAAATGTGCACCCACAGTGACCTTGCTCTCATTAGATGAACTAGGTTATCAGATTTACTTTGTTGCTGGAGCCCCACTGGATTATAACAGAGGACGGACCTTATTATTTTGTTATATAGAGACCGTGGGGTCTGCAGACGCAATTTACGGAATTATAGGAGCATCGCATATGCCCGCCAGATTGTAATTAAAGTTGTGATGTCCTTGATTTCAGAGTCTTCTGTATTGTCAGCTGTGTTCTTGAGGATTTTTTTTTTTTATACCCAAGGGCATAGCATGAATCAAAAACATTACCGAAACAACGTCGGTGTTAACACATCGTATCTGTTGATAGTGGTGGGCTTGAGGTGGAAGGTTCATGGTGCCTGTAATTATGACGACCAGATTCCCTCCCCACCTCCAAGTGAAGTTGTGCTGATCACATAAAAAATTCTTCCAGTTAATTGCATTTACGTTTCCCAGGCTCCCCTAATACTATTTTTTTTTTTTCTTATGAGCTCCCATTACCTGGGGTCAAGTACGTTTCTTTAGGTATATCCCATAGTTGATTTGCAGAGTTCTGCTGTGTCCAAAATATCTTTCACACCCATTGGAATTCAAAGGAGATGTTTCAAGATTCCTCAGGCACAGACCCTTCATGAACAGCTCGTGACCCCTCTTTATGCAAAATTGCTTGTTGGCATCCTTGCTTTTAGAACCTACAGGGAGCTGGCTTTCCCTGGGCCCTGCCACAACCACAGATGACTTTAGCACATGTGTTCTTGGATGAAGTGGAATTCTGTTGGGTTTTTAGAAGGTTCCATTTGCCAAAATGACCCTGCGGTACATGAGGAATTGAAGAGAGTATCTGTTCGGAGCCCTACTTGACCAGTATGGTATTGTCGTGGCTCAGCAAAGACACTAAAATTTTACAGATTGTTAACAAAGATGATCCCTGTGGAATTTTGCACAGAGGACCCCTTTGCTATGCCCTGATCCATGCAGTTGTCCCCAAGACTCATTCATGAGTTCCTGGATGCAGGATAGACAACACGAGTCTGGGGCACCACGATCTAGCAAGAGATGCCTTCAATGAGAGAACACAAGACCTGGCCATTGGTCTTCCCATTTCCGTCAACACTGTTCTAAGGAATCTTTTCTGGTCTATTTCATAATTTCCTCTTTTGTGTCCAACACATCTAGGAATCAACTACAGACACCACTAGGGCTGAAGGGCACACTCCCATGACGCCAAAAGTAGACAACATGACTAGAGTTTCTCCAACCTTCCTCACTTGTCTGCATGTGTGTGAGTCTACCATGTTGACCAAATGTGCCTTTTGGACACCCATCACTGCATCATGGGTCAGTGGTAGGGACACAAAAATATGGTCCTTGATAGATCATCCCAGAGAAACTTTTAAAATATCTAATGGAACTCATGTTCTGCTCCATTTATCCAAAGCACAAAAGACTCTTTCCAGAGCTATGCTTCAAGTCAGGCTCTAATAACAAATGAGAAAATGTTACCTGTTTGGGGGGCAGGAGGGAAATGCTAGCGGCTGCTTAGGTCGTAAGACAATCTATTACTGACCTTCCCTCTTTGTTTATGGCTCCTAGAGTGAATTCAAGGTCTCATTTGCCATGCACAAGACATATGGGTAATGCTTAATTGGAGTGAATAAATTATAGGAATTATATCCACATTCAGGCCCCAGAGGGTTCTGGTTTTTCTTCCATAAAAGCGACTGACCTCTTGTTCAACTAATTATCTCCTTGGCCTCGGTTAGTTAATTGAGTTAAGATGTCAGAAGATCTTAAAACCAAAATGGTATTCGTAACTTGGTTTTTCTCATCCTCATTAATTTTCAGAAGTGTGCTTCAAAGTCAGAATATGGCATTTAGCCTTTTTTTGAAATGCAGCTAGAGAGAAGGAAGAACCACAATTGGGTCAGAGTCAGATTTCTTGGAAACGGCCAGGGGTCTTCCCTCAAATTTTCTGCACATTCAGAAAAAAATAAAAAATAAAAAAGTATTTTCAGAGAGCCTTTCCTTCACTGGGCATGGCAGACGGGTTTTGGCTGTACTCCATTTTTCTTTTGTGGGACGCCGTTTCTCCTGAGCTGTGTAGGAGCGGCGGCAGCAGTAAATCAGAGTTCCCGCGGCAGAACTGGGCACATATGGGCCATAAAATACCCAGATTGGAGCTGATTGGGATATCAAATTATGGGAAGATTACCCAGGATGACAACATGATGGGTTTACCTGGCCTCAGAAATGGAGATGTTGTTTCCTTCGCCCGTAGGGTGACATATCAATGAGAAAGCCCGCGGACAGGAGCGTTTGCCGCAGAGGAGGAACGAGGAAACACTTTTCCTTCAAGGACAAGCCACACCGTGATTTTTTTTTTTTTTCTTCTTTCTCCCTTTAGGAAAGGAAAGCAGGTAAATTATGCCTCCACCAAGCAATATGTCCATTTGCCGAGCAATTTGATTCTGCATACAAGGCAGAGAAGATGTTAGGGTCAAGAGAGCAGGGGAAGGATGAATCTGAGCATGGAACCCTTGCCGACCCTCCCAGACAGGCCGCTAGGAAAGAGAGGGCAGAATCAGGCTCTGGTTTTGCTTCCTTTGTTTTCCACACCTTGGCCTTCTTGAGCTCAGCTGAACTACAAGAAAAAAAAAACAAAAAACAAATATTTGTGCTTTGTTGGGATTTATTCCATCGGATCCGATGACGATATTTTAGAGCAGCATTTGGACTTCTCACCTCCTGGGGTGGTTTGCATGATGAAACAAGGCCACAGAGATCAACAGTGATGAAACAGCAAGCAAGCTCCCTACCACGTGTGCCCAGGAAACCAATTCAACACCCTCGGAGCCTACAGACAAGAGGCTTGGAGTTCTGTTTGATTTCATGAATATTCTTAGGGCATGAGGACCCAGCAGGAGCACGTTATAGGAAGATGATTTTGTGAACTCGCTTTTACAAAGATCTTGTTGGAACAAAGCAGGCCTCATGTGTCCCCTGGAAGACTGGAGCGTGCATGAAATCCTTATCAGAATTCTCAACTGTGACAGGGTCTGACCTCCAGAAGGCTACACCAGGGAGTGGGTGAAGATTCTCAGGAGAAGTGTTCTGTTGAATTAAAGTCAGTCTTGCCCTGCAGGACTGGACTTTGGGGGACATATGGTAAAATTTCTAAAGAATTTCATGCTGAACTCTTGGGTTTTGGGGGTAGACAGGCTATGATGGCCCCCATGAGCTCTATATCCTGGTGTTCATACCTTTGGAAAATCTTCTCCCCTTGAATGAAGGTAGGATGTGTGGCTTGCTTCTAACTATTTTCTTCTCAAGGGAATATGGCTAAAGTGCTGATTATGATGTGTTACAACAGACGCCATCTTACTAGCAAACTATCTGTAGAATCTTGTTCTCCTTGATGGCTTTGAAGATGCAAAAGTCCTGTCCTACAGGTGCATGGAAACGAATTCCATCAACAGAGTTTGTAAGTGGACCCTCTGCAGCGAAGCCCCCACACATGAGAGCTCAACCATTGATTACAGCCTTGTGGAGGACCCCAATAAGTTATGCCCAGACTCCTGACTCCCAGAAACTAGGAGATAACAAATTGAGGTTGTTTGAAGGCTTGAAGTTTGTGGCCATTTGTTATAATGTATAGAAAATGAATATATTTGGGGCACCTGGGTGGCTCAATGGGTTAAGCCGCTGCCTTCGGCTTGGGTCATGATCTCAGGGTCCTGGGATCGAGTCCCACATCAGGCTCTCTGCTCAGCAGGGAGCCTGCTTCCCTCTCTCTCTCTCTGCCTGTCTCTCCATCTACTTGTGATTTCTCTCTGTCAAATAAATAAATAAAATCTTTTAAAAAAATGAATATATTTATTTGTGCATGGTAGAAAACCTGAATACCCAATATTTCCAATGCCCTCCATGGTTCCTATCCAACAGTTCTGCCATTTTACCTGAAGCCATCTGAAGTTGCAAAGGCAAAGTCAAGTGGCCCTGTCTCCACCATGTTCATCTTGACCTCTCCTGTCTCCCATTCTTCTTGGTGAACACCTTTAAAGGAGATTGTACTCTTCATTAATTGGCAATTCTATCCCAATACGATTCTATCACAATTCTATCACAATCTTAAATTCTGTCTTCGTCATGGATTGAATACCATGTGCATATCTACCCAAGAAAATTCTTCATTCCATCATGTGTATAGGTTCTGCTTTCCATTTTCCAAAAGGTCCACTATCTCAACTCCGTCTGCCATGTTGACTTTTTTGGATCTGGGCATTCTACAGACTCTCTTCACGTGTTTCAGCAAGCACACCAGAGCCAAGTCATCTCCTGGCAATTCTTTCCTGATCATGAGTCTTAACTTAATCATTATTTTGTCCATTCATGACTTTGGAGAAAATGCAGGAAAAGAGGCAGTGGTGGGGAATCATTTTTGCTTGATAGCTCATGCTCCATACGCTGGCCTGGATAGTCAGAGCTCCTTGGCCACCTGATAATTCACCTCCAATTGAATGACATTTTCCACATCCGTGTCTACAAGTATTCTTCAGAAACGTATCCAGTTCTCGAGCTCATTTTAACACTTTCCTTAAAAGCAAAACAGATTTCACTTCTCTAAAGGATGATTCACATATAACCAAATGCAGCCTCTTCAAGTGAACACTTTGATGTATTTTGACAAGTGTTTATCCAAGTTTAATCACTAAAACAACCCAAAATGTATGGTGTTTCCATCAATCTAAAGTGTTCTCCTGTGTCTTTTTGAATTCGATTTGCTTCCACCCCGGTCCCACCGCTCAATATCTCCCTGGCAGGCACTGATATGTTTTCTCGAGTCTGATTTTGCATGTAGTGTTTTTTTTTTTTTTTAAAGATTTTAATAGGCATGGGATTATGCACTTTATACTGTGATTTTTTTCCCCTTGGATTTATTTTCCAAGACTTATGTTTTAAGCTGTGTCTTGTAGGGGCCATGCAGATGGCACAATCAACACCTCCCACCCCAATAAAATGATTGGTTAGGATCTCTAAATTAATGGTACCATATGGCCCAAAAGGGTATGAAAGAATATATTATTCACATTATGAGACTTTTAAAAAAGGAGAGCAGAAGGGACAGGGGCTGGCACAGAGCTGCCTGCAGGGCTCAGTCTGTTCAGCGTCTGCTTCAGTTCAGGTCATGATTGGAGGGTCCTGGGAGTGAGTCTCACATTGGGCTCTCTGCTCAGCGGGGAGTCTGCTTCTCCCTCTCCCTCTGCAGCTCCCCCTGCTTGTGCTCTCTCTCTCTCTCTTTCTCAAATAAATAAATAAATAAATAACATGTTTATTTGTTTTTAAAAAGTGGTGCAGATGATTCAAGCAATGGCAGAACAAGTAACATTGTTTTTCGTTTTTGTTTTTTTAAAGGGTTTATTTAAGGAAAAATTTTAAAAGTAAGCTTGACACCCAGTGGTGGGGTGGAACTCATGGCCTCAACATCATGAGTCACATGCTGTAATGAGTGAGCTAGGCTTGCACCCCCTGATTTTGGATTTTTTATTGTCATTGACCATCACAGGTTGGGGTTGGCATGGTTGGAACTACCTGCTGGCTCCAAGAGAGTGTGCATCAGGATGTTCTTAGGAGCTTGCCTAGACATCGCTGAGCACAGAGGAGATGTGGTCCACCTCAAAAGGTGTTATCTATCCAACATCAAAAGTGAAGCCAGACTCTTTCCGAGACACATCCCAGATATCGTGTGTGAGCACATGTCCCTTTTTATTGTTCGATACTAGATGATTCTAGGAATAGAGTGCAGATACCAGATGTATTGCTCTGACAATAAATATGTACCTTATTCTCAGTTTGGGGCTGTTGTGGACAAAGCTGGTACAGATGATCATGGACGATTCTTTGTGTGGACACACGTTTTCATTTCTCTTGGGAACTTTTGTTTATTTTTTAAGATTTTATTAATTTGTTAAAGAGAGCTCAAGCAGGGAGAGTGGCAAACAGAGAGAGAAGCAGGCTCCCTGCCAAGCATGGACCCAGACGTGGGACTTGATCCCAGCACCCTGGGATCATGACCTGAGCAAAGGGAGATGCTTAACTGACTGAGCCCCCCAGGTGTCCCTTCTCTTAGGAATTTTGAGTCTGAGTTACTGAGCTAGTTTGTCCAGTATAGAAATGCGTAATTGTGGAAGAAATTGCCAAGCATCTCCCCGAGCCACTGTACCATTTTACAGTCCTGTGGCAAACCAGAAGAGTTCCCGTTGCTCCGCATTGTCACCAACGTTTGATATTTTCAGATTTGTTTCTCACCTTTAGACTTTCCGGTGGTCTAACAATGTACAACTGTCATTTTAATTTGCATTTTCTTGGCCTTCCAGCTGATGTTGAGTGCTGTTTCATGTGCTCCTGGGTCACCAACAGGACCTCCTTTGTGAAGGGTCTGTTCAAACATATTTGCTTCTGTTAAAAAAAAAAATCAGTTTTGAACTTCTTTTTTTATTATCATTGTTATTATGTTCAGTTAGCCAACATGTAATATTGGACATCATGCATTTAGGATACCAAATTAGGATGTCCTCTATGGGGATGTCAGGTCTAGGAAGGACCATCAGCCTGTCCCTGCTCCATTCAGAGAGTCCCATGTTTGCTCTCGGACACTCATTGCTTTGGGAGAAGAGATCCAGATTTGCCACTCTCCTACTGAAGTACTTGAACTTGAGGAAGAAAAGTGCAAAATATTTGGGTGTTACTTCTCATGGAGAAAAGGGACTCAAAGCAGAGCCCCTCCGTTTTTCACTCATCCTCCTGGAGGGGCCAGTTGGAGGTGCTAGAATCAGCAGAGGCAGCCCCGCAATGGAAGGCGTGTCCGTGTCGTTAAGTTGACCCCCACCATTCAGCAATTATCGATTTGGTTGTACATTCTCAGGAAGATATACAAGTATCCTCTCCAAACAAGGTTTGCATTCTGGAGACCAGGATGTTATTTTGTATTTAAGTACACCAATTTGCCAAAGGGTAGGGCACTATATACATTTTGACTGCAGATTATCTATAATTCATCATTATTTGTTCCTCGAAAAGCTGGAAAAGCGTTCTGAGTGTCTTTGCAGGGCAATGCACAAAATCATAGAGATGTGATGCCGGGGTTGGTCTGAGCACCTACAATGGGAAAAGGGAGTCTGGGGTTGGCACTGCTCCCATTTCTCATTCTCAGATGAGGCAGAGAAGACAGGAGATCAGGTGTTGCCGTGCACATATTTCTGATGGTTTGGAACTGGATCTTTGCCTATGGTGGCACGGTTGTCCTGTGTCCTGTCCTGCCACCCCTAGTCTTCAACACCAAGAGTAAGTCCAGACAGTGTGAAGTGTCCCATCACATCACCACGTTTAGCAAATCAAAATATCAGCACACCCAGTTAAATCTGAATTTCAGATAAAGAAGGAACGATTGTTGAGCATGAATATGTCTCTTGCAACTTTTTTCCCCCGGCTCCCCTACCTCGGGGGGGGGGGGGGGGTGGGGGGGACAAACACTGCCCCCGACAGAGGAAGGGCTTGCTGTTGTCGCTTAATTCCTCATGAATTTTCAAAGGCCTCCACTGGGATCTTTCGTCTTAGGACTGACATGAGGTTTTGCATGACAAGCCTATTCAATACGGGTTTTACCTTTGTGTCTTCAGGGGAACGGCAAGTTCCAGAACAATGTGGGTGAACCGCCCCCGTGGCTCCCACTCCTTGTTAATTGCATAGTTTCCACCTCATTTCGTCTACAGAAGGGAGACGGTGTTAAGTAATGACGGGTGCTAAGCGAATCTGTTATTTGGGAAGGAGGCTCTGCTTGGAGTTCTCAGGGCCCCTCGAGAATCCCGCTGGTGGGAGCAAGCACCAAAGGATCCAATTACGCTTTACCGGTTTGATGAATGTCTTTTCTGTCGCACTTTCTAACCCCTCGGCTCCGGTCATTCCTGCTGGGGAATCTTCCATCAGTAGGAAATAAAGGGCACTCTTCTGCCCCAGGAAACTGGTGGCTTCCATCTTCCAGCCTGTCGGTCCTCATCTAATTACCCAGAGTCAGGAGTCATTTGCTGGCAATGGCCTATGCCTCTGCTGCCGCCGGGTAGCTCCTCCTGATAACACCAGGCAGTGGCCCCAGGAAAGGAAAAGGCGACATTTTCCAGATGGTTTCTTAGAGGTTTTAGAGCAGATGAAAAGCTCAAGTGTTCTTTAGGTGGAGAATTCGGCATAAAATACACCCATCAACACGGCCAGTCGATTCACATGAACTCCCAAGGACAAGGCTCTGTGTCTGGTCCACGATGCTGCTGCTGCTGCTGATTTTTGGATGAAAGCTTTCATTCCACTGGACTGAGCCCAAGGAAAGGACCCAACAATGCTCGTTGCTAAAGGGAAGTTAAAATAGAGCAGCCGATCCTTCATGAGAACCTTGTCCCCCACCACAACCTACTGAATCGCGTCACACGACACATGGTCTCCTGTTTCCTTTCCATAAAGCAGATCAGCCTCAGCTCTGATGACGGTGGTGACGGTGACTATGTTCATGGCGGAGATGCTAATACCATCTCCGTTCCCACGTAGATTTTCAAATACTGGAGAAGCTTTTTCTCGGTATTCTGCTGTAAAACTGTGATGGACCTAAGTCTTCCCCATGCGCCAATCTAAATTCTCCTCAAGGGGATGAGGCGTTATATAGACAAAAAGAGAAGCGACTGTCTGATGATCCATTGGTATAAACGTTCATAATAATATCTATATTATAACATAGCATTATCACCGGTAATGATATATTGTTATATTATGAATTATGATAGCTGCCAATAATTGAGAAGCGGTGTAGCAGCCACAGAAGGCAAAGCTGGATAAATTTTCTATAGCTTGGGTCTATGAGAGGCACCTGCACTTGCTGTGTTACATATGATTTGTTGTGTAATGCTGTGCCCGCCATTATTTCCTTTGGGTGGTCTGTTCCTTTTTTTTTTCTTTTTTTAAAAGATTTTATTTATTTATGTGACAGAGAGAGATCACAAGCAGGCAGAAAGGCAGGCACAGAGAAAGAAGGAAACCGGCGCCCTGCTGAGCAGGGAGCCCGACGTGGGGCTCCGATCCCAACACCCTGAGATCATGACCTGAGCCGAAGGCAGAGGCTTAACCCACTGAGTCACCCAGATGCCTTGGGTGCTCTGTCCCTTGATTGGAAACCACTCTCCTGTCTGTAGCTGTAATAACTTTGCTCCTGTCTCATCCTGAATATAAATCCTGTCCACTTCCAATATGCCCTCTCCACTTCTGCCTCTCATGATTTCTGCAACCTACAAGGATCTCCCGTCCCCTACAGGGGTACTCTGTAATTGAGATCTAGTGTGTGATTGGGTCGCTAAGTTGCATGGCTTCTCAGCAATGCCACAGGTGTACACGTCCTTCTGTCTAATGACTCGTGCAAATGCATGGCCATAAAATCAGAGAAAGATAGGATCTGTGCATTTGTATTTGTGACTTTTAACCAGTGGACCTAAATGAATTTAAAAAAAAAAAGGGGGGGGGTGGTTCCTGGGTGGCTCAGTAGGTTAAGCCTCTTTCTTCAGCTCAGGTCATGATCCCAGGGTCCTGGGATCGAGTCCTGCATCGGGCTCTCTGCTCAGCGTGGAGCCTGCTTCCTCCCCTCTCTCTGCCTGCCTCTCTGCCTACTTGTGATCTGTCAAATAAATAAATAAAATCTTTAAAAAAATCTTAAAAAAAAAAGTTTGTCCTTAGAAGAAAATATGTTGTATAATACAAAGATGAATGAAAAACTATAATGGAAGAAATAGCCCTAAAAAAAAATTGTCCACACTGATTAACAACTTATTAACTTGTTCCATTAATATGTTAGAGGAACTTCAATGATCAAATTTGCCTTTCCTAGTTATCTTTTTCTGTTATGATAGTGAAAATACCAGATGTTTTCAACTTTGTAGAAAAACTAATTTCCCTTAAAAATTCAAATAACATTTCTAGTAGGCTTGCATTGGTGTTTTAAATTTTGAAATAATGGTTTTAGGTAAATAATGTGAAAAATGAAGGAAAATAAAGAAAGGGGCAAATGTAGTGATCTGAAGGGGTCCATGCATCTCAGTGTTTATAGCAATCATGTCCACTATAGTCAAACTATGGGGAGAGCCCAGGTGCCCATTGACAGGAGAATGGATAAGGAAGATGTGGTCCATATATACAATGGAATATTACACAACCATCAAATAATTTGAAATCTTAGCCATTTGCAACAATGCAGATGGAAGTAGAGGTATACGTTAAGTTAGTTAAAGACAGTTATCATATGGTTTCACTGATATATGGAATTTAAGAAACAAAACAGGGGATCCTGGGGAAGGGAAGGAAAAAATAAAAATCAGACAGAATCAGAGAAGGAGACAAATGATAAGAGACTCTTAATCTCAGGGAACAGAGTGCGGGATGCTGAGCGGAGGTGGGTGGGGAGACGAGGTTACTGGGGACGGGCATGAAAGAGGGCACATTATAGGATAGGCACAGGGTGTTAGATGCAAATGATGAGTCACTGAACTCTACTTCTGGAAGTAATGATACACTATATGCTAATTAATTGAATTTAAACGAAATAACAAAGACAAGGGCAGCTCATCGTACCAAGTCATCAAACGTTCCCTCTTCAAGTAGAGAAATGTTGAACATGTGGTCTCGATGTGGCCCCACACTGGTGGTCCACAGCTCCCCAGTAAAAAGGACACTCATAAAAGCTTTGGGGGGTGTCCTGTGTCAGTTCTGTTGGAAGATGTTGGTTAAGAGGTTGGGAAACTAGAGTGGCGTCCCAGGGTTGGAGGGAGCACCACCGCCTCAATGAGCAAAAGCTGTGTTAGGGGGCATTCTTGATGACCTCCATGTTCCTGGTGGCTTGCAATGGTCTAGGGTTGGGTTCTCCAGCATGGAACAGTTCCTTCTTCTGACCTGCCTACACTCCCTAGGCGTTCTACCATCTTTCCACTCGAATGATGTAATGATGGAAAAGAAAATATACTTATGTATTGGATCTGGGAAAAGGCAATTAAAACAATTTAGCAGATGAAATAAAAGGAGTGGTATTTTAGAATTGAGAACATCTGCGTTGCACAGAGTTTCCTAATGATGCAGGGGAGACAGGCAGCTCTTGAAGGGAGTAAAACCTTCCCCCAAATATGAAAAGGTATTAAACACAAAATGCGACAGTATGAAAATAATTTCATTGTGGATTTTTGTTCCCTGAAATCTGAAAAGAGATATTTTTTTTTTTTTCCTACTCTGAATGCATCCATCAGGGGTGTCCAGTTCAAAGTGAGTGTGGACATGCCGTGCTTCTGTAAAGGAGGGGAGAATACAGTTTTAGTACTTATTATCAGGGAGATTCCCAAGATGCCCCATTAATGTTTAGGAGCTACAAAGGAACATCTGAGCTTTTATCCTAGATTAGTTCAAATTATGATGAACACCGGGAAATAAGCATTATTTGTAAAGATCTTTCCCTAGGTAATTTTCATTCTTAATTAAAATACGTTGTGATACATATGTAAAGATGCATGTTTTAAGGTTAATCTTGAATATAAATTGTGTGAACCTATATTCAAAGAGAAATGTCTTGCTTCTAAAGTTACTATGTCTATATTTTTCATACTGGCAATACAGAGCTGAATGTAGTAAGAATGAGTAATTACATTTGCTTTTTGTTAGAGATTACCTGACAAATTTACTGGACAATGAGTACATCAGCCCGAAATGGAGGCTTTATTGTAAAAATAGATCACAGTAGGTAAACGCCATACAATGCAAAACTCTGTGTGTCTGCAACCATACTGTGACTCCATCCCAGGTACTTTTTGTTCATATGGAAGAGAAAAATGTACGGGAAGCAGAATTCTCTCCACGGGCAGTACTTATGGCTGTCATAGCTGATCCTTTTGAGTTGGAACCTTTTCCAGAATTTTTCAGGATCTTCTGACAGATACAATAGATACAACTTTACTAAGCCCAGTGCAGTGAATCAGATCCCTAAGATGTTACTCTGGAAATGGAGGTAAGTTACATGTTCATAAATTAGCTCCATGAACTCCTGTCTTTAGGACCAGAGAGAGACAGCCCTAAATGTGGACAGCCATCAGTTGGATGATTTGTGGCTAGTCCTCAGAACCTCACCTACCTTCAAATTTTGTCAATAACTACATCTCCTCTTCATTCACACGCATCCTGACTTTTTGGCCAACTGCTCTACCCTGAAACCTCCAAATGGCTGAAAACCTCTGACTTCCAGAGTCAAAGCCAGTCAAAGGTTAAGAAGATGCATTCTGAAGACTTTCTCTTAATATTTAGTAAGAAAATGAAAACAAAATGGCGGCAACAATAAAACAAGATGGCTGGTTGAGTTTGAATTTCACATAAAGAGGGCATTCCCACAGGACCCATTTCCAGGTCAACTCATCTGGGATTCCTGGCGGCAGATACAACTCTGCCATATTTGATACATATGAGTGTATCAAACTGGATTCAAGAACCAATCAAATTCACTATGTGGTCAGACATGTGGCCATGGAGGATGCTAGTCCCTTGGGGGACAAGGAGGAGTAAATCTGGACCTTCTGGTGTTCAACCACTATTGTATGTCTACAATATTCCCAGTTCACCCAGTCAGGTTCAGGAAATCACAGAGCATGGCTGGCAAAACTGGGTACTTAGAAAAGTGTGGAAACATGCCAAGGTACGGGTTTCCTCAGTGTCTATGGCTGTATCACATGGTAAGACATCATTTGTCCTCAAAGGAGCACAGCAAATTTGTAGATACTTCATAGGAAGATGGAGAGAACACAACAGCGGAAATTGCAACAGAAAATGGGATACACATTTAGTGTAATATTGGGATGGAATGAAAGGTCATCATAGAAGGAAGCAGGCAAAGTTCAAAGGAAGAACTTAACAACTTAATAGACCCATGATATTGAGGTTTATTAGGGACCAAGAAAATCAGATTAGCTCATTGGAAGACAAGAACACATACACTGCACACCAAGATTTTTTTGGTTGTTATGTTCTTCCCAAAGGAGGTCAATGGTGGATCAAAAGTAGAGATTCATGATTCAGTTGGAAACCAATGTATCCTTTGATGACACTCTAAAGGGCACTTGAGAAAAACAGGTTATTTTCCTATGAAAAAAGAAGTTGCTTGTGGATATTAAGTTATCTAAAGCTGTTTGTTTCTATTATTTTAACTTCACTGGTTGCCCCCCCCCCCACCCCAGACAAGAAGAAAGTGGTGTCTCAGATGCTGTGGTGATCTGTTTGTTCCTGGTCACACTTTAATTGTGGGTGAAAAAGCACAAATTTGAACTAGCTCTAATGGGATCGCATTATTCAAATATCTTCATGCTGGAGGGATGCCTGCATCCAAGTTGATCTGAGAAACTGTGAGCCTTTAAAACAGCAGCTTTGAAGATTTTAATGCCCTACTAAAATGTTGACATGTACTCTTAAATCAAGATATACTATGAATTCTTGTTCCCACAGTAAAACGTGCAACTTTGGAGGAAATCTGGTGTGTATTTATGGCTCTTTAACAGTTGTGATATCCCTTTAAATTATGGTGGGAAGAACCCGATAGTGGTCTCTTGAGGTCCCCTGTGGGCCAGGGTCTTTAAAATCCCTTGCTGGTTCCATTCAGCAGAGTCTGATATAATCACAGAACTTGGTTTATGGTTCATTTCTCTGAGTTGAAATCACAGTTTTCACCATGACATAATACCGCAAATAAGGTATTTTGTGACTATAATACCTAGACAGGTGGTTCTAAACTGAGGGGCGGAGGTTGGGCTCACTTAGAGGGCAGTTGGCAAGATCTGGGGATCTTTTGGGTATTGAATTGGTATGGGGGTGCTACTGGTAATTACTGGGCAGAGACCAGGGATGATGCTGAACTTCCTAAACTGCACAGCATGGCCCTCTCCCACGATAGGGAGATATCTGGTCCTAAACCTCAGGAGTGTCAAGGTTGAGAAGCCACGTTCTAGGACAACAGTCATGTTGGAATGATGCTTTGGGGGTTTCTGGTCTACCATCAGGATCAGCTGTGATCAGTTACATATTTCAGTACCGTGTGGTCACATTACATTCATGAACACATGATGCTATATACCAAAGACAAAAATAAATAAATAAATAAATAAAACATGGCTGAAGTCACTCCCTGATGAACTTCCAGAAGCATAAATGGCAAAGCATTGCCTGGTTCCTTCAGGGATTCAAAGGTGGGTATGTTATGGACACCACCCTCGATGACCTGATGTTGTGTTGTGAAGGCATGCCTGGAAACGGATGGCTTTACTATTATGTGGAAACTTGGTGGGGACAAAATGGAAGTCAGATAGGTTTATTAACACCTGCTGCTTTGGGCATCAAGATGCATTGTTGTTAATACGGATGATTTGACTTTTTAGATACGTGCATAGATATAGATGATATAGAGATATACATCTAAATGATAGATCAGATGATGTAAATGCAAGTATAGATAATGTTGCTCTAAATGATAAAGATAGGGATATAGGTGTCGTTGATACTAGACATAGTTACAGATATCAATGACATCATATAGAAGTGTATGTATGTATAAAGAGTAATAGTCATAATAAAATGATAATAAAATTTAGGAGATTTCCTTAGAAGACCTAAGAAGGTTGTTGGAAAATTCCTGTTTCCTTATTCTGTCTCATCTCACACCCCTAGGTTATACATACTGGGTATACTTTTGAAGAAAAATCATGAGGGCTCCTGGGTGGCTCAGTTAGTGAAGTGTCTGCTTTGGGCTCAAGTCATGATCTCAGGGTCCTGAGATCGAGCCCCACATTTGGTTCTCCACTCTGTGGGGAGTCTGCTTCTCTCTCTTCCTCTGCCCCACCCCACTGTGCTTGTGCTCACTCTCTCTCAAATAAGTAAATAAAATCTTTGACAAATGAAAAGAAAAATGATGATATTATAATTAGAAGAGCTAAGCAAAGCTTTTTTTTTTTTTTTTCAAGTTGGAAAGAACTTACGTGTATTGTTACTCTGGGGGAAAGCAAGCAGGTAGACAGACGAAAGGCAAAATTACAAACAGGAGAGAGTGACTGATGAAATTAGGAGCTGTGAGACAAGCAGTTATGAACCAGAAACCACAGGTAGGGAGGTTACATGAGAAAGGAGGCATTTCCCTCTGAGATCATGTTGACAACTAAAAAGAGAAAACTCAACAGGAAATCCATAGCTTAAGTACGATCCATAAACAAACAAACATGAATAAAAATAAATGGATTAAAGATTCTGCTCAACTCATCTAAAAGGACATAAAATATAATTAAAGAGACAGAAGATAAAACCTTTTTAAAAGTAATGCTATAAGCAACGGATGAATCAGTAAATCCTACCCTTGAAACCAATAATACACTATTTATTAACTAAATCGAATTTAAATAAAACAAATAAATAAATAAAATGATTTATAAATGAACAACTTTAACGATCCATTAAGGGGCTGGTGTTTTGAGGAAATTAAAACAAAGTGAGGTAAACAGTGAATCCCCTGTCTGAAAGAACAAAAATAACAAAAATACATCAACATAAAAATTCATGAAACACAAAAAGGAAGCAAACCAAAAGTTTTGTTGAGTACAAAACTTAAGGACCAAGGTAAGAACAGGTTTTTTTTTCTTTTTCCCTCCAGAAAACAAATGAAGTGGATGGACTGATTGCCTAATTAATTAATCCCATCTCTTTCCTGGAGGAGTCTGCTGTAGATTATAGGTTTGGAAATGCAGTATTAGGATGGAGTTTCTTTTTCTTCTTCTTTTTAAGATTGTATTTATTTGAGAGAGAGAGAGAGACTGGTCATGGATGGGGGTGGCGAGGGGCAGAAGGAGAGGCAGACTTCTCACTGAGTGGGGAACCTGATGTGGGACTCAATCCCAGGACCGTGGGATCATGACCTGAGCTGAAGGCAGATGCTTAACCTACTGAGCCACCCCAGGATGGAGCTTCTTAAACTCGGACATGCAACCTAGTCTCTTGGGGAGGTGCTCCTCTTGTGGGGAACCACACGTGGAGAGAAAAGGTACCAGACCTTGAAGTAAGAAGCAGGGAGTATGGAATTGAGGGCAACACAGCTTCCATCCAGTGGGTTAATTAGTCTCGATTGCATCCTCCTGCTGTTGGGGAAAATAGTGAAGTGTTTAAAGGAGTCAAATAATCACACTCATTTGCAAGGATCACAGCTGAATGGAGCATAGCTATGAAGACATGAACCTGTGATCAGAGACCCCTGTAGATGCCTTTATAATTGTCTGGTCAAGAGCAGATAAGAGCTGAGATGGGACAAGTCCATAGTGGGAAGTAGGCCCAGTTTTAGAAAATTTAAGAAGTTAGAATGAGCAGAGTGTGGAGGTGGTGGATGTAAGGCCAGAGGTGTATGGATGGGGCTGTATTTCCAGATCGGGGGACTGATCGGCACATGCACAGAAAGAAGGAACATAGTTGCAATGGTAATTTAGGTGCAAAGATGGTGAGTTTATTTTAGCCCTGTGGAAAGTTCTGAAGAAGGAGAGAAGTTCCAGGTACATAGATGGGCATCATGGCGTCGTTACAGAGAGTCTGTTGGAAGTGTTGGATCTCTTGGTTGACCTCAGACTGTGGAGTGGGATCTGCTTTTGAACAAATTCTAACAAACGCACATTGCAGGGTGGACAATCCCCCAAATGGAAACCATTCTAGGGAGAGGCGATCACATGAGGTTTGAAGGAATTTTTTAGGAGGTGGAATAGGAGAGGAGATGCTGTCCAAACAGAGGCTGACACGTTCCTGCTGAAGGGCGGCCAAGATACTGGACATTCTTCCATCGTTATCTCTCAGTCTGGGTGATGTCAGATTTCTTTTAAGGATTTTTAAATTTATTTTAGAGAGAGAGAGAGAGATCTTGAGGAGCAGAGGGTGAGGAAAAGAGAATCGGAAGCACACGCCACACGGGGCATGGACCCCAACACAGGGCTCCATCTCCTGACTCCGAGATCACAACCCCAGCGAAAACCAAGAGATGGGTGATCGATCAACAGCACCACCCAGGCACCTCAATGTGGGATTTTCTCAAGAAGTACCCAGCCACCCCGCCATGAGTACAAAGATGCCGAATCTAGTGTAATGTGGGACTGGGGTGGTTTTGCACAAGAAGAGACAGTAGGATAATGAATTCTGTGTGCCAATAAGAGGGTTTTTCAGACATTCAGCCAAGAGCTTGGAAGAAAACCCTTTAAAACTCTATCAACTTGGGGACCATGGTGGTGTTTCTGGGCCACCCCTAGACCAAGTATAGGTAATGGTTTGAAGATATTTTGGGGTGAGTTTCAGACTAAATAAGCTACTATGGTGAATATTGCCATAAAGCACGACCCATGAATCATTTGGTTTCCCAGTGTATATAAAAGTTATGTTTCCACTATACTGTAGTCTGTTAACTTGTAATACCACCATGTCTAAAAGTACAATGTGCATATCTTAATTTAAAAATACATTCTTGGGGCACCTGGGGGCTTAGGCATTAAGCATCTTCCTTTGGCTCAGGTCATGATCCCAGGGTCCCAGGATCGAGCCCTGCACTGGGCTCTCTGCTCAGCGGGAAGCCTGCTTCTCCCTCTCCCACTCTCCCTGCTTGTGTTCCCTCTGTCGCTGTCTCTCTCTGTTAAATAAAGAAATAAAATCTTTTTTAAAAAAATAAAAATACATTATTGTTAAAAAAAATAAAGATAACTATCACCTGAGTTTTTAGTGAAGTCTTTTCATGGGTGGAGGGTCTTGCCCAGATGTCATGACTGCTGAGTGAGCAGGGTGGTGGTGTCTGAAGGTCGGGGTGACTGTGGCAGTTTCTGAAAATGACAGCAAAGTTTGCCATATTGATAGACTCACCCGTCATGAGCGGTTTCTCCATAGCAAGAGATACTCTTTGGTAACATGTTACCCCCAGTAGAACTTCTTTCAAAGTTGGAGTCAAGCCCCTTGAAATCCTGCTGCCGTTTTGCCAACTGAGTTTATGCTACCCAAGGGGAAGTTTCAGGAAATGTGTACAGCATTCCTGTGGCAACATCATGCGATCTCAGGAACCCTTTCCAACTTGGGGTGGGATGGGGGTGGCTATTCAAGGTGGGGGGTATTCATTTTTTTAAGACATTATTCATGTATTTGAGAGAAGGAGGAAAAGAGACAGAGAGCACAAGCAGAGGGAGAGCAGAAGGAGAGGGAGAAGTAGACTCCCCGTTGAGCAGGGAGTCCAACGCAGGACTTGATCCCAGGACCCTGAGATCATGACCTGTGCCAAAGGCAGACACTTCACCAAATGAGCCACCCAGGTGCCCCAAGGTGTGCGTGTGGGGGTAATTTCTAAGAATCTCAGAAATGAGCTTGATAGTGTTGAAAGAGAAAGAGCAGTATAATCTTTCAAATTTTCAAAACAGATAAAACCACATGATAAAAATTATCAGCATCTGTGGAGGCCATATCCACATGGAGGTCAGAGTCCTTGGGTACAAAGGTTAGGACCATAAATTATGGGATGCGAGTCTCTGAGTGAATTACTTACATGCTTTTCACCTGCTTTTCTATGTGCATAAAATGGAAATAATTGTAATATCTACATTCTTGTTGGTTAGGATTAGATGTAATGTGTTTTCCAAATGATCAACTGTTAAAATTTTTGTTAGGGGATACAATAACTAGTGCTATAATAATACTAATAAATTATATAATATAAATGATTATAATTAGAATAATAATTGCAAAGACCTAACAACTCTCCCAACAGACCCCATGGGGCTGGAATTTTACAAAACCACTGCTTTTAGGGCTAGGACTAAGGTTTCAAGTGTGATACTTAGGACATTTTTAACTTAGGAAAGGTGTTTTTATGAACCTTCCATCAGAGCAGTGCCTTAGTACAGAAATATGAAAAATTGCTTTTCACTCACACTAAAATGTCTAAACACAAGAAATAATGTACTTGACCCTAATACAATGTGGGGATTAGGGGTTTCAACCCCCAACACAGTTGAAAATATGCATATAGCTTCCGACTTCCCCCAAACTTAATTACTGATAACCTACCGTTGGCCATAGCCTTCAAGAGAGCATACGCAGTTCACTCACACCTACTCTGTCTTATGTACTACACACTGAATTCTTATGATAAAGTAAACTAGAGGGGGAAAGCATTTAAAAAAACATAAGGAAAAGAAACTACAATTACAGGACTGTACTGAACTTAGAGGAAACGAACCCACGTATGAGTGGACCCATGCCATTCAAATCCATGTCATTCAAGGGTCAGGTGTATATATTGTGGGTAAAAGTGCAGTATTTTCAAAAGGCTGGTAGAATTAAATTCAGGGGGAATAACTGAAATAAAGTCTGAGTTCTCATACAAGGAAAGCACTTTTCTTTTTTAAAGGTATTTTTTAAAAGTATCTAAAGGAGACTGTGAAGTAGATCTGGAAATTTCTCCTGCTCCCCAGCTGTTAACATGTGTGGAGTCCATGACATCTGCTGCCAGTGTGGGTTCTCTGATATAATGCTAGTCCCCTTTTAAAAAGTTAAATAATCTTTTACTATGAAAGCAGTGCATATGTATTATGGAAATGTAAAAAAAAAATAGAAGAAAACATAGAAATAAAAATATCATTTTCATACCATCCAGTGTAAAGTGTAAGCTTCCAAATATTTTTATTACATATAAGCATCTTTTTGCCAAAAAAGGGGTCATGCTTCTCATTCTGCTTTATGATCTCTTTTTTCCGATTCAATTATTTCCAGCTTTCCATTTATGGTGAGTTCTACTCAATTCTTGTATTATTGGGGACATGCTCAAATTCCCCCAAGTGATCCCCACAATGTTTACAGTCAGTTTGTCCAAATCCCAAACAGGATCCCAAATGATATCTGATCATGATGTGCATAAAATCATATAATATGTCTCATCTCTCCCCATTTTTTTTTCTTTTTTGCCATCATTCCATTGAAACCTTGAGGTCAGTCTTTCTGCAGAACATGACAGATATATATAGCAATTTCTTTGTGCTGCTGTCTGGTTTGGCTGTTTATGTTTGAATGTCTATTCCTTCCTTTAGAAATGGCAAAAGTTAAATGTCAAAAGAGTTTCATTTCAAAGAACCGACATTGGTGATTTTTGCATAGCATGTGAGGAAGGGAGACGCACAGGACACTCTGCTTTAGGAAACCCACGTAGGACAATTTTTCCTGGTGGCATCATCTAACTAGTCAAGATCTCGATATTGCCCTCCGATCGTGTAAGGATCTATTGGCTAAAAACGTAATGAAGACCAATGTCTCCTGTCTATTGACCCTTTAATTGCTCCCTTTATTTAATTACTGAAATTTAGTTATCCATCAATTTGCCTTTTATTGGCTTCCATAATTAAAAGGAGCCTTGATGTGTAAGGGGGATGTTCTCTACTAAAGGACACGCAAATACAGATATATAGTTTTCTTCACAATCTATATCCATTTTGAGTCATATGGCATTCCCTTCAACTTTATCCTTGACTAAGGTCTGTGTAAGGCAGAACAAGGAGGGATAAATAAATAAACAAATAAGTAAATAAATAAATAAATAAATACTAAACAGAACAAACAAACAAAAAATCCTGAATTCTAACATTAGAGATATTTCAGATTTGGAGAAAAGCATCTGTAGTTCTACATGATTTCATTAAGAAATTAAATTAATTTCCTTAGGAAATTAATGTTTGCAGCCATTATGAACACAGTTCATCTTTTTTTTTTTCCTCAAAGAATGCGCTGCCTTATAATTTAATAAAATTTTATGGAGTTGCAATTCATGTACTATGAAACGTATACTTTTATTTATTTATTTTTTAATTAACATGCAATGCATTATTTGCCTCATGGGTACAGGTCTGTGATTCACCATCCAACACAATTCACAGCACTCTCCATAGCACATACTCTCCCCAGTGTCCATCTCCAGCCACCCCACCCCTCCACACCCCCTCCAGCAACCTTCAGTTTGTTTCCTGAGATCAAGAGTCTCTCATGGAAATGCATACTTTTAAACTGTGTCTTTTGATGGGTTTTGGTAGATCTATAGTTCAGCATCTATCCTGGTGGGCAAGTTCAGTGTATTTTGATCACGGAATGCTTGTAGCAATTTCAGAATATTTTTCATCACCCCTCAAAGAAATCCTTTGCCCTTTGGTAATCACTCCCATAACGTTTTCACATTTCAACCCCATTATAGCATGGATTAACATAACCTTCATGTTTCTAGTTGAATAATGTTCCATTGTATGGATAGACCACTTTTCCCTTATCCATTAATCCACTGATGAACATTTGGATGGTTTGCTTCTTTGGCCTCTTACAAATAATACTCGGATGCGTATTCATGTACAAGTCTTGGTGTGAACCTTCATTTTTGTTGGGAGGATACCTTGGCGTGAATTTGATGGGTCAAGAGGTGAGTCTAAGTGTTGAGAAACACCCACACTATCTTCCAAAGTGGCTGGAACCTTGGACATTCCAGCAGCAACATCTGAGCCTTCCGATTCTCCCACATGCTCTGCAACACTTGTTACGTTATGTCCGCAATGTCATGTTATGTTTTGTTTTATTGTTAAGATTTTAGTTGCTGAGCAGAAACTCGGCCTGTCAAAGTTTAGATTTTCACATCTGAACTGGAGACTTGACTTCCTGCCACGTAAAAATGGTTTGACTGATGGAAGGACACACGTTGAGAGGTTTTCCTTAAATGTTTTCCTTAATTTTTCTTTCTGTGCATGTGAAAAAGATGCTTTATCAGCATTTTTCAAAAAATGACCATCTTGGGCTTTCAGCTAGACTTGTCACTTGACTGATTCACAAGAACGAAATCAGCCCTAGCAGTACTGCCCTTTTGTGGCTGAGAGCATCCCTCCAGCAGGATGGCCGTTTCCCCATACTTGTGAGTTCCTCCCTCTTGGAAGATGCTCACAGGGGATTTACCAATGTCCCAAACACCTGCTAGAGTTTCCCCATTGCAATGGACAACCCTGAAATGTGCTTTTGAGTGAGATTAGCTGTGATCACAGCATCTTCCATCAAGAAGGTGACCCCATTCCAATGACCACGAAAACCTATCTGGTGCGTCTCATTTCTGCTACTTTGTTATCTTTGCCTTTTCGGACATGAGACATATATATTTTCCCTCCCAATTGGTCTTGGCACCATTTTAGAAGGTTGCTAATAAACCTGGATTGAATCAAAAGGGACTTGAGGTGTAACACTCAGAACATTGAATGGAGGACAGTCCCTCTTACCAGTGGTGCCTACGATGGAATTCTTTAAACCTTTGGTGTCTCATTACTGTAGACGGCTGTGTGTGTGAGAGAACTAGACCTTTCCCCCATGGGAGCCAATAGCCATGCCTCTGCTCTGGGCAGGAATTTTCTCTTCATCCAGCATCATTACTCAGACTTATCTGAAGCCTGTTCTGGGTCAGGCATCCAATGGCACACTGAGGGATAATTAAGAACAAAACAATTTTTGTGCTCAAACTGCTATGGTCTCTGGAAAGGCAGACCAGGATCTGACCATTTCACTGATGATGAGATGCACCGTCATGCTTTTTGGACACAGGACCAGCCTGCAATTCAGTGGGCTCACATGTAATCCGACCCAAAGAGAAATTCTGTCCTCCAAAGGCTCCTCCTAAAAGGCAGGCTGGGTGGGAGCACCTTTTAGTCCTAGAAGGAGTCATGTAGGGGATGAATATGACATGATGGTGAGGAGTCAGGAGGAGGGGCAAAGCCTGGGGGAAGGAAGCTCTCCCCAGGTGACAGCTTACTGAGTTGGTTTGAGCCCAATGGACACCCAACACTTCTACTTGTCCTCTGCTCACTCAGCATCTGCCCAGCAGACAGAGTATCCTGAATGCTCCTTTCTGCTTAAAGCCATTCCAGCCTGCACTTTAACACCAATGAATACCCAGTTTCAAGTCCTTTGGGTTGATCTCTCTCATGGGGTTGTAGTTTCCTCAACAGCTTGAGGAGAAGATACCTCTTAGCTCCCTGCAAATGATTCTACTGGACATTCATTGCATCAGTGTGTATTTTGTGAATGACTTATCATTCATGGGATACATTGAGGGGTAATTTCCCTTTCCTCATTAGCCTCTTTGGCCATATGTCACTGGCAAGCTCTCAGTGTGGGCGTCATCACAGTTCAGGCTACCATCTGGGGGGTGGCATTTCCAGTGTTCATGTCTCCTTCAGTCCCAAATCAGCGGCCCCGAAAGTATCAAAGACAGGAGAAGAGAACCTATTCTGTTCAGCATGAGATATGGTACGAGTCTTATTTTTCCTTTATTTATGGAGTTCCTGTCAGCAGAGCCTGCCTTCTGATGGACAGCCCAGAGAATTGGTGCTGTGTTCCTGTCCGGCCATGGTCAATCATTCCTCACCAAGGGCCCGCAGGTCCTGATACTGTCAGTCAAAGTTTGCTGATCCATCATTGTGAACAAAAAGTCACCATTTTGGCAATAAGGGAAAAGGACCAGTGAAAAGGACCATATGGTACCTACCCTCCAGAAATTTAATTTTATAAGGTGGATCACCTACCATTACAGAGAGCTGGCTGGTGCAGATTGAGTGAAGAGATGGTGGAAATAGCCTTGAGAAATGCTCTTAGCAGTCAAAGGACTCATTTTTCTCATGCTGAAAATGGGGATTAGATGAATTTGTGTAGATAAAAGAGCTTTTTGTGATTTTAAAATAATAAAAAATTTAATGGGCAGTGACCACCCTGTCTGATTCACTGATTCTTCATCCTGTCCACTGTCTTGTGGGGAGCAAGTATGCTGCGGCTGCAGAATGCAAATTTGTTTGCTGAGTAACATGTCATAAGGAGAGATAGATGCATAGGTAGATAGCTAGCTAGCTAGCTAGATGATAGATAGATAGATACACCATAGATAGATGATAGATGATAGATAGATAGATAGATAGATAGATAGATAGATAGATAGATGATAGATACATGATGAATGGTGAATGGATGGGTAGGTAGGTAGATAGATATGATAGGTGGATCAATAGATGATAGATATGATGGGCACATAGATAAATGATAAATAGAGGGTAGATAGATATGATGGATGTTGGATGAATGGATAGATAGATAGTTATGATGCTTAGATAAGCAGATAGATAGACAGTTGATAGATATGATGGATGGATGGATATATGATAGATAGATACAGATAGAATGGATAGATAGATATAGATAGATAGATAGATAGATAGATAGATAGATAGATAGATAAAGGGAGAAAGAGTTAGCATTATTTCCCTACTACTAACCTCTCCAAAATGTTAAGAACCTAGCTCAGAGAATGGCATAAAGAATTATGTGAAATTAAGTCCAACATGCCCCAAACTTCAATATAGCGAAAAGGGCAACCAACAGAGCCCCACCTGGGATATTATGGGAGATTAATAGACAAACTTCCTTGATTTCCATTCAACCTATAGTGAAATTAGTAGGACTTAATAAATTTCAGTGACTTTTAAAGTTTTATAAGCATTGTGCATAATACAACACGCAGCTGTTATAAAAAAAAATAGAACACACAAGATTTTATTTCTTTCAGACTCACAGAGTTTATCCCACAGCAAGATTTATAATGCTTGCCTTTGAAATATCTTCTATCCAATGACAGCTTGGTGCCGTTTTTCAAAACGCATATATAGATTTGTTCTATTAGAGGAGTATATTCTGATTCTTAGAAATGGACTCAAGACCTGCCAGCTCCAAATATCTGTTTGGCTTCCCTTTTTAGGGAAAGATTTAAGGTCAAATTAAAGATCTTTGGAGAATTTCCCAGGCTCCTACCGAACATGATTATTCTATTAAATAACTCTCCAAAAAAACTTTCTTTAATCTTAGCATTTTTTTTTTAAAGAAGGATATTCACCAATCAAATGTAAGTTTTAAAAATTTAAGAATCTGGCCCTCTAGAATTTAAATAAATCATTGTCAGGCTCATGTAGTTTAGCAATTTAATGGGTTGGGAAAAAATCAATTTAAATGTTTAAAGTTTAGAGGGTTTTTTTGTTGTTGTTAAGTATAATTCACATACCCTAAAATTCCTCCTTTTAAAGTAACTAATACAGTGGCTTCTCATATCTTCAGAGAGCTGTGCAAGCATCACCACGTTTTCATCATCCCATAAAAACCCTACGTAGCACTTCTCATTCTCTCTGCTAATTGTCTTCACGTCCTCAAGACCCTCAGCTGTGGTCATGCACCATTAGTGTTCAAAAGAAGACATAAAGATGATTGGTTTGCTCAGTTGAGTGTCTTGATTATTTGGAGATGTTTTTACTACAACATGTCCCTGTGATCACCAATTCATGTCCCCTTTTATCCCAACATTCAAACAATGCAGCAAGAGTCCCTTCTCAGATCCTAATGAGGGCTTACATGCAACTACTCTAGTTTGTCCAAAGACATTCTCATTCTTCTCTTGTGTAAACTGAAGGGTTGCAGAGCCCTGGCTGGGGACAGCTGTCTACTCTGCATGAGCTGGAGAGCTTCATTCACTCACTCAGAAATCCCATCTGTCCACCACAGAACCCTGGAACCCTGACCCAGTGTGAGATGGTGGCTGTGAATGCCAACCTGGAGACGGAAACACAACCAGACACTTAAAAGACCAGATACAGATATGGGTGTGAAATTGTCCAGTCACACTAAGTTAACTTGCTTGAAATACATTATTTCATCATACCACCCATGATCTTTGTTTCCCAGTTGTGTGAATCCATGTGACGTGTGATGGTGATGTCATGCTTCTACGAATCAAGACCTCTGGGGATCTGGTAACCATGTAAGGCGGGATGTAGATACCTTTCTGGAAATAGGACATGGGGTGCAAAGAACCAGATACTCATACAGATCTCAAACTCCCCAGTTGCCCTGTTTTAATCTGATTGGGCTGCAGTGACAGAGTAATGTAGATGTCAATGGTATGGGGCTTATAAACAACACACATTCATTTCTCACAGTTTTGGAAGTTTGATGTCCAAGATCAAGGCACTGGCAGGTTTTCCTGGTTCATGGATGGCTGTCTTCTAGCTGGGTCCTCACATGGAGGAAGGTTCAAGGATGACCTGTGGGGTCCCTTTCAATAGGGCACCCATCCCATTCATGTGGCTCCATCATCAGGGCCCAATCACCTCCCAGAGCCCCACCCTTTAAATCCATCTCTGTGGGGATTAGGATCTGAACCTAGGAAATTTGGAGGGACACGGACACTCAGTCCATAGAGTGCTCTAAGTTACTGGCCCAGAATTACTCTTGATTTTAAATTCTTTGGGATTTTATTACCCTATTGGGTTGGGTAAAGTCATCAGATGTCAGTCTTTGTGCCATCATTCCACACCTTAAACCCTCAAGTGCATGTTTGAATGTTTAAGAAGAGTAGCCACAACATGAACCCCTTTATTTGTCTTATGAGGAGACCAAATGGAAAATGCAGAATACAGATGCTGATTAAATCTTAGTAACTGCTCATAATAATGGGTCCACACTGAGATTTCAAAGACATTCAGCAACATTTTGGGGAAAAAATAGAGACCTAGTAGGCTGACTATTATTTCCATATATTAATAAAAAAGAGAGGCTATTTTCTACCACAAAATAAACAAGTGGCTCACTGATGTACATTCTTATAAAGAGAATTCCATCATTTTCTCTGCATTTTATCAAGTGCATGTGAAGAATTTGTGGCCAGGCCCTGGTGTGGCTCTTGGGAAGCCATAGGTAAAACCCAGAAAACAACAGAACAACAAAAGATAAGAACACCCTAGGTATTAATAACAATTGATTATTAATATTAATAAAGTAATAAATTCTTATTTGCATTCATAATCAATTTCTTGCAAATAGAGTTAATAAATACTTTATTATATGTTAATTAAATCAATAAAGTATTAATGTATTGATCATTTAGTATTAATAATTTAAATACATCATTATTTATGATTAATAGGATATCAGGGCCCCTGGGTGGCTCAGTCAATTGAGTGTCTGCCTTTAGTTCTGGTCGCGATCCCAGGGTCCCGGGATTGAGTCCTTCAGCAGGGAGCCCTGGTTTTCCCTCTCTCTCTGCCTGCTGCTCCCCTACTTGTGAGCTCTCTCTCTCTTCTCAAATAAATAAATAATAATACATTTTTTAAAAATGAAAAAATGTCAACAGTCTGATTATTTAGAATTAATAATTCAGGTTCTAGCCAACTAGAAAAATTACATGTGGAAGGACATCTAGGTGGCTCAGTTGGCTAAGCATCTGCCTATGGCACAGGTCATGATCCCAGGGTCCTGGGAGCAAGTCCCACATCAGGCTCCCTGCTTAGGAGGGAGCATGTTCTCCCCTGACTGCTGCTCTCCCCCACCAACTGATGCTCTCTCAATCTCTGACAAATAAATAAAATCTAAAAAAAAAAAAAAATTACACATTAAATTTTGTGATATGCTTACTCATCCTACTAGAATAAAAGCATCCCATGACCTACCCAAATGTGTCTCTGGCACATCTATTCTCCTATCTTGTCTGATGCCATCCAAAAGATTTAAGATCCTTGTCTTACGACCAAAAGAGTTCATTGATCCATCTGGCAATATTCCCACTGTAGGAGTTAAGTAATTTTTCTTACCAAATCATGAAGCCCAGAGCCTGAGTTTCCAAAGCAAAGTGTTTTGTTTTCCTTTCCTAATGGCTTGTTTTGGGTGTAAGTCAATAGGAACCTGTAGGGTAGTGCAAACATTGCCACACTGGCTTCTGGAACAAATCAGATCCCCAAAACATCCCCTCACCCCTGCATACACAGGGATTCCAACAAAACTTTGTCAGGTGTGATGCATAAACCAAACCAAACCAAACAACAACAACAAAAAAGCCAACGAAAGCCAGGTTGATATTTTAATGATGCTACGTTATTTTGGACTTAGAATCCGCTGGGGGGGGGGGCAAGATGGCGGATAAGGAGGAGGTCCTGTTTCCACCGGTGCCCTAAAGTGAGCTGATTATGTACCAAAGCACTTTGATCACCCATGAAATCAGCTGAGATTAGAATTATACACGTCTGGATCTCTACGGGGGCAGAAGACACCAGTAGACAGGTAAAGCGGAGTGGGAACGTCGGACTGATATCGGAAGATAAACAAAAGGGGGAGGGAGCCACCAGAAGGGACCCATTAGAAAGTAATACCCCACTATGACAGTGCCCTGTGATTGGGCACCAGCGTTAACTTGGCGTCTGGCTGAAATCACTCAAAAAAGAGCAAAAGATCTTAAGGAGAAATTGGTGGAATCGGGCAGTTAGGGACAGGGGCTTAAGCCCACGGATCCAGGATGGAATCCACCGTTGGAATCAGAATGGTATCCCAGTAAGGAAAATGTAAGCCCACCTTTCAAGAATTACGGCTTCCCCAACCCTAAAAGGGTTAGTCCACACTGACCGCTGTTCCGTCCCAGGTTCTCTTCAAAAATTTTATTTTAATCCCGTTAGTTAGCATATAGTGTTACACTAGTTTCAAGGGAACAAGGTCATGACTAAGCATTTCCATCCATCACCCAGACAGGTGCACTCCTTCCTCCCCATACTCCGTTTTCCCCATCCCCACACACCTCCCTTCTGGTGACCGGTCAGTGTGTTCTCTAGAGTTCAGAGTCTTCTTCTCAGTTTCTCTCTCTCTCTCTCTCTCTTTTTTCCCCCTTTGTTCATTTCTTTTGTTTCTTAGGAAACAACTGCATGCTTTTTGGATGGGTGTTGCCATGAGGACATCAGAAAGGTTTCCAGCACTATATGGGAACAACACAGCAATCCCGTTAAATGGCTTGTTCTGCTGGAATCTCTGCTGGATTTGGGCCAACGCTGTGGGAGCAAAGAGGGTTATTTGAACACAATAGCTTGTCCTTTATAAGAGTTTTGCCTGTCATTTTTATCTCGTCCCGGTAATGGAGTATTCTAGATGCCTGGCAGACATTAGTTATGCAAATGCAAGAGAAAAATAAGGGTAAAATTGGAAATACAACGTTTCTACTGTTCTTGAAGTATTTAAGAACAAGTAACTAATGGTTTGAAATGTCTAAATCAGGTCTTTCGACACCTCATTCGGAAACTAGGCTGTTCATCGATAACTCACTTCATACCTTTTCAAGAAGACCAGAAAGCACCAGGAAGAGACTCTGTTGTAGAAATCACTCGACTCTATCCCTGGTGATAATGCAATTTCTGCTCCTGGAAAAGATTGATTGTAGCAGTTGTTGCAAATGAGCTGAATGAGATAATCTAAGAATAATATCCGATGCATCTGGGTATGAATAATAGATTACCTGGAGAATAAGCGCCCCTGTGTTGGGAGCCGTCTTTCTTCACAATGTAAAATTTTACTGTTCTCCGCACAGTAAGACAAGCAGCAAGGAGCGTGATTAAGTATTGATAAACGTACACCGAGGATGATGCCAAAGCCCGTGTGGCTTTTCTTCCCCTCTGTCCCGTGTTCATCGTGTGGCTCAACACGGGCAGCACTAATATTCCTGGTATTGGTAAAATTGGTAATATTGGTAAAATGGTAAAAAAAAAAAAATATTGGCCAAAATGGAAATATTCCTGGAATTGGTTAAAAGGGAACTAAAAATGAATACAACCTAATTCAAAGTCACAAGGGAAGAAACAGAGTCATTAAATAGGACAATACCCAGATAAAAATAGGAGGAAATCCTCCTAAGGAGAGGAGGCCCTTGAGAGAGAACATATTGGAAAACTTCATTCTTTTCAACTAGGTGACCTCATGGATGTTCCAAACCAAAAACTTAAGACTTCAGCCAAGTTAGAAACCACTTGGCTTACAAGGGCTAGAAACTATTTTTTTTGTAGTTGGGTTTGGCTTAAAATTTCCCCCATGTTCATCCTTTATTTTTTTATAATTTAATACCTTGTTTTTTTCCCCCTTTGGAAGAATTTAAGGATGGGGGTCATGCTAGACTCTGCCTGCCAACATCAGAATTTCTGCGTAACAGATTTGTAACCTTTAAATCTTATGTAAGAGCATGTTTGATCATAAATGTTGTCTGCAATGATTTTTCTTTTTCTTTTTTGGCTTTTTCTTTTCTGTTTTGTCTTCCCATATTCTGGTGATTGGTGGTTATCCTTGGCTTTCCACAGTTGGGTCCTGAACTTCTGCACTTTGTGTTTCACTGTTCCCTCTCTCTTCTAAAGACTCCTGTCCCTGCATTTTAGGAGCACCCCAGTCCAGTATGACCTAATTCTCACTTGATTACCTCTGGAAAGACTCTGCTTCTCAGAAAAAGACAACATTCACTAGTAGGTCCTTTTTCAGGGGACACAGTCTAGTCCCCCATGTCTGCGATGCAATGAAACACCATAATTCATGGGTCTCCAGAGAGGTGCACAGGCACAAGAAATGTTCAAAGAGATTATTCTGTCATGCTCATTTAAGCAAAACCCCATTAACTGTCCTACGACCTTTTATAAGTTTGCCCACCATTGAGACAACCCCTGTGGGTCCCAGATGTACCCATTGGTGAGAAGACTCGAATTCTAAGCCCAGATTTCAAACTTCTGTTTAATGTCTATCTGACTGCAGAAAAGATCCTGATCTAAACCTCATTCTCCTCCTCTACCAGACTGGGGAGTGGGGTGGTACCAGCAACCCCTGTTCTAAGAGGTTCTTGTCTCTATCAAATGAGTCCACGAGTAAGGCTTTGGAACAACTACATTTTACATTAGTTCATGACAAGAATGAGAATTTCTCAAGTGTCTAGGTATGTGAAGATATTTCTAGGGTCACCCACTGGGGGACTTTCCTGGGCTTAGCTCTGGAAGTCCTACAGGAAGGGGACTGCCTCAGTCCCAGGTGAACAGAGACAATTATACCCCATAGAGTATGACATAGTCTATCTCTTGCCAGGGATGTAAACACACAGTGGGTGGTGTCTGAATGCTGTCTATTACTTTGGACAGGACAACAAGGAAAATCTCATGACTGGCTTCCATCTATAGTACCATCTTGCTTAGAAAGACACTCACATCCTATTTGTCAAACCAAAGCATGTGGTGTCGTCCTGACCTACCTATCTACTACGTATCTCCCTACCCATTGACTTACCCATTGACCTACCTAACCGTCTACTTACTTACCTACCCACCTACCCATTGAATGACCTACCTACTTATCTATCTATCTAACCATCTATCCATCCATCCATCTATCCATCCATCCATCCATCCATCCATCCATCCATCTATCCATCCATCCACCCACCCATCCACACATCCATCCATCCATCCATCCATTCATCCATCCAACCATCTATCCATCCATCCACACATCCATCCATCGATCACCTTATCAATCATCTCCTTATATCTATCAATCCATCTATCATATCTATATGTCCACCCACCCATCTGTCTTCTATCTACGCATCCATCCCTACATCCATCCATTTATATCTATCTCCACCCATCCATCCATCCATCATATCTATCATCTATCTATCCATCTTCTATCTATCCATCATTTATCTACCTATCATCTATCTATCATCCAACTATATTACATGTACCTATGTACTATGTGTCTATGTATCTAGCTTCTTCCCTACCTATTCATGGGAAACTTGAATCCTAAGAAGAGAATCACTTTTAAAAGTAAGGACCCTCTGTCAATCAATCAATCAATCAATCAATAGAAAATTATGGCCCCTGTGCCTGCTGTTATTTTGCTCAGATTCCCACCGGGTTAAATTCAGGCTTTATTTTGATTTCCCTTAAACATGTCAGTGTGTGGTTTAGATGTACCAGCAGTTGATGGAAAGAGGTTACACAAAGCACCACAGTGTGACATCAGACCCTGTCGAGTCAGAGTGCCGAGGTGTACCATGAACCCCAGAGATGTGAGGAACAGAGTGGTTCAGGTGGAACAAGGTGAAATCCAGGACCTCTGACATGGCTCCCCAGGTGATGGCTTCTCGTGGTGCTTAATTCTGGCCCCAGGCAATGGAGGAGTTTCCTAACAAAGATGCATGGGAGTTTGCCTTTAAAGAAGGAACATCATGAAGACATCTTTTTATCTTAATCTGCATCGTTCAGGGAACATTGGGGACCTACATCACATACATGCATAGATGCTGGGATCCCTTTCCATGATGCAATCCTAACAGCTAGCTGGAGCATACGAGACCAGTCCACAGGTGAGGACTGTCTTGCTGGCTTGTGTTTGCCTGCCCAAGTCTGCCAGTAGGAGGATTACGTACAGTGACGCAGCCTGTCCTGCCTTCTTCCTCTCCGTAGAGATCTCTCACCTCCTCACAAACAGGGGCAAAGGTTGAGACACCTGGTACTTGAACCACTAAGTTCTCAGGAAGAGTTTCATTGATAATCAGATGCACAGACATGAGCCCAGAACCCACACTCATTCTCAACTCAGCTTGAAATCTTTCACGTCTGGGGGACACCTTCGGGGCTCAGTGGGTTAAAGCCTCTGCTTTCAGCTCAGGTCATGATCTCAGGGATGATCTCTGGGATGGAGCCCTGTGTCGGCTTCCCTGCTCAGCGGGGAGCCTGCTTCTCCCTTTGTCCCGCCACCTGTCCTCATTCACTCTCACTCCCTCTCAAATAAATACATAAAATCTTTAAAATAAATAAATATTCCACATCAGGAAAAGCATAGAGAGAAAATCATAGTCCATTGCAATGTTACCAAATACATGTGCTTGATATCTAGGATATAATTGTGCAATATTTGTCATCCCAATGACTATCAAAAAACAGCTAGGCCTTCCTAAAAGATGAGTTGAAAGTGATTATGGCAAGGAAATCGACTTCTTTGTCTCAGGAAAGCTTTAGCAGCCTATTCTAATAAACAATAAATAATAAAACACCACCCCTGGAAGCCTTCATTATTGATTACAAATGAAAACAAATGTGTGGTTTGCCAGGGAAAAGGGAATGAAATGGAGCCGTAAGCTGTTTTATTTTGAAACCGGTCATGAAAGGTGTGACTTCATTTGTTGTTGTTGTTTTTTTCCTAAGCCTTCGTGACTTCTGCCACGGAGCTGTTTGATGTTTTATGGATTGTTTGGTATTTGTGATCGGTGGATGTTCAAAGGGAGGACCAGAAGGTGAATCTCCTCGGAATGTTTACCTGAGCTCCTCTGTAGTCACTTAGAGTTGATGCGTGAACGCACATCCAACATGAAATTGTGCCTGCATGTCTGTGTGTGTGTTTGCTACTGGGTTAGTTAGGGATGTCCAGGGAAACAGAACCCATGGGATGTGTGTGTGTGTGTATATGTGTGTATTATATAATTTATTATACATGCATTTATATTTATAATGTTTATATAAATGTATTATGAGGAATTGGTTCTATCATAAGGAGTTAACTCACATTATTATGGAGGCTGGCACGGTAAGCCAGCAGTCTGGAGATCCAGGAAGACTTGATAGTGCCTATTAGCTCTGAAGGCAGTCAGCCGCACAGTTTCCGCCTTGCTGGTCTACTGGGACAAGGCGGGCCTTCAACGGATTAGGTGAGACCCACCACTATGTGCAGCACCGTCTACACAAAGTTCAATGATAATATAACTGCCGATCTCATTCAGAACCTAACCCATCAAGTTGGTACATAAAATTAACTACAGGAGGGGCGTCTGGGTGGCTCAGTAGGTTAAGCATCTGTCTTTGGCTCAGGTCACGACCCCAGGGTCCTGAACTTGTCTTAAAGTTTGCTTCTCACTTTTCTCCCCGCTCATGCTCTCTCTTGGGCTCTCTCTTTCTCTCAAATAAATAAATAAAATCTTCAAAAAAAATTTAAATATTAGTTATCCCAGGACTCTGTGATTCCTTGTATTTTCTCAATTAATATGTATCATTGATTATTGAGTGTGTTGAGAGGAACGTGGGGCGGAGGTGGTGGCCAGTAGCCTCTTCTTGACCATTGCAAACAGACACAGAGGAACCAGTTTAGGAAAAATGGGCTTTTCTGTTTCCAGAGGCAACTGAAGGTCCTGGAGACACCGTGTTATATTTTAACCTAGTAAGAATCTTAAGAAAACAGGATTTTTCTCCCTGTATGTGCCAACTACACACCCTATGTCTCCTTCCCCAGTGAAGGACATCCCAACAGAATGTTACAACTTTCCACATACGTTTACACACACAAACCCATCTACGAGAGGACCGTAGAGAGCTTTCCTTCAACTTTCCTTCGACGTTGTTCATGGCTTCCACCACCCCTCTACGCTTTCGGGAGGTGGGTTCAGTTTTGATAGATACAATTGGTTCAGCAACATCACCAGTGTGGGGAGTGACAAGATGCCTCCTAAGGTTTTCCAGATTGCGTGCTGGCATTGTAGTCCTGCAACAGAGAGGGGGATCCATGCTGGGACAGGATGCCACACCTGGGCTAAGATACCATACCTGGGTGCAGGTGTGGCTTCCTCTGTTCAAGCACTCCATCATTGGCCCCATCATGTGCAAAGTCTCCAGAAGTTCCCACATCCGGTCGCATCTCTTCTGCACCACATTCACACATTTGCATTGTCTTCCTGGCCCCAAAAGGTCATCGTAGTGTTGGATTTTGACCTGAAAGCTCCGTAAAAACGTAATCGCCTAATTTATAAGGCCCCAGTGGGTGCCCACTTGGGTGGCGGGTGACCTCTGTAAGCAAGCCTTACAACAAAGACCTCCACAATTAATGTTGCTTAATCTCTTGCCAACCAAGAGAGGGGAGAAAAAAAGCATAAAAAGTGATGACTTATTTTGTTTCTTAAGACCTTAAGCCTGGAAATATGAGCCCAGCCACGGTACACAAGCCTTGAATAAATCAATAAATAACGTTGCGGGATTATGAGTGTTCTATTTGGATGGTCTCTTCCCTTGAAAGAGCAGGACAGGTGCCAAGGAGCGTCTATTTGATGCTGGAACTCTCTGCGTCTGGATTGAACGCTCAGCTTTTGATGCATTTTGCTTTTAATTGTGTTTGGGGTTTCACGGCAAGAAACAAAGCCCGGTGATCATAAAATTCATCTACCATTGCATCTGAGCGAGGGGCTCCGAAAATCAATTTCGGTTCGCTAAAACATCATCAGTGGCATTAAATAGATCACTAACTATAGATTAGATTCTCCTCCTTGTGTTCTTGTCCCAGGACTTTGTTTGGAAATGCAAATTCAGACCTTTACAGAGGTGGTCGGCAGAGAATGAGTATTTCAAACCGGAGATCGTAATACTCAAAATACGGCGTTTCCAGAGTGCCCCATGTGCCGCGTGACCGAAACGTGTGCCAAATCACACATTAACTAGGGAAGATCAAGCATCTCAAACTTCCCTCCCCAATATTGGCAAATGGTTTTAATGCTTCCCTCCCTGTTTTCCCGCAGGACAGAGAATCCCATACCTTTGGAGATGGGTGTGGGCTCCTCACGGAGCTGCATGATAATAGGCAAGTTACTACCTCTATGCCTGACTTCCTTTATCTGGAAATTAGATCGCAGTACCTCTGTCATGAGACTAAAATTAGGTGGTGCGGGCAAAAAAGCATGGGTGTTGTTGGTTCAGAGAGAGGAAAGAGATCCCTCAAATACATTGGCCGCCATGAATATCTTTCCGATGTGTTTCACTGTTCTGTGCAGAGGTGGAATGAAATCAGCTCTCCCAGACTCCCAATAATCCGAGGGCTGAGGCATTGATGTTCTAGATGAATGGCAAAGGTCAAGGACACGGGGTTGAGACACCTGTCAAGGGCGACCCACCATCCATTAAGTGCAGGTAGAACGTTAGCATCTTGATAGGTGTTGGTTCCTCGGTGGAAGCTAAATATGACTGTGATGGGATCTACCTGCAAGCGTTCCCTTGTTTGCAAAGGAGGGCACGGCGAGACTTTAAGGTTATGTCAGAAGGGTGCCCGTTGTCATGCTAATGGGCACTGGCCCATCTCTTTCTTCATTGCTCAGACAGAAGGGAAGGATTGAATGGAGGACCACCACGTTGTAATAGGGAAGGCTGAGTGCCAGTCCTTAGTTCTCACCCACGTTGTCTCTATGGCCTACAACAGAGATCTCCAAGATTCCTCATCGGAAGAGTGAGGATCCAGTACCTGTCCCCCATGCCTCATTGGGTTACTGTGATTATACTGGGGACAACTGATGCATATAAGAATTGTCAAGACCCATGAAATGTCAGGGTCCTGTGTTTGCTCCAAAATGTCTTCTCCTTGCTTAATATGGTTTGGATTTCCTGACCTGAGATCTCCCCTTCTCGACCCTGCTCCTGCACTTTGTAGGTGGATAGTTAGCAAGCCCTAGACCTCAGTGAACTTCCTTGTTCTGTGACCTGAGGCTGCTAGAGAAAAACAGTCCACATAACAAATGGTGTGACTTTAAACCACAACTACTCGCATGGTAAATTGTGGTCTTTCTGTCCAAAGCCCAGCTATGTTCTGGGTAATTCACTCTGGCCATCCCCAGCAGGACGACTTTGGATTTTCTCTTTTCTGATCAGACCTCCAACACAGGTGACCTCAGCCCACTCGGGCAATGGTCTTGCTTTTATTTTGTTGTTTTCATCTGTCTGAAAAACAGAAGCATATTCAAGGGAGTGAGTCCACCTTACTCTACAAAGACACACCTGCATTGTGGAACGTGTTAATGTGTCAGGTCTGATTTACCTACTCAGTAGGTTGATCTCTGTAGCCACCATGATTACCATTGGTCAAACTTAGAGAACGAAATTAGCAGAATGTGTGCCTAGTTCCTCGGGCATGATGATGTCCTTCTACATGCCCGGAGCCGTGGGTTGAGATGAACCACACTAACAACACTATTTGATGGAAACGTGAAGATTTATGACGCACTCCTGGGGCTGAGTCTGGGCTCGGCACCCAGGACAAAGTGGGTGGGCTGGTCAACAGTGTGTGCACAGGTGGTGAGCCCCGTGGTAAATCCCTAGAGCCTAGGGCTCACTCTGGATCCTTGTTGTGCTGATTGTGCATGAGCTCAGAGCTGCAGGGGAACGGAGGTCTGAAGAGGCATAGAGGATGGGCTCTGAAGGCTCTCCTAGCCTTCTTCTGTGGCTGTGTCTTTCCTGCTCTTTTCCCCCAAATGGCTCCCTCTGCTTGGACATGATGTTTTATGCCATCCCGACCATGCAAGGACCATGCTCTGTTGGTACTCTGTATGTCCTCAACTGACAACCTCTTCCTTCCGTGCCGTTATCCTGCCACATCAAACACGCTGCTCTGATACAACCACATTAAAATAAAACACCCCATCAACACCCCACGAAGCTCCAGTCCCTCCTTCAGAAATGCCAACAATCTCGGCTCGACCGTACTCACTCCATGGGCTCCACGTGCTTATGTCCTCTGTGAACCTCTGTCTGTCAGATGCCGCCTCGTCCCGTCCTCATCTAGGGCTCTCTGCTGACCCATGCATGATGTGGTCATTCTTCTGCCCTCGCTTGGTTTGCAAGCTCAGTCCGGGGCAGCTGATCACCTTCCTGATGCGGGACACAGCTCATTATGGTCTGTGGGGCTCCTTCCGTGGTCCTTTTGCAGAATTCTTGGTGGATGTTCCATGCTTCCTTTGCAAGGTTTTCAGGCCAAGTCTTAAAATGAATTGCTCTTTTTACGCATTCATCCCCTATTTAATCTCCTCCCGTTGTGCAGGCTTGCTGAAGTGATCTCTGATTTCCTAACTCCCAAATCCGTACATGCTGTATTCTTTGGTACATCCCCCCCAACAACCCCGAGCTGTAGACGAGTCTAAACTTGCATATCCTACCACCAACCCACCCCCAAGGGACCAATCACGGACATCCCCAGCTGTGCATGTGAGAAAAATAAACAGTATAGTGCCTCTTCCAACCGTACATCTGGTCTACCCCTTAGTCTTTCTCAGGTACACAGAACAGCATACCACCTGCCAGGCAGGTGCGTGCACCAACAATCTTCAAGGATTTCTTCTGACCCTTTGATGTGTGACTTGCACTGAACTGATCAGTATATTTCGCTGGTCTTTGCAGACAAGTTGGGAATATAAACCTTTCCCATGAGTGTACATCTATCGTTTGATTGCACATGTTCATCCGTGTTTATCCTTACCTTTCTCTAGTCTGGGTTTGGAGCAAGCATGGGAAGACCACATCCGGGCATGCCTGTCTCTCCCCGAAAACCCTCCGATGACTGCCGGGTCCTTCAAAGGAGAGTCAACTTGTCAGAAGCCCTACAAGAACGTCTTCCCCTTCTGAGCTTCTTGCTTCTTCACTTTCTCTCTACCAACCCCACTCTTGGTGCCTCGGCTGACTCTAGTGTACATCCCTTGGGCTCCTTAAACATCATGATCATCAAAGCCCTGGTCATTTCTGTTCCTTTCCTGTCCCAGGCTATGCCCCAGGCTGGACACTGGATTTCCTCCAAGATGTAATATCTCCAGAGAAACCTTTTTTGCAAAACATCTCTCCACTACCCTCCTCTCGGTATGGGGGTTTTCCTTTCTAGCTATTACCACCCCCTGACATATTGCATAATAATTTCTTAATTATCACCCCCCCCCAAGCCCCAAGGCTGGGAGTCCCGTAAAAGATGGGCTTTTGCATCTCTCGGTCTCTGTCTGCCTTTTGCATTCTGCTGTGCTGTCTCTGAAATGCTTAGAACACCCGTCAACGTAAGATAGGCGCTCTGTAAATATCTCCGAATAGGATTCCACGGGATATCAAATTCGCTAATATTGAACTCTGCATGGGAAGGAAAAGCCCCAGTTTTTAGGTTAAGTCGTGTAATTGCCTCTGTGACAAACGCACGGGAATTAGCCTCTGCTAATTGGCTGTCAGGAGAAGCTAAATCGGGAAAGTGGTTCCTCTTGCTGTGCAGAACACACAATTCGTCTTCTAAGGGGACGCAATTGGTGTATTTTTATTTCAGGCTAAGATTATCACGATGTTTGGCTCGGGTTCGTCATTCTCACGCTATGTGACAAACCAAACCCACAAGAAAGCGGACATCTTTCCCAGTGTGACCTACTTTCTAATTGTGGCTTCTCTCCAAAGGGGTAATCGGGAACTTTGGTAGCAGAAATGCCATGGGTTCCTTGTAGCATCTTTTGGGGGGGAACAATTTCCCTTCTATCCCCAGGGGTTTAAAACGCCGGAGTCACGAGGGAAGGTGTGTAGCATGAACTATACAGAGTAACGTGCAGAGTTACACACTCCTGTGTGTACTATTGATTTGGAGGGATGAGATTTGACTCTCAGTGACAGGAACCCCATTTAGAAGAAGTGAACACTTCATTACAGGCTTTCATAATGCAAAAGTCAGCAAGGGTGGTTTCAGGCACGGCGGGATCCAGGAGTTGGAACACCCCTACCCCTGGTCATCACTTTTACAGAATGCCCTTTATGCAAATCCAACACACCTCCTTCTGTTTTGCAACCTGAGCAAAAAGGCATTTATCATGAAGAATTCTGCCAAAAAAAATAGAACTTACTACACATTATATGCAGTACTTGTAATAATGAATGGATTCATGTGTGACATTGAGTATGTTTGTAAAACATTATTCACTCTTTTTTTTATCATGATCGCCCCCTTTCCATACATTCAAATAATGTTTAGGTCTAATAGCATGACCGGGAAAGTTATAATTTTTACCTGTACCTTATTGGTCCCACATGTATGTCTGGAGAATAAAATGAAGTTTTCAAAATGCTCTCTATGCTGATAGGTTTAGGGGTTTCAAGCTCAGCACATCTTTGTGTATGTTTTCATGTGACTTTTATACAGCTAATAGCTGAAGCCACTATCCTTTTTTTAAAAAGTACCCTGTCATTCTAGAGGTCATTCTTCTTTTGGGGCCATCCAAGGTTGTCAGTAGAAGGCTCGTGTTGAACATTAAAATTTGAGCATAATGGATGAGCTGATGGATGGAGTCAGAACACCACGGACCTGAGTCTTCCAGGAATTGAAAGAAATGGTTATAATGCAGAAGCCTAAGCCCCACACCACGTCCTAAAGAGAAGTGTTCAAAGCCTAAGCACTAGGATTTCTAGCACATTCAAAATGTGTTCTTCCAATGATGAATGAAAATGTGTCCTTTCTGACTGTGCAAACCCTCTTCCTGTTCTGGCCAGAGTTTCCAAAAAGCACCCACACTGAAATAACCATCTTCAAAAATCAGATTTTGCCTATGGACTTTTTTTTTTTTTTAATACAGATGTTGTGGTATTGTAATATGTCTTAGAGATAGAAATCACCAAGGTCGAATTAATCTTATTTTTGTGTCTTTGCGGTCAAAGATCTTACTTCTCCTCTGCTTCTCCTCGCTGGCTGTTGGTTTATTACTTTAATGGGAAAAAATGTTTTTCCCTAAGTTTATTGTGTTGGAAGAAAAAAAAAAACACACCACTGAATTTAATGTAAACTCTTCATATTCTTATGGCTGTAATTGTCAAGCGGTTTCTATAGGAAGTTTTTTGAAAAGCCGAATGGGCTCTTCCTTGGGCTCTGGGTGGTTGGCTCTGCCCATTTGTACCATCCCAAGGGTATAGCGGCAAGACGAGGAAAAATTCAAGGCGACAGAAATCAGAAATACGCAATGGGACGCAAGGGGAGATAAACAGAAAAGAAGGTGGAAATCGTAAATGAATAAAAAGGCAGTTAGGAGTTTTTTTTTTACACCATGTTGAGACCTCATCACCAAGGTGAGCTTGAGAATGGGACGTGGGGAGGGTGAAGGTGATGGCCAAGGATTTGGAAGAACTAGGAGACATGGTGGGAGAAGCAAGAGGTTCTGAGCCCCCACAGAGCCACCAGCATCTGTGTCCAGGAATTCTATCCTTGACTTGGAGGAACAGAGAAGTTGAGTGACGTTCTGGGAGTCACACAGTGTAGACGCAGTAGAACAAGGACTTGAACAGACCTCGGGGACACTGCCTTGAATCCTCACACGATGATATTTTGAGCAACACGGCCGATCGGGTTGGGGCAAAAGATCAAAATTTCCCCATAGAAGGGGTCCTCCCCTGACCCTGTCCGGGGATGTTTGCTATTATCATTGCTACTTTGTATCTAGTACAAACAATGCCTCGAAAGAGTTATCCCCTGACTCTCCCCTTGAATATTATTCTTTTAAAATTAAATCAGTTACATAAAGCAATAAAAAAATATTACATATCCCTTAGAAGGCGGTAAAAATAAAATTTGTTACATTCTAAGAACGGATATTATCACCTCCCACACTCACACACGCAACTTTTTACAGCCCAACGGGTCGACTGCCAATCACGGGCTCCCTATAAATTCCTATCGCGTGTAGATGGTTACAGTTGCTGATTGCCACTTTATATGTATTTTCCTGTTTCATCCACTATTTCTTCATCTGATTGCATTGCACACAGATGCCCTCTATCAGACAATGTAGGTTAAATGATCGTATCCCACCATTGCCCCTAAAATGGAGAAATAAACAAGAAATGCTATCATGCCCTATTTCTCGTGGATTTGACCTTGCTTTGCTTCCCCAAATGAGTTCTGCTTGAATACCGACTTCCTGAACGGGATCTGAACTTTCCTAAATGAGATCCCGAGTGTGGACAAAACTCCTTTTTCGTGGGGAAAGTGCAAGAGAGAGTTGGTTTCTTTGTAAAAAGCTGGAAAGGAGAGTGGAGATCGGATGGCATTCTGGGACATCCACGATGCATCAGACTCATTTCAGGCAGTTCCCTGTGGAGGGCCAGGGTGAGGGAGCCAGGCTCCGAGGGGCTTTGCCCATGACTGTGCCTAAAGCGACTTTTCACAGTCTGCCTAGATTCCTGAAATCATAGCAATGACGGAACTGATTGCTCGGGCGCTACAACTGATTTAGTCACCGACGTGTTAATATTGTAAAATTCTACTGTGCACACAGCCCCGGAAACCTTAAAGGGAAACTCGAAGAATCGGCTTCCCACCTTTCACGGACAATATTGCCTTTCTTCACGAGGGACCCTGATTACATATGGTGGGACGCTGCTGGCGTGAGCCGGGAAAGTCACTTCATCCTAAAATAAAACAGAACAAAATAGAACAACAACAACAAAAAAGCCCTTTTTATTCCCGCACAAGTTGGAATGAGCTGACCAAGCACGGCATCGTCTCTAATAGAAACCATTGCCTTCTTCCTTTCGTTGGATAATAGGCTTTGCATTATTTTAAAAGCAAAACCTGTCCATTTCCACCTTTACTAGAAAACCAATTTGCTTTACACCATTGGCTAAACAGTCTGAAGCCAGGAGCACTCATTACGTTAGCTCATTGACTGGGCATGAGTGCTCCTACAGCCCCTGCCACTGTTTCGTGCCCGTGGACCTGACAGATGACCTGAAAGCCCCCAAAATTCCCAAGTGGGTCATCATGAGTATATACAGACATGCACAGAACTGGAATCATGTCATTCTACCCAAAGACAAACCAGCACACTATAATATCTAGAGAACTGTAAAGTGATCCTGCATAGAAACACTTTCAAAGACCAGGATCCATGATGGAATCAGAGTTTCAACACATTTGGCTGGGATGCATTTATCCAGATTCGTCTAGATATATTTCAGGGACTCGGGGTGATGGGCAAGGGCGGTATCCCTTCTTGGAGAAGATTGATGGGTCATTTTAGGGACAGCTATGGGGTGCTCACTCTGAACTAGGCTCTGAGAGAGAGAAATCTGAGTGAATGTCAGACTTTGGCAGCAAGAATTCACAAAAGGATGATAGGAGCTGTTCAAAGAATCAGCAGGAGGCTCAATTTGGGTGGAAAATCCAATGCTGAATCCCAGAAAGTACTTGCACATGTCCAGAGGAGGGAGAAGGAGTTTCCACAATTGCCAGTTTTGAAAATCTCACTCAAACTGGGTGTCCCATAAATTCAGTAGACTTGGGCCCTCCACATCCTAAAGACATCATCGAATCATAGATAATATAGTTCAAGTTCACCATAGTTCGCTTATTGCTATTTTCATTGACTTGGTCTTGCTTTGGTGAGTTTTCGTGTGTGTCTGTTTGTAGGGGATGGGGGAAATAGGGCATTTCCCCATCTTCATAGTTACTGAGCCGATTCCTCATTCGCTTCCACAGAGAAGCCTGAAAATACAGTATTCTACGTTGTAGAGGGTCTTCTGAAGGTGGTCGAGGATGCCGTGAAAAGAAATAGGTTTCCCTAACCAGTTACCACTAACAGGAAAGATGGGCTCTTTAAAGCCAGCAAGAGCCATGAAGAGCCATGAACCGAGGAAATATTTGATACAGATATTGCATGCTTAAAAAAAAAAAAAAAAAAAAAAAAAAGCAAAGAAAAAGGGCCATCGGCCTCAGGGCATGTCATCGTTTCCATGGCGTTCCTCTGATCAGATGCCTTCTAGCTGGTTTTCCTTCTCATACCTGGGAGAGTATTTGTGGCAAATTTTGAGAGATGGGCTCTGGCGTCGCTTCCCCCAAACGTCAAGTTGAAGATGGCTGAGATTTCCTTCTGACATCATTCATCCCTCCTTTCTCCATGGGGAGCATTTTGCCTATTTGCAGATCTTTGAGCTGCATGGGCACACGTGCGTGTGTTCTGTTCTACAGACAGAATCAGGGTCTGGATGGTAGCCGGGCCCCGTGGATGTTTAGGCCGCAGAGACACCTGCTACAGAAACCAGAACCTTGCCTCTGGGCAGTCCTGAGGCAGAGGCATTGTTAGGAGATATAACAATGCTTGCAGAGAGAAGTCACCCTTTGACGTGACAACACATGACATTTCTACAGCTTGACAGATGTGTTTTTCTACGAGGACGGTCTGTCATTTTTAGAACGGCTTACAACGTGTCTATTCCCCATGCGCCTGCTTTCAGAGTTTACATCGAGTGAGAGAAGCCATCATCCGAAAGCCTGAGGTCACAAATAGGCAGGATACAGTCATTGGGAAAGATATCGGTCGGCCCATCCATGGGGCTATCCTGATTACGTCACGGGCCAGACTCCAGGTGTCCTGGGTTGGACTCTGAGATCATATTTGCATTCCTGTGGCCACCTGCGACCCACACTTCACTTGGGACTAGAAGAAAGGGGCTTGCCTACTGCAAAATGTATCCTGTCCAAACCTAGTGGCCACCCATGTGAATTCCAACACTAACCACCCACAGGGCACCGGGCCATTATGCAATCATTTTTATCTTAATGCTCTCGCCTACAAAATTAGAATAGTATTGTGCATTTATGCGGCTGCCGTATTGTTAACTTCTCTTCACCTGTGTGAGTGACGTCACTGCAATAGCTCAGCCAAGCCTCACGTGTTCCCACCCCAGACGGTGCCTTCCTCTATGGCTGATTGAACTGTTTCTGAAGAGTGCAGATGATCCCAAACCCGAGCTTCTCAATGCCTTGAGAATAAAAATGAACCAATCAGAACTCTGCATTTATAGGGGTGTATAAATTCACTTTGCACCCCACAGTGAACCACCATCGTGAAGAATGAAGGTATACAGGAGGGAAAAATCGCAAACAGGAAACTACGGACAAAGGATGCTTGTACATCCTTTTCATGACGCCCACCTAACTGGCCCATCAAATGTTTTACAAAAATGCCTTGGCAAGAAAGTGCTTTTCCTTGACTTACAGAAGGTGAATTGAGGCTTGTATAGAGGCAGTCTCGCACGTACGTGTAGACATGTGGTACGTTGCAAAGAATATCTCAGAAAATGCAGCGTTGCAAGTTCTAGCAGGATTGTGGAGGACTTTGGGTTGGATCTAAGGCATGCAAATCGTTTCAGCATATTTCCCCTGATTTTATACAAGCGTGTGTACCTGAGAGGCTCCTTGGTCATCACATTCTCATTCTGGGGTTTGGCTTGGGGTTTCTGTATCTCACCACTACTCTGTTCACCTCTATCTAGGGGTGCAATCTAGGAAATCCCTTCTGGAATCTGTCTTGACTGTACTCAAATAGGAAAAGTGATCTACTCCTGGATGCTGGGGTTGACAGTTTATGGAGAAGCAGAGAACAGGTTGCTTGTCACCAGAGGCCAGGGATGAAGGAGAATGGGTTGGCAGGTGCAAACCTCAGTTGTAGGATGAAGAAGTCTTGGGTTGTCCTGGTGACCATAGTTGGCAATTCTGTGTTGTGCATTTGAAAGTTGCGGAGAGAATAGGTTTTACAAATCCCCCCTGGCAAGAAAAATAAACTGTAACTCTAGGAGGTGATGGGTATTAACTAGAATGAGTGTGGTGATCATTTTATAATATACTCCTGTATCAAGTTGCTACATGTATCAAGTTGCTACATTATACACCTCAAACTAATACAAAGTTGCATGTCAGTTGTAGCTCAAGGAAGCTGATAAAACTCAAGAAACAAGGTGTTCTCACCTTTAACAAAGTCAAGTCATACGGAAAGACACGGAAAGAAACACTGAAGGTTTTGTAAATCAGTTGGAAAACTCTGGGGATATATTCTTAAGGCCTGTATAGTATTCCACTCTCTGGAGTTATGTCTGAAGTTAGCAAAAATCTCAATGTTCTGAGACTTTTTTGTTTAAATGGAAACAATGGAACAAAGATTTTCAGTTTCTTTAAACTTGGAGTGGTTTCTATAGGACAGCTTCACTGCAGTCAAATATTTGGGGTGAAGATTAAAGATGCAATATACATATATTTACATGATAAGATATAATATACATATAATATAATATATGTATATTATATATAATATGTATATGTATATGTATAATATATATGCGTATGTATATATCATATCATATTATATTATATGTATAACATATGCAGTTACATATGATACATATATACATTTACATATAATACATATAATATATTTACATATAAATATGTAAATATAGTATGTATACAATATAAATATAGCATACATATTTACAAATTATGTATTTACATATTATGATTTATTTACATATTATATTTACATATTTAGATTTAAATATATGTATTATATTATAATATGTAAATATAATACATATGATATATAATATATCTTATATATAAATATATTATATATTCATCTAAATATATAAATTCAAAATATATAATATAATATATGATACATGTAAAATATAATATACATATTATATTTACATAATATAAATATATTTGCATATATTACATGATATTTACATATTATGATATAAATATAATATACATATTATTATATGTAAATATAATACATATAATATATAATACATTATATACTTATATATAAATTTATATTATAATTATATATTCATCTAATCGTGTAAATATAATATATATATTATATAATATAATCTACATAATGTATTTACATATATTACATAATATTTACATATTATGATGTAAATATATTATATGTATTATATTGTAACATGTAAATATAATACATATATTTATATACTTATATATAATTTTATATAATATACATTATATATTCATCTAAATATGTAAATATACATATAATATAATAAATAATATACATATTATATTTACATGATTAGATGAATATATAATACATGTATTATATTTTATATAAAGTCTTCAGACACCTTTGTGTGAGTTTTCATCCAGAAACAGATCATTCACTTAAAATTCTTATATCCATGCATGGCACTACCTATTTATGATCATTTTCAACAAAATCCTATTTTTTAAAGGAGGCTCCATGCTCACTAAGGGAACCTCCTGGGGGGCTTGAACTCACAACTCTGAGATCAAGACCTGAGTCGAAATCAAGAGTCTGACGTTCAACTGAGTGAACCGCCCGGGTGCTCCTAAAACTCTACTTTTTAAATGATTGTTCATTTAGTAGTCACCATTTTGCTTCTGGGAACGTCTCTGCTTTACAGCCTTTGCAGATCTTCAGTGTCATTTCTGTTTTCAAAGACGTCTTTGCTCTGTCTTCGTTTCCTGCGGTTTCCGCAACGTACCGGTGTTGGAGGTTTACCCTTCCACATATTTGGTAAATATTTGTTCTGGTTTTCTGTGCATTTGTCGTTGCCTCTGTGTCTCGATTTATAATTCTACTTATTTATACGTCACTGTGCTCTGTAATAGACACCCAAGTCCAATTTGGGGCTAAATCAGTTACCAGAGGCCCTGGTGAAAGTTAATCGATCATTCTTGAAGGGAGGGTTTGTCTCCAAGGGTGTTTCTGTGGGGGGACAGGGAAGCAGGGCTTCCATCAGGAGGGCATGAGGGAAATTACTCAAGGGCAGGTCCTTCCCCAGAGGCTGAGTCCCATGACTTAATACCAAAGGTTCTTCGCTGGCACCTCTCCACCTTGCCTTTAATCAAAAGAGAGCACCCGGGTGCCGTGAGGCACAGCTCATTTATTTCCACGGTGGTTCTTTCAGTTTCCTTGCAAAGTTTCCTTCGCAGTTGGAGAGCTGGCTCACTGCACCGTCTTCCCGAGCGAAGGACTCCTCTCTCCCCTGTCCCTTTGCATAATTGGCAGAAAGACTTCCTTCCCCACCGATGCTGCTGCTCGCCTTCCTGTGCCCGACGGTGAGGAGAAACACTTCCTAGGAGCAACCGTCCTGCTAAAAACACACACAGACCCGCAGGTTCCAGCAAACCTGAAGGCAACAGGGGGGTGCCTCGGTGAGCAAGAAACGGCAGGAGCATTGGTGAGATGTCTCCGACCTCAGGGTTGGGGTACGAGAAACGGAAAAGCAATCCTTTTGCAAAAAAAAAAAAAAGAAAGTATATATATATATATATATATTTTTTTTTTTTTTTTAAAAGAATAGATGTTTCCAGGCTCTGGTATACTGAAAGATGGCACCTGTTCTATCTCTGCAAACCTACCAAGGTTGCAACGTACCCCACTGGGAACAGGACATCCTTCTGTTCAAGATTCTGAACGGAAGGATGCCCGTCTCCAACACCTCGTGTCTGTCCTTGGACACCAGTGATGCGGCGCCCCACACTGATTTAGGAATGAAATGTAGGCCATGTGGAAACACTGTGAGGAGGAGATGTGGGAAGACAAAGTAAACGAGTCTCTTCTTTTTTCACCCGCACCTGGCGTTGCGTGGTGGGACGTAGGACGTCCGATCCCCCAAGGGCACTGCACGGAGGAAGGTAAGGTTGGGCACATGGCACATATCCCTTCTTGCTGGAACGTGGTTATTTCTGGTTAAAGCGTCACCCAGCATCATTTGCTCAGACGAAAAACAGAATAGCACACAGGTGGGTATGAATCCATATACACAATATTTAAATACGAACGTAGGTATTCACATAACCGTATCCAGAACAATGCAACAGATTGAATGATGGAAAACGGTCTTTCTAGCCATGTAAATCAAAATGCTGTTTACATTATGGACAATAAAACCAAGCCAAGCTTTGCATTTTTTGAAAATAATTTTGTCTCTGCTTTGCCCGTTTTCATTCTCATTAATGTTGTGGAATTTGGTAACTGCTTATGGAAGTGGGGATATTATAAGACATATGAAAACAAACAAGATGAAACCTTACCTCCCATAAACAAATGTTCTAGCACCGAGATTTTATTTTTTAATGTTTGCTCTTCAACCACATTATGCATTAATAGTCATCTTAAAAGGTATAAAGAGTTTGAAATGCAAAATATATGAATTAAATATGTGTTTCTGCTTTAACCAGAATAAGAGCAAAAAGAAGCTTGGGCTGTATTTTAAGATGGGCATGTCTTTAGGAGATGCATTTCCAAATAATACTCTCCTGCACTTAAGGAAAATGGCGGACCTTCGTGCATCCTAAGTTTGACTTTAACATGTACTATAACCAGTTCACGTTATAAAATCGCCTGCTTCGTACTCACTAAAATGTAAACAGCTGTGCCAGTTTGGGAGTTCAGCATTCAACATTTTATGATGAAGTTGTAAGTACCAGTCAGGTGTTTCTAGGAAAAGATTCTTACTCTGGTGGGTTCATTGGGCTCCAATAATATGCACTACTGTTGTTCTGAATTAAAAAAAAAATATGGGGTGCCTGGGTGGCTCAGTGGTTAAGCCGCTGCCTTCGGCTCGGGTCATGATCTCGGGGTCCTGGGATTGAGTCCCGCATCGGGCTCTCTGCTCAGCAGGGAGCCTGCTTCCTCCTCTCTCTCTCTCTGCCTGCCTCTCTGCCTGCTTGTGATCTCTCTCTCTGTCAAATAAATAAATAAAGTCTTTAAAAAAAATCTGTATTATTTAAATTCAATTAATTAACATATAGTATATTACTAGTTTCAGAGGCAGAGGTCAGTGATTCATCAGCCATCAAAAAAAAAAAATATCTTGCCATTTGCAATGGCATGGATGGAAGTGGGGGGTGGTGCTGTGCTAAGTGAACTAAGTCAGAGAAAGACAATTAACATATAATTTCACTCATCTGTGGAATTTGAGAAACAAAACAGAGGATCCTAGGGGAAGGGAGCGAAAATAAGACAAAATCAGGGAGGGAGACAAACCAGAAGACTCTTAACTCTAGGTAAAAAGCAAAGAATGGCTGTTGCTGTGAATTTTGTTCAAGTCCCAAGTTGGCTTATCAGGTGCTGGAACTCCTCCAAGGAGGAAACCTGAATGAAGAAAAAGTCCAGGAGGTGGGGTCTCTCTGATGGACTTTACTCCTGAGTCTTTCCATGTGGCTTCTGGTTTCGGTCACTGGCCAGCTGATGCTTGTCTAACTGGGATAAAGATGATTTCAGTCTCCCCGGCTGGCTGTTGAGGTGAGAACTCACTGGTTCCATGGTAATCTACTTCTGTCCTATGGCTTCATCATTTATGACCCTTGCATGGGCCTTCTACAGACCCGCGATGAATTTGCCAAGCCCTTCTGTACCAAATTCAGACCCTCTTGCAATTTTCTGTGTTTTGAGTGGTAATGGGCTTCCTAAGCTGACGTCACATTGCCTAAGTAGGGACAAGTCCTTCAGCTGTTCAAACACGAATGCTGTCAAAAGGAAAGAAAAGAGAGAGAGAGAGAGTGCCCTTGGCATATTACATCATGTCAAGGTCATTCCGTGTGTCCAAGGTCAGGTGTTGGGTTGTGGCTGGAGCCCAGTTACAAATCCAGACTGGTCCTTCAAGATAGTACATCTGGGGAGAAGAGTAGGGAGTCAAAGAACACCTTGATTTTGAGGTCATTAGGAGCGGCGTGCAGATGGATTCTATGTAGGAAATACATAGAATTGATACATTATTTGGCATTCTTCCTGTGTGTCTTGATAATGTCATGTTTTTCCAGGGATTGGGCATGGAGGTGGGCTCCAGGCAGGTGCAAATCAGGCATTGTGGGGGCATCAAAGGGAGGAAGGCATGAGATTGTGTTGCTGCCTTCTGGGAAGTCCACTGTCATCTCTGAAAATCCACTGTGATTTCCAGCTTCCATGCTGTTTTTTTTTAAATCTAATACAGAAGTCCACAAACTTTATAATGAAGACTATTGGCCTTAGAGCCTTTGTCATGAGTGTTCAACTCTGCTCTCGTGTGAAAATGGCCATGGATGAAATGTCAACATGTGCGTATAATACTTTACCAATAAAACTTTATTTATAAAAAGAGGAGGTGGTCGACCACAGGTCAGCCTGTAGTTTACCAATGTCTAGTCTAATAGGGACAGGTGTGTGAGACAGACATGAATAGAAATAAATACATGTCTGATAGTGACGTAAATACATAAATCACTATATATATATATATATATATATATATGTATGTATGTGTGTATATAATATATCTGATTGCTATGAAATGCTATATATATATCTGATTGCTATGAAATGCAGAGAAAGATCAATTTTGAATCTGAGGTCCAAAGGAAAAAACCATAAACAACATACTAAACAAAATTGCACACATATACCCTTCCCCTGGAGCATGACCTGCCTATCCTGGCCCCTCTCATATTCCTCATAAACCATTCTGATGCTCTCCATTCAGAGTTTCTCTCCATTCAGAGTTTCTCTCTATATTACATGGCAAATTGCAGAATTACTTTTAAAAATTCAGGTATAATTGACACGTAGCATTTTATCAGGGTGGGTATACAATTGTGATGATTCGGTATTTGTGTATCTCTGGAAGTGATCACCATTGAGAGTCTAGCTAATGTCTGTTGCCAAACGTAGTTACACATTTTTCTCTTGGGATGAGAACTTTTATGATCTACACTTGTAGCAACTTTCAAATATATAATATAGTATTATTGACTATATTTGCCATGCTCTACATTACATCCCCAAGACTTGGGTATTTTTGTGACTGAAACTATTCCTTTTGATCTCTTCCGTTCATTCTGCCCATGCGTTATACCCTGCCTCTGGCAGCTACTGATCCATTCTGAGTTCTGTTGTTGTTGTTGTTTAGATGCCACTGATAAGTGACATCATATAGTATTCGTCTTTCTGTGACTCATTTTCTTAGCATAATGCCCTCGAGGTCCACCTATGTTGTCACAAATGGAGGAATTCCCTTCCTTTTTATGGCCAAAGAATATTTCATTACACGTAGACGTCACAATTTCTCTATCCACTCATGTGCTGATGAACACTTACATGGCTACCATGTGACATCATTTCTGTTAATAGAAATGTTTCATGTTGTTTCTTACAAATGCTCCAGCAAAACCTACACCATGGCAGCTCCCATAATGCTAATGACAACTTTGGGTCTTCAGTAAATATCTGTTGAAGAGAATCACATGCAAATGACTTAGCAGAAGAGTCTTGAAAGATAGAACAAATGGTCAGCTTTGTTGCTCTTCCAGGAAACTGGAAAAAATAGTCAGCGTATTTGCATGGAGCACTGGGTGCGGTGCATAAACAATGAATTCTGGAACATTGAAAAGAAATTTTAAAAAAGGAAATTTAAAAAAAAAACAATTCATGAATGATCAAGGGCTACGTCAAAAACTAATGAAGTACTATATGTTGGTTAGTTGAATTTAAATGAAAAAAATTCAGTTTTATTGAAAGACAAAAAAATAATACCTTCATAGACACAGGGCAATTCCGTGGATATGTGTATGTCCAGTCTGTGTTATGGCATAGTTCAAATAATATTCTCATTCCTTCCACATGTGAATGCTATGTCTTCTGGGGGAATTAAAGTTTCAGAGTTAGAGGATTGAGGGAAATGAGAAAGGGACCATGTTTTTACAGTAATCACGTTGGTGATGGGGCTCATCTGAGTTTTTCTGTTGTAGACAGGGAGCTTTAAGAAGATGTTCAGGGTGCCCACCCTTATGGAAAATTATTTTTAAAACATTGAACTTTCTTTATTAAGTTTCTATTTAAAAGGCAGAGAACGTATTTCATTATTTTTTTTCTGAAAAAATGAAGTATCTGTGTGTATGAGTACGTGTGTGTAGGTGTGTAATTTTATACTGTACTGAGAACATATGAACTATTGTTGAAGACAGGAGCACCTTAAACAGATAATTAAACAAATAGATATAGGTTTTCTTTGGATAGGCAGGTTCCACAAGCACATCTTGGGATGTTCTGAGTTTCCTGAATTTCTCTTATGTTCTGAGTTTCCTGAATTTCTCTTTTTCCCCCATGTTAGGGTAATTGAGATGAATCACCAGGATCTTCACACGTTTCTTTGTAGAGCATTCATAATGGTTGGATGGGAAAGTGCTCTATTCCCAGTGGGGGTCTCTCTAAAAACCCTCTATAAATCTCCTTCTAGTCAAGAAACCAACCATTTATCATAATAAATAAGTAAATAAGTAATCCTCTTAAGCTGTATCTGTGTGTGGGTACGTGCGTGTATTTCAATGGGAACTCTATAGTTTCTGCCTTCGCATGCATATTTTGTTTCTTTTTTTCATTTTTCTCCTTTTCATATATAATCCCAAGGGGGTCTATCCCTGGATCAAGACAAGTTTACCTGTTTTACCACTAAGTTAAACCACTCACATATAATCAGAATAAGTAAAACTAGTGCAAAAAAAAAGTCTTTTTTTTTTTTTTTTTTTTTTTTACTACAATGGTGCCTTCTATTTTGTATCAATTAGATAGTTAATGGCATCGGTGTTAGCTGTGTTGGTTCCTTTCCAGGTGTGTTTTAAAGTGAATTCTGCATCACCGTGAAGCTCAACATTAGAAACCCAAAGGTCCTCTTCCATGAACATTTATAAGATACACAAAGGGTGCACTTTTAAAATGTCTTATTTATGCCATTAAACAATGTGCTTTCCGATGGTAATTTTAAGAGTTAGAAAGGCCCTTTATAAATTGCTTCTAGAAAGAATGCACTGAAATAATTCCTCAGGGACAAGCTAGTTCACTCTCAGTGATTTTTTAAGGGTAGGTTACGGATGAAAGGAATGGAAATGTGAACAGTCTGGAGTATGGCTTGGAGGAACACGCCCAAGGTCATGTCTATGAGAAATTCACTTGTACTAAAAAGAGGATCGGAATTTGGTATTTGCTGTTGACTTGTCAGAAGGGTGAAATTTGGCAGAAATGTTGGGATTTCCATTACTATATCTGTGGAGCACATTTTTAGAACTTACCTTCAAGACACTTCAGTATTTCATTACCATATTGAACCTGAGGAAAACTATCCCATCGCTTTCTTCTTAGATCAGTTCATTGTTTTACACACACACACATTTTTTTTCCTGTGAAAATGAGTTTGAATTAGGAACATTTTATTTTCAGCCTTCCAAAACTAATTTTATCGAATGCTTGTTTTGTTTAACAGCCATCCTAGCTCATTGTCCATGCGTGTGAAATGCACTTGAAGGCTAGAGGATTTTTGCAGAACATATCCCTGTCTGAGTTGGATAGTCAGTCCAGCCTGTGCTATCCAATATGGTAGCCAACCATCAGAGATGACCACACTCTAGCTACAACGAAATACAATGATACAACAATATACGGTAGCTTCAGTGAAATAAATACACATTTATTTCAATGAAGTAACAATATATGACATGAGAATAAATAGGATAAAATTAACTCAATTGTAAGACCCAGTTCCTTGGTCACACTAGCCACATTTTAAGTATGTATGGGCCACCTGTGGTGAAAGACTGGCATTCTGAAAAGTTGAGATGACATAATATTTCTATCATCGCAAAAATACTGCTGGACAGTGCTGATTAAGAGAACTTTAAAGGTTTTTTGTTTTTTTTTTTTTAATTCCTACTGGGTGTCCCAAATGTCCAGTATTCTGCAAATCAGAGTATCACCTGATGTGGAAGCTTTGAGCTGACTTGCCTAATGTGTGACATGAATGGGCGCTTCTCTCTTTGGTGTAGAGGTGGTAGTAATCAAAGCAGGAAACTAGCTGAGGCACCTACTCCCTATAAAGAGAGCAGGTGGGTGGCATGTATCTCTTAACATCGTAAAATCGTTGCGAATGAGCTCGCTTTCCATTTACCGTGTCTGTTAATCACATAGATTAGATACCTGAGCCATTTGTGACAAATGATCACAGCCTGTGTGTCTTAAAGAAGCCCAGAAATTTATTCTCTGACAGTTCTGGAGGCCAGAAGTCTGAAAGCAAGGTGTGGGTCTGGCTGGTTCCTTCTGGGGCCTCTGAGGGAAGATGTGTTCCCAGGCTCCTTCCAGCTTCTGGGGCTGCCTGGAACCCTTGGCGTTCCATCTTTGTGGTTCCATGTCATGTGTTTCTATGATCCCATGGCCTTTTCCCCTGCATCTCTCTGTATCCAAATCTCCCTATCCTTATAGGGACACACCAGTCATCCAATGAGGATCCACACTAACCCACAATGACCTCATATGAACTTGATTTGATTGGCAAAGACCTTAATTCCAAATTAGGTCACATTCTGAGATACTGGGGTCTGGGACTTGAACGTATTTTTTGTAGGGGGGAAGACAATTCAAGCCATAAGTATTCCTTAGCTTTCCAGTTAGAGAGTGAGTATGAGTTTATGATTGTTGAATTTAGGATCCAGAACCATTTGAAACTAATGGAAGACCAGCAACCCAACACCTACACTCATGCCTTGAATGAAATATCTGGTTGCATCTTCCAAAAAATGTATTATTTTTTTGGAGAATGTATACCCCATTCTGAAAGGTAGAATGAAAGGTGTGTCTTAAATGGGTTATTTGTTTTTGCTTTTGTCTTTGTTTTAGTTTTGTTTTACTTCCCCATCCTTAGCATGATTGCAGATTGAGACAGGATGGAATCAGTCCATCCAGTCCCAGAATGCAGTCCACCCAGTCCTAGAATTCAAGTAACTGCTCCGAAGAACCATTTGATAGTCTTAGATGGTGAACACTTGCTCTAACTGTGGATGTCACACAGAGGCACAAGGTGGAGGAGACACAGAGATAATTTTTACAGCTCTCACTGCAAACTTGGGAACCCAATGGACTTGCTGAAGCCAAATCCGTTGAGAGCTGGCATTTTTATGGACACTTACAAAATGCACTGGAAAGTAGGGTTGTCACTCAGAATCCCTGGTTTCTTTGGGGAGAAGGGGAAGCGGAGTCTCAAGGGAAATCCTGAGAGCAAATCCTGGCTCCATCGAGAGAAGTGAGATTCCCTGAAGGCAGGATTCAGAAATTCAGAAGCAGGGGCTTCTAAAGTTCAAATTCACGCTCCCAGGTCTGTTAACTTAATTTCTGTTTTTATAGGCACCATCTGTTTTGGTGTCTGGGGTGGCTGTAACAAAGTGCCACAGACCAGTTGGCTGACAATAGAAATTTATTGTCTCTCTGTGGTCCAGAGGTGAGAAATCTGAAATCAAGTTGTCAGGAGAGCCGTGCTCCCTCTGAAACTCTGGAAAGAATCCTTCCTTGACTCTTTATAGCTTTGCTGGTGTCTCTGAATCCTTGGCATCCCTTGACTTATAGATACAACACTTCCATTTCTGCCCTCAGCTTTGTGTGGACTTCCCATGTGTCTCTATCTCCACATGGTCTTATTCTCCGAAGGATACCAGTTATATTGGATCAAGGACCCATCCTCTCCAGTATGGCTTCATCCGTAACTAATCATGGCTGCAAAGATCCCATTTCCAAATATGGTCACATTCTGAGATGCTGAGAATTAGAACTCAAGCATGTAATTTATTGGGGTTCGGGGGAGAACACAGTTCAACCAGTAACAGCCTCTGTATAAAATAATCTGATAAAATCTGACCAACTTTTGAAGCTTTGAGTTTCATTATCCCTATACTGTCTTCCCAAATCACCCTAGGCCATATTCACTACTATGTATTACAGAAATAACCATACAGCTTAATGACCAATGTGTAATAATTTCCTATTTGTTTTATTCTTTGATGGAGGATGCAAACTTTTGTAAAAAGTAAAAAGCTATTATTACAGGAGTTTTGTACTCCCTTAAGCTCTAAAAGCCCTTAGTTATTAAAGAAAGTTGGATTGAATAACCACTTCCTGAAAACAGTCTGTTTATGCTACAGAAAAGATAATGCAATATCCTTCGATTTTCATTCAAGGCTCCCTTATGAGACTGGTGGATACTTTCTCTTGTATTTCACGAATAGTTTTATTTCTTAAATGACAATTTGTTTTTATAACTGCAGAGGGGGCACTCCATAAGACAATTCTCAAATAGGGATGATCTATTTCTTCTTCCTGCTGTTCTGCTCTCTGATGTCCTACATGCTCAAAGTGGGTTCTCTGGACATCTGCTTGCCCCTGGATTCTACTCAAATGATGTAGCTATTGTTCTCAGGAAGACAAGAGTTTTCACCTCAACCAGAGCATCCAGAGGGAAAGTAGATACTTTGCATCTCCACAGAGTTTCCAAAGTCAGTGGTTTTCCTTATTTTGAGTTTGTCAAGCATTTTTACTGTGCACTTGGCCAATATTTACCATGGGGATAAGCACAGTGAAGGACACCTACATGTCTGTTGTGTTATCAAGGAGTGGACACCTTGGGAAGATGGTAACATGTAGCATTGTGTGATGGGAAAAGCCAGGAGGACGGAGTTCTGATCCAGAAGGTGGTGTTAACAGGGAGGGGTCATGAATGAACAGATTTTCTAACCATAAATACTCCTGTATGTAGATCATAGTTCCAAGTGTCTTGTCTAGAAACACGTTTATGAATTGACATCAGAACCCATGAATGGTGAAGCTGGGAAGTATCAAGGAGTCTTCTGTTGAATACAGGTGTACACATACTTACAGCAGACACCAAGCTTTCATGCCTCTGCCAAAAGTTTCCACCTGATGGTTTCAGGGTGGCCACATGCTGCCGGCACCAAAGCCTGCACTTTCGGGGATGGGTAACTGCTTCCATAGGATGTGTTGGTCAATGGTGGGTCAACCACGGACCAAGGAGATACTGGTACTCCCCTGTCCATGGGTTTGCATATTATTTTGGAATTTCCAGGCCGGTTTCCAGAGGGAGTTTATCACTAATTAGGCATAAGCCTGAGATGAGAATGGATTTTCTGGGTAGCTCTACCACCCATTCCTTCTACTTGTTTCCAGGTGTTGCCTGGCCAGTGTCATCAAGATAAGGCCTTTCTTCCAAAGGGGCCACTTATCAGAAAGCAAACGCCACAGGTGAACGCATTATCCTCCAACCCCCTTTTCAGGGTAAGTCTCTAGGCTGTGGCTGAAACTTGGCTGCTGACATGTGGGTTTATTAATTAGCTCTTGGGCTCCAGGGAGTTTAAAGGGGATGAGGCACCAAGAGTGCTCAAGTGAAGAAGGATCGCAGCCTCCATGCGGCAAATCTTGATTCTGCCTCATGCCAGCAGGTCCATCCCATCTCTATGATTTACAACATAGAATGTTCCCGTAACATGCTTCTGAGTAGGCACCCCTGTCTGCGACCAACAGAAAAGCAGGGGGGAGTTTCGATGAGGTAGTAAGAGGAGAAACAGAATTATAATGGAGACTAAAGGAAATAATTTTTTAAATTTTTTTGTAATTGAAGTGTGAACATAATAAATGTTACAGATATGAATGAGATGAGTCTTTTGACCACAGAGAGGCTGAGAATCACGAGTGACATGGGCACCGGGCAATGTTCCTGTGTCCATGCCCTGGGTTCATGTGTTGATTCCGACTCTTCCTCAGTAGACACGCATCAGTGGACCATTTATCTGGTCATAATTAGAGCAAGTAGCCCTAATGAGACAAGGGGAAGAGTAAGTAGACAAGGGGCCAACAGTGCAGTATGGGAGGGAAGGTCCCAAACCTAAATATCCCAAACACAGAAGTTATGTCCATCATTGCTACAGTCTTTGGCAACTCAAATGTCTGTGCTTTTGCTCACGGTGGGAAACATGGTTAGCACTTATCAGTCTAAGAAGCCAGGACTTCCTGTGCTGCTGATTGAGGAAGATAATAAGGGCGTCTTTCAAGAAGACCGAGCTGGATTAAAGATTCCCCAGGATGTGTGATGCATGCACTGAAACTAGACATTTCAGTAGGAGTTGAGTATGAGGTCATTATGTTCGATTTATGGCACTTACTAGCCTTCCTGAGCTCATAGAAGTGTCACTGTGGAAGCCACGAGGTAAGTTTGAAGGTGGAAAGGGGAGCATTTTATGGAGAGTAATTACAACTTGTAAAATATGAACCCATTGACCCACTCAACCCATGACCTGGAGAAATGTCAGACACGGCATCCTCCAGCTTCATTTCTCTGGGCAGCCAAGCTGACAACTCTGCTGTGAACTTTGGATCTTACCTTGATGGCGAGGTCGGGCCATTTCAGAAAGTCAACGAGAAGTTCAGCAAGAATCAGAATCACCGTGTCAGATACTACTTAAGAGACTCTGAGTTTTCCTTTCTTGTGCTCAGCTGAAAACTCAGTCTTTAAACTGAACCGACATCATAATCATCTAATATTCCGTAGTATTGCTAAATGTGTACTTTTTGATGGGCAATTTTCTAGGTATTGGTAACAGAAGAATAAAATAGACGGACAAAAGTCCCAGCTCTTAGCATTACTGAGCGAAGACCCAATAAGCAATGGATATATTACATGATTGGCTTCTACAGGATGCGACCAGGGGGGTCAGTGCTGTAGAAAAGAGAAAAGCAGAAGTGGATAAAGGGATTTGGGGTGCTGAAGGTGCAGGCTGTTGTAATGGGACATAGGGACACCTACAATTCTTTGTGCCTCCAGGAGATACTGTGGATGACCTTTAGGACCATGATATTCAAGGAAAGAAGCTGGACACCAGAAGCCACATGTTGTAAAACTCTGTTTATAGGAAATGTGCAGAAAGGACAAATCCGTGGGGGAAAAATTTCACCGACCATTTCCTTTCATGCCAGTGTGATGAGATCATGTTTATGACATCAGGGGAGGAGATTTAAAATCAATATCTTCAGGTACAACTCTGTCAGCTTCATGGCACATAGGTGTTTCTTTAGAACGTTAATGATGGATCCGGCCATATTTATGTTTGCTTTTGTTGCTTGCGTTTTTGGTGTCGTATCTAGAAAAACGGTTGCAGAGATTGATGTCAAGAAGCTTTCTTCCACGAACTGCTGTCTTCTCACAGTTTTATGGTTTTACGTCTTTTGCTTAAATCTAAGTGCTCCTCAGTGGGTGAATGGGTGAACATGATGTTGGATAAATATAATGGAATAGTATGCAGCCAGGAGAAAGGAAGATATCTTGTCACGTGTGACAACATCGATGGACCTAGAGGTTAGGAAAGTCCTTAATCCCTAGAGACACTGTCCAATGGGTAGGCTAATGCACAGACAAAGGAAGGTACACACGTGGTCAGAGCAACCTCAGGAACATTGCCCCTGCCTAAGCATGGAGATCCATCTTGTGTGTGGAACAATCATGAAGAAACTGGACACCAATGATGTTGGCCCAGCTGTCCAGTTACCTGGACAAATAAGCACAGAGGAAACCATGATTTTGTTTTGCCAAGAGTTGTTGGGAATCTCGGTTTCCCTCTTGAGTCTAAGCAGTCTGGCAAGGTTCTTGTGCAGTTTCTGTATGAATGGTGGCATTGTTTTAGAATTTCTCCTTCAACTTGGTCAAGGCTCCATTTTGCAGTCAAATGCTCTGCCCCTGAGCTATACCCCCAGGGCTCCATTTTGAATGTTATTTTTATTTGGATCTTTGTTACAGGGCATTTACAATTCAGGATATAGTAGGGAAACACACTTTAGATTCTCTGAGGACACCAGGGGGCATAAGATGGGAGTATAGTTGAAGCCAGCAAGTGAAGGGGGATGGATACTTGGTCAACATCAATGAAAGGATGGGAGGCAGAGAACATAGGTAAGAAGGAACCATCCAAGACTTTGGGGCTGGGAGGGTCATTATCAAAATAGAGTTTTGGAAACAGACAGGGCGAAAGTGTTGGTTCCTTTCTCCATTCCCAAGCAAAGTCTAAGACCAAACTCACCACAGAAGAAATAAAACATTATCATAACTGCATTGGATTTATGAATGTAACGTCTTGGCAGCCACACTAAAGTATTTTCAGATTCCAACAAATGAATCATGAACGTTTATGGAGAGAAATTCTGTGGGGGGAAATGTGGTGTTTTCTTCTTTCTTTTCTTCATTCTTTTCTCAGTCTGTCCATCTGTCCATCCCTCCGTTTCTTCCTTCCTTCCTTCTTTCCTTCTTTTTTCTTCTGTTCACTCATTCATTCCATTCTCTCCTGCCTCCTTTCATTTTGGGAGGTGGGGCGTAGGGGGTGGTGGACAGAGGATAAGGGTAAGAGGGATTGAAATACATCTGAAAAGGGCACAGTGAAAAGTTGAAAAGTCACAAGCCCCTTGATGCACGGTTTCCATTACCGACACAGACACTTCAAAGTGAAAGAGAGGAGACCCGGATTGGAAGCCTCCCAGGAGATTCGATTCCGATGCATGAATATTTCAAGGTTTCTCTTCAGAGGAGTGAGATGTGACCATCAGCACACACGCCATCCCCCCGTTTATTAATATGTGATGGATTGCTTCTCTTGCACCTTTAAAACCTGCAGCACCACATGCTTTTTCACTTTCTCCCCTGTGTGGAATTTTAAAATCCTTCCAGAGAACACAAAGTATTGACAGATTCATTTCTCTTAAGAAATAATATCTTACGTAGATGAGCACCGGACAAAGTATCTACGTGTATATTATTTTATCATAATAGTCTGGTGAGATAAGTGAGCAGAATGTTGGATTTTTGGTTGGAAAAATGACGCATTTTAAATTGATTTGACCCACCTAAGTTTTAGGAACTACTGAATGACAATGTGGAGATCAATCATCAGGGATATTTTCATCACACGACGGAGGGTATCATTAACTCATTCAAGCAAAGGGATTCCTTATGTTTTTTGTTGTTGTTGTTGTCAGTTTTATTTTGGATTATATGTAGTTTCTCTTCTCATGCTTGAAGATTCTCATTGGAATAGCTGTTGGTTCTGTTTTCCCTCCTCACTCTGTAAAGCTCTAATTAAAAAGAGCTTAGTTCATCAAAGACGTTCTTTCTATTGTGTACACATTGCAAATTAATTAGGCAAAAGGAGATTTTTAATATAAAGCAGGATTGAAATACAATAGTTTCCACTAGTTGGGATGGCACTTAGAGGGGCTGATAGCTCGCCATGGCCATTGGGACCACCGCTCCTGGAGCAACCTCGATTTATCGCCAAGTGCCAACACGCAACCAGTATCGTGTACGCATTGTCACCCCTGTGCTGTGAGCCTTCATTTAATTTCTTAGAGTTGACAGAGAATCATATGAGTTTATAGTCTAGGGAAATTGGACTTTACCCATTGAGGAATCTTAAACTTTAATACGCATGAAAATCACATGATCATTTTGTTCACATGGAGATCCCAAGTCGGCAAAGGTAAGGGCAGGAGGTGGTGTATTTTTTCCTCAAGCTCTTAGGGATGCTGAAGCTGTTTTCCAAGAACCACACTTGGAACACTGAGATTCTTGACTAAACGCCCCTCATTGAACCCTGCAGGATTCCCATCACCAGATAAATGGTGCATGGACAGCTGCTTCCAGTTATTGCTTGATTGTAGAGCGCTTCTACTAACTCTACATCCCTTGCCAGTTAGGCACTTTGCTGAAACTCTCAGGTATTGGTAAGTCTGCTCAGTGGGATTATAATGAGAAATGCATATAAGAAAGATACACACACAGACACACATGCACGTATCACAGTGTTTTGAGAAATATATATTATATTGATATGTTATATATTATGTACAGATAGATATGTACGTATATGCATTTATCACAACATATGAGAAATGAATACCTATCTATTATGTGCTTTATATATAGTAGTCGTCTACTTACCTATCGTCTGCCATCTATGTACAATCTTTCTATCCATCATCTATCTCTCTGTCATCCATTTATCCATCCATCCATATCTATCCATCCATCGATCTCTGTATCATCTATCTATCATCTATCATCCATGTATAAATGATCTATCCATCCACTCTATCATCCATCTGTCCATCATCTACTTATCATCCATCTATCCATCCATCCATCCTATCTATCCATTCTCCTGTTCCTACATCCATCTATCAATCATCTATCATCTATGTATAAAGTATCTATCTATCCATCCATTTTATCATCTACCTATCCATCATCTATCTGCCTATCATCTATCCATCCATCATATCTACCCATTCATCTATCCCTACATCCATCCATCTATCTATCTATCATCTATGTATAAAGTATCTATCCATCCATTCTATCATCGATCCATCCATCATATCTATCCATCCATCTATGCCTACATCCATCCATCTATCATCTATCAATCATCTATCACCTACTATCTATGTATAAACTACCTATCTACCCGTCCATTTTATTATCTATCTATCCATCATCTATCTACCGATCATCTATCTATCCGTCCATCGTATCTATCTATTCATCTATCATCTATCATCTATCTATCTATCTATCATCTATCTACCTACCTCTCTATGTATCATCTGTTCAACAAGGAAAGGGTTCTTGCTGCATTCTGATTTAATTTTAATGACTACACCCTCCCCCTTTCTCTTCTGCCTGAAGAAGGTCTTTCTTATAAACTATTTACTATATAAACTATAAACTATTTCTCATTCCCCAATTACATCTTTTCCCTTTATGATCAATAAAGAAAGCCACTGTTTTCTTTGTTTTAGTGGCTATCTCTCACTCTTATATTTCTAGTGATATTCTGGGCCATTTTTTTTTTCCCTATTAACTTCCACATAGCCTATGCATAAGAGATTGGCAGCTTTCAACCATTTTGTTTCTCTGGTAATAATGGGGAACAGTGATATGGATACCTAAAAATCTCATTTTGGAGGAAGATTTTTTTTTTCTTTTTCCTGGTAAGACCCATCTGTAACATGCCTCTCTAGCTTCTTGGCTGAAATGAGATCGTTGCTTTTTTATGTGTCTCAAAACACATTTTGAATACAGATGCTGATTCAACCACCTTGACTGTGAAAAACGCAGGTCCAGATCCTTTGCATTGGAAATTGTGCTGCTCCTGCTAATATCTTTGCTATTCTCGTAGCCTTTTTGTTTTTAGAAGTCCCAAGGATGTTTATTTTTAAACAGTAAATGCTAGAAATCTAGACAGAGTTTTAGAATGAAATTTCCTCTAGAGATGCTAATTTTCTCCCCCTATAATGTGTAATATGGCAGTATATCCTCACGTTGTTAATAATTTTAAAGTGAGCTTTTGCTAGCTGCACTTGCTTTGACCACTATTGTGCAACTGTCTCCCCAAAAAAGGCGGTCTGTGGTTCCAATTATGAAGATATAGCCTCTCGAAGAGTGATGACCCAAAGGCAGACACAAAGATGGACGTGTTCTGCTTGTGTTCATCTCACTAGTAAATCTGTCATTACTGGTACAATAATTAGATTTTTTTTTTTCTCTTTGGGATCTATGACTGCATTCAGAAACATGGTGTGGTTCAACTTTCCATGATGGTGGGAGTGTCCTCTGTCTGGGCTGTCCACTGTGGTGTTGCTAGCTAACTGTGGCTACTCGACACTGAACACGTGACAGGTGCAACATGAAGAAATTATTTTAAATGTTTATTATTCCCCAAAGAGCCAATTTAAATGGAATTTGCCATCTGAACTATCTCTAAGTGCACAGTTCAGTAGTTAAGTATTGTCATTCAATAGAACTCCAAAATGCTCTCCTCTTGCAAAACTGAAACTCTATACCCATTAAAACCATCCTTATTCCCTTTCTCCAGGCCCCAGCTTCCATCTACCCTGGCTTCTCCTCCTGATATAAGTGGAATCATACAGTATTTCTCCTTTTGTGACTGGCCGATGTCACTCATCATCATGTCCCCAAGGTTCGTGGCGGGTGTAAGAACATCCTTCCTTTTCAAGGCTGAGTCATATTCCATTGCATGGATGGACTGTGTTTTGTTCATCCATCGATGGTTGCATCATAGGTTCAGCTATTGTGAATAATGCTGCTTTAGAGCATGAGTGAACAACTAGATTGTTGGGTTCCTGCCTTTAGTTCCTGTGGGCATATATCCAGAAGAATGATCGGATCATATGATAAATCCACATTTAATCTTTTGAGGCACCACCAAACTGGTTTTCACAGCATTTTACCTTCCCATGAGGATCTGAATATTTTATTGTACTCAAATTTAAATAGCCATTTGTAGCTGGCGTCCATCATATTGGGCATCATATTCTTGATGAGTAAACTAAAAAATTATTTTCACTGATTACATACAAATAAAAAAATAGAGACTGGGACCTGCAATTATTACAGTAATAATAATAGTGAATTTTACTTTAAAAATATTTGGGACCATGATTGGTCTTCTATTTTGCTCTTAAAGAGTATAAAAAGCTACCTTGACATTTTAGGAGTCCAAGTATAAATACGTTGCAATTTGAGTGAACTAATACTGACTATGAATCTAAAATTTGTGCTGGAATCATCTTGAATTGAGTATAGAGACAGGTGTCCTGGTCATACCTGCTTGTAAGACCACGACAGGTGACGCCGTGTGCAGGAATGTATATGAAAGTTCAGAGGATACACCTTGTGTTGATGACTCATTGTTCCTCAGGAACTGGGGAAGTTTGGGATGGGACATTTTTTCAGAGATACTCCGTTGGGTCATGGTGACTTGCTCTTAGGAAAAATGATCAGACAACCCACATAAGGACTGTTCTCACAGGATCGACTCAGGATGGCAGAATGTTCCACATAGCAGCTCAGAGGTCCAGATGAAAGTATCCCAGGGGTCAGGAAGATCATCACCATATTAGGTTACTCTGGCTGCTCTAACAAAACGCCACATGCTTGTGGGCTCTGGAGACCAGAATCTGAGATCCAGGTGGGGCAGGGCCAGTGAGATCCAGATGAGATGGGGCCACATTCCCTGCAGAGGCTCCAGCGGGGGGCAACCCTTCCTGTCTCTTCCAGCTTCTTGGAGCTCCAGGCATCCCTGGACTTGGGGCCGCAACCCTCCCAGCTCGGCCTCCATCCTTGTATGGCTTCTCCTCTGTTTCCATGTCTCCTTTTTTCTTCTCTTCCAAAGACACCTGTTATTGGATTCAGAGCCACCAACATCCAGGATGAGCTCATCCTGAGATACTTATATTAATTACATCTGTAAAGAACTTTTTGTTCTAAATAGGCTCACATTCACAGGTTCTGAGAGATAAGATATGGACATATTCTTTTGAGACACACAATTCTACCCACTGAAGTTACTTCTGCAACCTTCTCTCGACAGAAGCCGCCATGTACCGTCTGGACCCCAGAGGAGGGGAATTAAACTCTACGTGGTGATAGGGTGTTTTAAAGTCACGTTGTAGAAGATGGTTTAATTCAGGAGACAGTGGTGTGGACTATTTTGAAAATACAGCATGCCACCACCTCAATGTTGGACCTCTGTGCAAGGCAAGTCCACTGGCTTGATCTGCTAATGGGTGTTATTGCAAATTAGGTGGACGTTTCCTGACTACATTCAAAGTGAGCAGATATGGCTATGGTTACCTATGCTTGGAGGTGAAAATAAGCCATTGTTTTTGTTTGTTTGTTTTGTTTTGTTTTTATTAACATATAATGTGTTATTGCTGCAGGGATACAGGTCTGTGAATCATCAGTCTTACACAATTCATAGCACTCACCATAGCACATACCCTCCCCAATGTCCATAATAACCCCACCAACCTTTCCCTACCTCCCACCTCCCAGCAACCCTCAGTTTGTTTCTTGAGATTCAGAGTCTCTTGGAGAGGGAGATGTCATTGGTTTTTTAACGGGCTGTGTGTTTTCTGATTGAAATGAACTGATTCAGTTCACGCTATAGATGGATACTTCTGGTCCTTAGTGAGTGATTTAGCATCTTCATAGGTGAAATAGAGGCACGTGTACACATTATCCTTCCATCAATCCATCCACTCATTCACCCATGTGTCTAACTGTCCATCCATCCGTCCATCCGTCTGTCCATCCCTCTGTCTGTCGATCTGTCCATCCATCCACACATGCACCCATCTATCCGTCTATCCATCTATGCATCCATCCATCCAACTGTCCTTCCATTCATGCATTCCAATACGCTTTTACACACACGCACACACACACAGAGACACACACACGGAGAGAGTTTGATTGACAGTGCGTTCCACCCTGATAAATTTGTTTCAAGAGGCTTCTTTCCGCATTTTTAACGTGCTTGTTTCAGTGCTGATATGGAGAATTCGACATAGCATAATTGACTTGAAGGTCATTGCCACATTTTAATAATATATTGAAGAGAAGTCATCTAGCTGATCAAACAGCAGTAACACCCATTTAAGAGGGAAAATAATCCCCTGTGAAAACAAACCCGTACGGAGAGCTCTCTTTTGTGAGTCTTCTGCATTCAAATTGGTTTTCTGTGAGCAAAGATAAACATGGCTGGCCTTTCCCTAACACAGAGATGCTTCTGAAATCACGACCCTTGTCGTAAATGACCTAACAAATATTAACGGAAATGAGATGATCCTCGATCAGAATGCAAATTTCTTCAGACGGTGCTGTCTGCAAGAGCCCGTACTTTCATATTTGCTTCTGTTCTGTTAAGAGCATGTGAATCCAGGAATGTTCTTGATAATACCGTCCAAGTGAAGTTAATCAATTACCTTTTTGTTCTTACGGTGGATGCAGGTATGTCGTGGTGTCCCAGCGAGGTGTCCTCAGGTGTACGGGGATGAGGGAAGATAAAGGGACCCCAGCTGAGGCTGGTCAAATTAATTCCTGATGTGTGTGGTACGGTTGGACATAGCTTTGTTGGTTTGCAAGGGATGTCATAACCACATACCACAAACTGGGTGCCATAAACACCAGAGATTTATTCTCTCCCAGTTCTGGAGGCAGAGGGTCTAAGATCCAGGTGTCAGCAGGGTTGGTTCCTCTTCTGGAGGCTCAGAGGGACATCGATTCCAGGACTATCTCCCAGCTTCTGGTGCCTTGATGGCCATTTTTGGTGCTGCTTGGCTTATAGAAACATCTGTCTTATCTTGGACATCATCACCACATGGTATTCTGTGAATGTACCTACCTGTGTCCATATTTCCTGTCTTGTAAGGACACCAACCACGATGGAATAGGAACCCCCCTATTCCAGGATGACTTCTTCTTAAACTAACCAACCACATGGAGAGCCGAGGCTCTATTTCCAAACAAGGTCACAAGCACAGGTATTGTGGGTCAGAACTTTGACGTATCTTTTTGCAGGGATCAAGCTCTCATTTTTTCACTTGGTGTCAATCAATGATGCTCTCGTGATGGTCTTTCTATGAATTGGTGATTGTTCTTTGCTTACCCTTTGAAGCCAGGATGCTCCAGGCTGATGGACTGACTGACCAAGAAGCATCCTCTCAAATCTCCTAACTCTGTCAATGCCTAAGGACCAACTGGTCATTCTGTGTATTGTTTGTTTGTTTGCTCTGTTTTGTTTTGTTTCTTTTCTGTGGTTTTTCAGCAGGTTCCATGCGAAGCACAGAGCCAGTCATGGGGTTTAATCTCATGACCCTGATATCGTGACCTAAGCTGAAATCAAGAGTCAGAAGCTTAACTGACTGAGCCACCCAGGCGCCCACTGGTCCTTCCTTTCCATGGCCAGGGTGCCAGAATTGTACAGAAAGAATAAAGATGAAACTTTTCTCCTCACCCTTTTCTCAAAAACAAACTTATTGTCCACCCAGGCTCTACAATATTCATAAACAGAAGAGACATGATGCTCACAAGAGACACGGTTGAAAGCAGCTCCTTCAGTAAGGTCAGCAGCTCCACATGAACTAGAAACACAACTGGGTTCCTGTGGAATGCACATATCTCATACCTAGGACCTATCTGAACTTACACATCAGTGCAGACACTTTATCAATGTGTCTTAAAAGGTGTGATTTGGACAAGTGTTTCTGTGTATCTATCTATCTATCTACACATCCATCCATCCATCCATCCACACATCCATCCATCTATCCATCCATCCATCCATCCATCCATCCATCCATTCATCCATCCATCCATCCATCCATCCATCCATATATCCATCCATCCATCCATCCACCCATCCATCCATCCATCTATCCATCCATCCATCCATCCATCCATCCATCCATCCATCCATCCATCTATCCATCATCTATCATTCCATCTATCTAGATATCTCTACCTATCATCTATCTATCAATTCATCCATCCATCATCTATCTATCTATTCAATCAGTGCTCAAGACAGCATTGAACCCACTGGTGTGAGTGTGCAACGTGGTGGTAAACCCTCATATGGGTTGCACGTGACCTTCTTGTGGAAGCTCCCTGCCTGTGGAGGTCCTGGAAAGAGCCACATTTTGCTTACTTTCATGCAGACAGTGGTGAAACTCAAAACAATGGCAAAGCACATATGTAAGCTGCTTGGCTCATTGCTCTGTTTTGATTCTCTCCTGCCTGTTTACCTGAGGCACTTGTCTCACTGAGCAACTTCTTTCTCTCCCGGTGCATTTATTAACCTTCCAAAGAAATTAACAGGTCATTACCCTCTTAGTAGCAGGTCCTGCAGTCTGAATTCACTACATCCTTGCGACGTGAATCATTCCCAAGGGGCTGTCTGCTCCCTTTTTCCTACTGATAATGCACATCCTTGAGTTGACAATGACCCTACTTTCTATATTTTATACTTCTTCGAATGGGGCATTTTTACACAGCACATCTTCACACAGCTATGTTTTGAAAATAATCAGCAAAATTGTCATTGTGGCAAAATAATTCTTTTTAAAGAATAGTGTGCTTCACATCCATTTGACTGATTGCGGTCTTAATCAAAGGGTTTGTTTATTCAATGCTATGCTCCGAGGGTACTGAGCAGAGAATGTATTGGCATAGAAGATGAGTGGATTCCTCTGTCAAGAGTGTCCTAGCCGAAGCTAACAGAACACTCTTAACTGCAGAATGTACATGGTTGTTAAGATGTCAGATTTAAATAAATCATGTGACTATTTCACATGTCCCAAGCAACCCCATGGTCTCCTAACTTCTACATTTCATAGCATCTCCCTACGTCCCTTTCCTGGTATCCTACATTGTTAAATCGGTGTGTGTGCATTTGAGGGTTCGACTGTGTCCCTCATAGGATGATGCCCTAGTGTCTAGTACTTGTGAATGTGAACTTTTTTTTTTTTTCAATTTTTAAAATGTAAATTCAGGGCGCCTGGGTGGCTCAGTGGGTTAAGCCTCTGCCTTCGGCTCAGGTCATGATCTCAGGGTCCTGGGATCGAGTCCCGCATTGGGCTCTCTGCTCAACAGGAAGCCTGCTTCCTCTCTCTCTCTGCCTGCCTCTCTGCCTACTTGTGATCTGTCTGTCAAGCAAACAAAAAAAAAATCTTAAAATTTAAATTCAATTAATTAACGTATAGTGTATTATTAGCTTCAGATGTACAGTTCATTGATTGAACAGTTGCATGTAACACCCAGGGCTCATCACATCCCCTGCCCTGCTTCATTCCCATCCCCCAACTACCCCACATCTCCACCCACCGCCCGTCCGGCAATCCTTAGTTGGTTTCCTACAGTTAAGAGTATCTCATAGTTTGGTTCCCTCTCTGTTTTCATCTTGTTTTATTTTTCCCTCCCTTCCCCTATAATCCTTTGTTTGGTTTCTTAAATTCCACATATGAGTGAAATCATATGGTAATTGTCTTTCTCTGATGGACTTATTTCACTCAGCATAATACCCTCTAGTTCCATCCACGTTGTTGCAAATGGCACATTTCATCCTTTCTGATGGCTGAGTAATAGTCCATTGTGTATACACACCACATCGTCCTAATTCATCTGTGGATGGACATCTGGGCTCTTCCATAGTTTGGTTATTATGGACATGGCTGCTATAAACATTTTTGGAAATGGAATTTTAGGAGATGTAATCAATATAAGATGTGCTTATCCTGGACATCCTGGCATTCCTGGGAAGTTAATATTGAATTGTGTGTCTGATTAAAATTTATTTTACGTGAATACAAGCATTAGTATTATTTGTATGCTTAAAACACAATAAGTAATTGGAGTTGAGAAGAGCTGATTTTATGGTTCTAATTCCAAACCTTGAGGGAAAATAAATGTTTCCTATAGTATGTTGATAGTATAATTTGAGACTCTATGGTGATGATACAGTTAATTCTTTACCACCTGCATGACTAGAAGTACAGGTTATGTGGATAGAATCTTAGATAGATAATAGAGAAGATTTTGTAGTTGGCAGATATATATCTGTACATATGTATATATATCACACGACATACATATTTATAAAAATATTACCCTACATGCATATATTTTATATAAGTATATAAAATAAATATGTAATGCACTACAGATATATATTTATGTGTATATATAGTATACTACACAAATATATATAGGATACATAATATATATTATTTGTGTCAGCCCATAGTAATACACATTTTTATATATTATATTTATATATTATAATCATTGCATATTATGTATATTAATATATTATAATCATTATTATATATTATAATCATTATTATATATAATCATTGTATATCATCATATATTATATATGATATATACTAATCTACTTATATTATCATATATTTTATAATATATATTATCATGGGCTGAGATAAATAATTTAATTTCCTAAAAGAACGTCATATAATTTGAAAGTCACGATATCTTACTTCAGTTTTATTAGAGCATATCTTTAATTATCTTTTTATTTTGAGAAAATGTTAGAATCATGAGCAATTGTAACAATGAATACTGAGAGATTCCTGGACCCTCCTGGCCCAACCTTCAGCAACTCTGGCATCTTGCTCCTGGCATCTACTGATGGCCTCTTTGGTTTGAGGTCTTCTTGGTTGTTGGTGCAATGAGGAGTTTGGGTTGCAAGCTGGGCACTGTGGACATCATGTTGATGAGACTCTGGGTCTTTGTTGACCTGTCTGTCCCAGCAGCATCATAACCTGGGGGTTGGGGCACTATCTAGTTCCTGCCAGGTGGGTATACACGTCCAGACTCTCTTCTCAGTTCACATTGACATGGGGGGGAGAAGGCCCACTTGCTATTGGTGCTTGAACATGAAGGCACCCGCTGTCCACTAGTCTCCCCTGACATGCCCTGGATGCATCCTTGCTGCTCCTCACATAGTGTCTGCTCACAGGCTTCCGGCTGGTGGTGAAATTCTTGACTCTCCAGTAAACGTTTCAACTCAGAAAAGAATTCAAGGTGACTCAGTGTTTTCAGACACTCTCCACCATACTGCTCAGGGAATGTCTCACACCTCCTGGATGGAACAAGTGTGCCAATGACCTTCTTGGGAAAACAAGACTTTCTGAGGCAGAGGAGTGGCACATTTTGTGTCTTTTCCTTGTATTCCTCCTCTCTGCTGAGAAGTAGCTGAATCACGAAGCCCGTGAGCTCGGAGGACGTTTCCGCAATCAACACGCTGCCCGTCCTAGTAGCAAGTATTTCCTTCCAGAGCTGTTTCTTATCCTTGAGTCCCACATTATATTGATTTATAAAGACTCTCAACTTCTAACAGTCTATCCTCCAACTTGGAAAGAGTCTGCGTGAGGGCCAATGCTTCCTGCTAAGACGGTTGCAGAGGCAAATAAATCATTTCAGCTTATTTACTTCCTCCCACTGACTTTAAGGAAATGTAACTTCTCTCTTAAACCTCCTTCGTGGGAAGAAAAGTAAACGAATGAAACTCATTCATCGGCCAAGACTTTTGGGCATCGAAGGGGGGCAAGACAAAGATGTGTTGAACAATGCATACTTCCTTTTCTCATCTAAAATATTCGTGTTTATGTACTTGTCATTTTTTAAAGACTAACCTCACATATTTCAAAGGAAATCCACTTCTTGAGGAAACATTTGCAGAAAAAAAACTGGGATGTTAAAGAAACCACAAATTGCTTGTAATCACACCAACGTAGAATGAGTCATGTGAAGCATGTGGTCTGTACATTTTCACAGTCTGTGTCTTTTAATATCTCCCTCTGTCCACTTTCCCACCCCAGACAGAAGGCAACCTTGGGAAAAGTAAAGATTTACTTGAAATAATAGAAATGGAACAAGCGATCTGTTGTGACAAAGTTCTTGTTTACTTAAAAAACATACATATATACTTACATCTGTAAATTTATATAAATTTATATATATATTACCTATGTAAATATATAAATATATGTAAGCCTATATATTTATAATATATGTAACACACAATATATTAAATACATGAGTGTATTTAATTTAAATATATAAGTATATCTCATTTAGTACATAATGTATTAAATACACTAGTATGCTTAAAATAGTAAATAAAAATTTTAAATATAACCATATATAATATATATTTTCCAGAAATAATACTCTTTAAACACAGTGGGAATTGGGGTGTGATCATATGATTTAGAGCCTCTCCTCTGCCTTGAGAAGTGAGTTTTTATCTTTGGGTTCAACACCCATGTAGCTTTCCCGAATGTAGAACAAAAATTATTTTGAAAATAATACACATCTGTGAAGCACCAGGAGTACCTAGTGGGTCCAGTCTGAATCTAATTTTATTGCTAGTTATGTGCATTTCAGCATGTGTTCGAACTAACAAACTTCCCGTTCTGCCTGGAGACACATGCACATCGCTCTGAACTTACATGGCATGTACAGAGCCCACGTGACCATACATACAGACATGCACACTGTGTGTGTGTGTATATACACACACACAGTATAGATTTCCTTTCATGTTATCTCAATGTGGCAGAGTTTGACGTTAACACACTCCTTTGGTAAGAAAAGATTCTCTATTTACAGGGTGCCTGGGTGCATGGACTGGTGTCCATTCTCCTATATCTGTTGAAGCCGGGAGGGGTCTAGTGACTAACTTCTGGCCCGTAGGATGTGGAAAGAAGGGAGGCACCGTTCCTCTCTTTTCCTGACCTGAGAGAACAAATTCTCTTCTTTCCAGCTGGACAATGGCCATCATGGGAAGCCTCCTTAGATCTGCAAACCAAAGGAATATCTAAGAATAGAAATATAAGACAAAAGTATCCCAAATCCTTCATGTCTTGGAGCCACCACTAGCCCTTTCTGCACAAGAGGGGATGGAATTCCCTGAATGAGTTTTGTTTTTCCTGAATTCCCTTCACACTGCCTTGCCCTAAAAGCTTACCTTCGTCCTGCATTGATTTTCAATGATTTTTGAAATGCTATTTTGTTTCTTTGGGCAAAGAAATTGCCTTTAGTCTCTCTTATCCTGTGCCAAGATGGGGATTCTGAAGGCACCAGCATCGCACAGATCATGTTTTGTACATAGCAGGAGTGTGGGTATGTGTTGTATCTGTGGCTTCAAGGTGACCCCCTCTGTTTTTCACTGAAGCCAAGAAGTCATTATAACTCCAAATGGGCAACCCAAGAAGATGACATGTCCACTTAGAAGTAGTCACATCTCTTCTTTGGGTTGCCCCTGAAAGTTTTATCTATAATCCTAGCTCTTTTTTCAACTTCTTTTGTAACACTGGTGGATACAGACCTGTTCATTCACCTCATTCAGACACATTAATGACAGAATTAAGGTTTTACTCATCCTTTTACCTCCCAAGTACTACACCTGTTGTTACAGAGGTGGGTTTTTTTCTTGACAGCTATGTGGTTTTCCATCTTTCAAAGATTACAAGCAAACTCGCGTGGTGATTATATTTTTTTCCCAAGAAATACCTGTGGTTTTTATTAGATTGATAGAATTGCTTGAGATTAAAAAAAAAAAATAAGAGATGGACTTTTTGACATAGCATCTGATCAATAAATATCAAGTAAATGTAAGTTCATGGAGGAAGAGGAAATGACGGTATAGATGTGTGTAGAGATACCTTTTGGGGTTTCCTCATGTACTTTTCCTACTTCTAATTCTAAAACCTACATGCATGTTGAGGCATCCACTGGGATTTTCACCGGCTTTATGCAGGTATGTCCCTGCAATATCCGACTTTATATTTTTTTTCCTTCCTTCTAGATTTATCTGTCTCAGGAGAGGTACCTGAAGGTGCATCCCAGTGAATGGGAGACAGAAACCAATGATTAAATGGAGACATGATTCCCCCATCTGCCATGAGCATAGATGGCTCTGAAATGTATCTCATAAGGTTCCTCAAACAGGCTTGTAGAATAAAACACCAGTTGTCTGTTGATTAGTGAACCCCTGAAAGTTTCTTTATTTTTGGCATTAAATTTTTTAAGCTATACTGAGGTATTGTTGATATACAAAATTGGCACACATTCAAAGTACCTATCTTAATGAGTTTGGATATGGGTGTACACCCATGATACCATCACCAACCTCAACGTACTCAACACACCGACCACCTCCAAAAGTGTCCTGATTTTCTCTTTTTTCTCTGTGTGTGGTAAGAACATTTAATGTGAGGTTTATCCTCTTCATATGTTTTGAAGTGCACGATATCATACTGCTGACTACAGACACCGTGTTTTATACCAAACATCTGGAACGTGTTCATCTCACATGACAGAAACGTTGTTTATTGGAGGAGTTAACATTTAAAGAATATAAAGCATGTATACAACTCAACAGCAAAAGAACTTGATTTAAAAAGGGCAAAGAACTTGAATAGACATTTCTCCCAAAACCTCTGCATGGCCAGTAGGTACATGAAAAATTTTTCAACATCCCTAATCATCACGGAAATGCAAATGAGAATGGAAAAGTTCAGTGAGATAGGAACTCATACCAACTGGAGCGGCTATTGTTTTTTTTAAGGTAATGATTGCTGTAGGTAGTGATCAGAAAAAGGAACCCATCTACAGTGTTATGGGAATGTATGTGGTGTAGCCATGATAGAAAGAAGAAGCAGGTTTGCAAAAAAAAAAAAAAAAAAAAAAAAAAAATCTGAAAGTAGATCTAACACGATCCCGAAACTCCACTTCTAGGTAAGTATCTCCCGAACCAAAAACCGGGATGTTGAAGAGATATCTGTGCCTCCATGTTCATTGCACCATCATTCACAGTAGCCAAGCATGGAAACAACCCAAGTGTGCATGGGTGGGTGTGTGGATAAAGAAAATGGGGTATACATGTATAATGGAATACTTTTGAACCTTAAGAAAGAGGGAAATCCTAAAGATACAAATGTAGTGATCCAAAGGGGCACGTGCACCCGAATGTTTATAGCAGCAATGTCCACAATAGGCAAACTATGGAAAGAATCTAGATGTCCATCAACAGATGAATGGATCAAGAAGATGTGGTCTATCTATACAATGGAATACTATGCAGCCATCAAAAGAAATGACATCTTGCCATTTGCGATGACATGGATGGAACTAGAGGGTATTATGCTGAGTGAAATAAATCATTCAGAGAAAGACAACTATCATATGATCGCTCTGATATGAGGAATTTGAGAGGCAACATGGGGGGGGTTGGGGGTTATGGAAGGAAAAAATGAAACAAGATGGGATTGGGAGGGAGACAAACCATAATAGACTCTCTATCTCAGGAAACAAACTGAGGGTTGCTGGGTGGTGGGGAGGTAGGGAGACGGTGGTGGGGTTATGGACGCTGGGGAGGGTATGTGCTATGGTGAGTGCTGTGAAGTGTGTAAACCTGATGATTCACAGACTTATACCCTGGGGGCTAATAATACATTCTATGTTAATTTAAAAATTTTTTACGAAGGAAGAGGGAAATCCACTGGGCATCTGTGAATGGACCTTCTCTCCTCCCCTCTTCCACTTGCCAATCTCTCCTTGTTCCCTGGAATCATATTACTGAACAAACTCTCTACAGGAACACCAGAATCACGGGGATGCTCAGCTGTTGGAAATTCCTCATGACGTCTCTGCAGGTCCCATGCTCTGTGTGATATGCGACTGGGACCTGTCCCTCATAGGATGTACTGTTGGAAATCACATGGAGGCGTGCATCTCTCTGAACAACACTCTCTCGGGGTATGGACTTCGGCACAGTGAAAAGTCAGTAAATGCTAGGGTAAAGAGATGACAAAAATTCAATAGGGTTGGTTAAAGAGCCTCTGGGACCTGAAAAATCCATTTCTCTGTAGCAATTACTCCAATCTGCCATCTATGAAACAAATTAACTTGCTTCTGAGATCTCAAAAGAAAAAGAAAAAAAAAAAAAGAATTGTACCGTACTTACATGTCCTTAAATAATATTTTCTTCCTCCCAATATTTTCCCCCCAAAAAATAACTGGGAAAAGATTTCTAGTTTGGATACAATGTGTTATCAGGTCTGTTAAAGACATTGTCCACAGAAAACTCTTGGAGGTTAGTTTCCATGTTCACATGGGGCAGAACAGCGATCCCAGAAAAAACATGGGGCCCTTGAGGCTGCAGTTAGAACCCAGAGTAAGGCTGTCAACATGAAGCTGTCCAGTGTTTGGGTGACTCATGAATGCCTTATGGGTTCATTTCCTCATAACCAAGGAAGGCTTCCTGTTTCCATATCTGTTGACCCAAGGAAGTCAACATATCGTGAGGCATGGAAGAAGGTTTTCCTGTGTAAATCACAAGCACTTTTTTTCCCCCCAGGGAGTGGGGAGAGGGAGGAAAAGCAACGTACCCAGAGGAATATAGCTTTGAAGACTGCACATTGATGTGCAGAAAATTGCCACATTTTACTTTAGAAAATTGAAGGTTGAATACAACCAGGTTCCTGGAAATGCACTAGAAACAGAGATTTTGGTTTCCATCATTCCTTTTAAAATACCCCCTGCTTTTTACATGTGTTAAGTAAAAACATGCCTCTGTCTCACCCTCCCTCCCGGGTGGCAGCAATCTATCCTCTCTGAAATGAGATAAGGAAAGAGAACTACGATGAGCACATGCAAAAAGGAGGGTATGTAGCTTTGGGCAACACGTCCTGGTTGACCTTGACCTTCCCTGCCGCCATATTTAGCATAATTGGGGAAACCATTGGACCAGTCTGAAACCTTTCGCAGAGAATGTGGTCGCTTCCTTCCATGTGCAAAAACTTAGTTAAATAATGCGATAAAACATGGAGCAAGAATGTTAAATGAGCAATTACTACCTAAGATATATCTAATAATGGTCCTCAACTCTCAATCCACGAAGAGTCATTGGAAATGCAGGATTGTACGAAATGTCTCAGTAGTTCAAAGGCATTAGGTATTTTGAGAGATTCTCACGTTCCTAGAAATGTCAGTAATGTTGACGGTATCTGTAAAACACGTGATGCCCTTGTAGTAAAATGCTTTCTATATCAAATGCTAGAATTATCAATGATAATGGGGTGTTTATAAAATGCACTCAAGTAGTTTAATTCATTAAAAACACAAAAAAAAGCGCCCTGGGATTTCCCTTGGTTTTCACACTACATGGTGCATCGACATGGCCACCAACTCGAGATTTCACGGGTGATATTCCGGCTTCTCCAAGAGCAAAGCCATCCTCATTGTTGGGGTCTTCACCTTGCAATAAAGCCCAACGACACAGTTCAGAGATGGCTGAGTGGCCTTGATTTAAATTGAGATTCCATGTTAATTTTTATTAATGGGGTAATTTCTAATTACTTCTCTCAGCCATGTGTTCATTTTGAACAAAGATCGGGCAACTGATCATTAGGTAGTTTCCAGATCAGAGACCGCCGATGGCGGAGGTCACTGTGAGGATGCATTCTGGAGGTGGCAGCTGCCCGGGGCTGGACTCTGTCAAGGCACGTGGCTGCGGGTGCCCTGTTCCCCTAAATGATAGCTGTTGGGAAAAGGTCAGCTGCATTTTCAAAGGACTGCTTTTGTTGTAGAATTCTATATCCTGTCTCCGTTCCTTCCTTCCTTCCTTTCTCCTCCTCTTATTCTTTTTTTCTTTTTCTTCTCCTTCTCCTTCCTCTTCCTCTTCCTCTTCCTCCTTCCCTTCTCCTTCTTCTTCTCCATCTTCTTCTCCTCTTCCTCCTCCTCCTGCTCCTCTTCCTGCTCCTTCCTTCCTCCTGGAAGCTTTTGCATCTCACCACTTAGCTGTGAAGGACTCCCCTCTCTCTCTGTGCACATCAGTTTATAAAAACTTCCCCTACATGTGTCCACTCCCCCACATAGCCCCATAAGTGATGAGGGAGCACGAGGCTGGCTGAAGACAAAGCAAAAGCTGGTGCCTTGTACCCCCCCCCCCCTCCATCTGCTTCCCCTCTGTCATATGTGTAGCATCCCTCAGGCAGCCCTGACTGCCATGAACAATAAGCAAATAGTTAACTTGCAGAGCTCACAATCCTGCTAGACAGGAGTCTCCCTTGGCTTACAAATGTCCTAAATCTTACTAACAAAGATGATTGATAGCAGGATTGTGAGACCCCACCAAAAAGTCTCCCAACTATCTTAATGTTAATGGCTGGTCTAAAGACAACATTGATAGAGCCACAAGGGCAAGGCCTCCCGCAGGCCTGGGACATCCTGGCACCTTGTAGGCCCTCTTTAGCATATGAAAACTCCGTTGAAACCTCCCTTTCCCTCACCTTCCCCAACCGCAGGGTACATAACCTGCCATCCCTCACAACCTACCCTGCCATCCCTCACAACCCGGGGCAGCAGCTCTTCCTTCCCAGGGGTCCTGTCCCCATGCTCTTAAATAAACCACCTTTTTGCACCAGAGTCGTCTTAAGAATTCTTTCTTTAGCCGTCGGCTCTGAACCTCACCCCACCGAACCCGACCCAGGTTCTGGGACTTCATCATAAGTACATGTGGATCTCACACCACTTGAGTTCTTTGTGGTGTTATCATGTGAATGAAGGTCTCTCATTTTGTCTCACATTCAAAACTAGAAGTGAAAATCTAGTGTTTGTATTGGCTAGTGCATCCCATTTGAATAGCCATGACATGTGTTGTATTTTGTGTGTCCCACAAGCCAAACCTTCAGGTTTTGATGAGAAATGAAAATTCATAAGCAGGTGTTTTTGGTAAGACACTGATGCTGAGATGAAGCAGTAAAAAGCAGAGGGTGAGTAGCACCGAGTAGGGAAGAACCCAAACAGGGATGAAATTTCATGATTTAAACTCTTCAGGGCACAAGTCTTTGAACGACAGCCAAGTTGCGGTGACCTTGGAGGTGTGCATGCTGTTTTCACTTAAAAATGGGAACAGGATGTCTACAGTCATGTAAGAGCTTAGAGCCTTCATGTCTGAAGGTGCACTGCCACCTGCAAACTCTAAACGCGTTAAATACACTCCAAACATGCTTTTCCACTCTAAACAGGGTTGGTATCTCCACCTGCCTGCCTCTCAACATGGTCCTGAACACCAGCAAGTGTAAGTAACAACGTTCTCAGATGCATCTACGTAATGATGCTGGTGGCGTCTGTTCTCATGATCTCAGAATGGGCATTGAGATGACATTTCCCAAACTCCATGGTTTTGCAACCAGACAGACAAGAACTGCCAGGCTATTGAACGCAGATGAACAAAGCCATCTTAATAGCAGGGAGCTCCTGGGTTTCCCTGAGCCCAGCACCTCTGCCCTCCCTGAGGGGACACGCACAATGAGGCCACCCGCAACTGAATTGTCTGTCCGGCCAGTTTCCATGCCCTGGAGCTTCCCACATGCCCTGTTTTATTCTACCTGCCAGAGATTAGCTTTTGATATGCTAAAATATTTCACTCTTGCCTGAGCTGGAGGGGCAGGGCGGGGGTCCAGCTTGCCTTCTGAACATTGCAGTGAGGGTTGTGTAAGATGACAATAGTGGGTGAGAACAGCTCACTTGACTGTTGAACCTTTGTCTGAGCTGCGCTGGGCCACCTCATTAGCTCGGCTTTCCCTGCCATCCCAGCGGATGCTTCCTGGGTCAGCAGCGGCTTCCTGATGGACAACCTTCAGAGGCAAGAGCAAGCAAGCACCATCTGCTCTGTTCCACTGGTATAGTGTCTCTTTGAATTTCCACTGGAGGCATCTCACAGAGAGCCGTGCCTGTGTGCCTTGCACAAGAGCAGCTTTGCAAAGGTCCTGATTCTCTGATCACCACAGGGCTCTCAGAAGAGAAACTCAGGCATCAAAACCTGGTCAATGGAGGAACGTGGTGGTGGGGTGGGGGACTCAAATATGACAATATTTAAATAACCACAGTTCTGGAAATGCCCATGTATTTCCAATTTCCGTGGGAATAAACACTCCAAAGCTAGAGATTCATTGACATTTTCAGAGCTATGGTTCTTAAAAATTCTTTCTCCCTGGGTTCTGCTTTTGATGAATTTTCAATGACTCTGCACCAAGATTTCAGGTTAATCATTGATTATATATCTATAACTATCTATATTTATACCTGCACATGTTTATCTATCTATCTCCGTTTATACCAACATATGTCCATCTATGTCAACACCTATGTCTCTGTCTACATTTATAGATCAATAGCTTCTCTAGGTAGATAAATAAAATCATTGATTATACACACAGATATAGACATGGCTGTATGTGTAATACCAATGGTTAGCCTGTAATACAGAATACATACATGCATATGGTGTATGTTTATGTGTAATCAGTGATTTGCTGTTAATTCTTCATGGAAACCCATCATATTACTATTACAAGTTGACATCTTTTGCTTATGATTTTCAAAGCACCATGTTCCTGGTTTGACATACATAGTTTTTGGTTCTTTGTGAGAAGGGCTTGGGACTATGGCTAATGGTCTTGTTAGGGTCGATCATAGGGTGTATTGGGATTCCTTTCACTCGTGTGGCTGACGTTGTGTTGTGTGGACTTATCTCTCTATCCAATAAACTCCTGTTTGCATCTACATCCATGATGGCTTTAGAAATAGGTAGTAAGGCATCATTCTTTCCCTGTTTTCCCCTGGGTTTGTAACATAAAAGCAGGCATGTGTTTATACATAATGTCACACTTGTTAGATAAACTGAGAAGCAGAACTGGGGATCTCTAAGAGATTATAGTCATGGGGTATAAATTATGTTCATGTACTTAAAAATAATTAAGAGGGGGTATTAAATTCTGATGGGCAGACAAAGGATGCGGGGAGTTTGCAGACCTGAGGGAGAGAGATTCAAGTGACTTTAAAAAAAAAAAAATTTAATTTATTTTTTTTTAGTGCCTTTCCTGACAGGATGGCAACTTTCAGATTCTGAGTTTCACTTCTGGAAGCTGGGTATGTACAGTCTCGTAGCTGGGAGGCCATGATGCTCAAATGACGTATCTAAAGCAATATGTCTTCAGTGAGAAATAGGATTATTATGCACTTCTATGAGTTCAGGTTTTCGGAGCACCGAGTTAGCAGAAAATTGGAAATCAAGATTAAATTTGTCATGCTGTATTAGTTTGGATGACGACCAAACAGAAACCAGCAACCGAGCTATGGCGTAAAGGTACTTTCCACATTAGTAGCTGTGAGTAAAACACCCCTATGTGTGCAAAAGTCCCACACCCAGTTTTAATAGTGGGTAACCAACAATGATCAGTTTTGAAGAGAGATGTGCGAAAGCCAGTTGGTTTCCCGCAGGCCACGATATCAAACACACTGCAAAGAAATATCACAGGTGGTAGTCTCTTCCCAGAGATCTTTCTTTCTATAATAATCGTGCTTCAAACCATAGATTTTTATAGAGTTTATACTTCCTCCCCACTTTTAATGTAGGAAAAAAAGGGGATGTATTTTATCTGAATCACAAAGGTCTCTTATTAAATCCCAAGTCACGATGATCTGTTTCTACCCTGTTCATGTGCCTCTTGGTACCTCCATTGGGTAATATGGACATACCATGCTTGAATAGCAGCACATGGGTTCTAGGGGGAGATAAAAATTCAAGCTGAGCTTTCTCTAAGATGGATGGAGTTTGAGATGATGCTTTCTACATGAGGTCACGTCTGTGCATCTCCCCGTGTTTTCCACTGACCCATTAACATGAAACGATGGGCTATTATGCACTCTAGTTTACGTTTGAACGATGAATGGTGCCTATTTATATAGACTAGGAATGGTACACTCCTTCGGACTTTGTAATTTACTTGGCCTCATTATCCCCCACAATACATAAATTAGAAATGACAGAACCAATGAACTAGAAAATCCCCAACCAAATGCAAATTATAACTAATTGTTCACAATGCATTTCTTTTATGTTCAATGACATGGACCTTTTGGGTAATTAAAAAAAAAATAAGCATATAGGGATTTAATGCTCACAAACATCCTTTCTGTGGAGGAAGAATGGAAGCGGCCTTGGGAAACGGCTGAGCGTTATCCTGATTACGGCAGAGGGCTCAAGGTCGGGGGCATTCCTTCTCCAAGGCTGTTCTGTGTTTCCAAGACTCTCTACTCAACAGACATCAATTGAGCACCTACTGTGTGCAATGAGCTGTGCTGAGAAGTGAATCCCCACTCCCTGGGCCTCTGCCCACAGCTCCTAAAAAGCTCCTTTTGCCTTGCTGGCTTCCAGAAAATGAATGTTGGTAAAGCCCAGAGTAGAAATTTTTAAAATATTGTTTGTTCTCAGCGCATAAGTCTCTAAGACCATTTTCAAGTATTTAAATGGCAAAGAGCTTTGCGTTCACATTGCAAACACAGTCTCACTCTCCAGATCTAGAACAGCGTTTCAACAATCCATCTCTTATGGAAATAGGGATCGGCTCACATCTGCTGGTAGGAGAGCTCATCTGTCCCTTTGTGTTTGCACACACAAGCCTCCTGCAGCTTCTCAAGGATCGGGGAGAGATGGTGGGCTGTCTTGGTCTCCACCTCGTGGAAACTGTTGTGTCCTACTTTGAAAAGCACATGCTGCCCTTGTTGGGAGCTTTAGTTTCAAGACTAAATAAACGTTTGGTGTGACAAAAGGTAGTATGGCTTCCCTGTCTGTGGGAGGTACTGATACCAGAAGGAGGCAACAAAGAAAAGACATTCATGTGTCTTCAGGATCTGGGATCACCTTTATCATGTAAGACCTGTGTTCTATTCCTTTGACAGCCTGCAAATTTAGCATTGTGCTTGAAAATGCATGCATTTTTTTTTTTTTTAAAGAAAGGAAAAGTTGGTGCCAAAACCTAGAGTGATAACCAGATGTTATCAGTTGAGCACTGGAAACAAAATTAAGCATCTGCATTTTTATGTCACCATAGAACCTATTATGGAAACCTCATCAAAATGTGGAATGATTCAAATTGCAGGCTCTGCTGTACAGATATTTCCGTGTGTATTCTAGTCTACATGTAGGTGTGGACTTGGGCACCTGCACGCCATCATCCGTTCCAGTGAGAAGGGGTGTCTGAGCCTCCACATAAACCCAAACATGCTTTGACCCCACTCATGTGTGTGACCCAGGGCATGCTAGGGTGTCTTAGAATCAGGGTTGTTTCTTCAGGCAGCATAGTTGAGACTTTGGGTATCATTTCCAGTCCTTGCAGTAAATGCTGGTCAAGACCCACTGGACTGTGTCCCCTCTCTCCACAACCACCCTGTTCTGTGCTCTATGCACCTGTCAATGGATCCTTTCCCCATGTTTATTCTCCCCAATGGCTGCTGACATCCCAAGTTCCCATTCTTTCTGAGCAAATGGTGTGATTTGGAAGAGTTTGAAAGTTGACATTGGAATGAGGCTGGACCAACGTGGTCACACCCTCAGGAAGAGAAGCCAAGGGTGCTTTGGGAGAAAATGGTCAGTCGGTGAAAGAGATGGGGTCGCCATGATTACCTTCATCCATGGGGGCAGCAGATAACAGCGATGGGTACCGTGATTGTGTCCATCCATGGAAATCCATCCATGCTTGAGATGGAAAGCCCTAAATAAACATACACATACTCGTTTTAGTCATTTTAGCCTGCCTACCAAACTGCCCCCCATGTTTAAGAACACATGTGGCACATGAATGCATCTATTCTTAGATGTGATTTTGATTTTCCATGTTTGTTCACTGGGATTGACCTCATGTCCGATTTCACTGGAAGGCAGTTTTTTCATGGAGTTGACTCTCTCCATGTTTGTCTCCCTACTCAGGAGAATCTGTGCTCTGGGGTTAATTGAGGCCCCTGGCATAGGATTTGGCATCCCTAGTGGGTCTTTGGCCTGATGTCCAGCAGTAGTAGCTTCTCGCTGTCTGAAGTCAGACTTCTTGTCTAGTCATATGTGTAGCAAAGGGTTGTGTCTGTGAAAACCATCAGCTTGAAAGGGAAGCCCTCCTACACTGTTGGTGGGAATGTAAGCTGGTGCAACCACTCTGGAAAACAGCATGGAGGTTCCTCAAAAAGTTGAAAATAGAGCGGCCCTACGACCCAGCAATTGCACTACTGGGTATTTACCCTAAAGATACAAATGTTGTGATCCGAAGAATCACATGCACCCAAATGTTTCTAGAAGCAATGTCCACAATAGCCAAACTATGGAAAGAACCTAGATGTCCATCAACAGATGAATGGATAAAGATGTGGTTCATATACACAATGGAATAATATGCAGCCATCAAAAGAAATGAAATCTTGCCATTTGCAACTACGTGGATGGAACTAGAGCATATCATGCTTAGCAAAATAAGTCAATTGGAGAAAGACAACTATCATATGATCTCCCTGATATGAGGAAGTGGAGATATAATGTGGGGGTCTTGAGGGGTAGGAAAGGAAAAAATGAAACAAGATGGGATCGGGAGGGAGATAAACCATAAGAGACTCTTAATGTTACAAAACAAACTGAGAGGGGCCAGAGGGGGTGGGTAGGGAGAGGGTGGTGAGGTTATGGACATTGGGGAGGGCATGTGCTATGGTGAGTGCTGTGAAGTGTGTAAATCTGGTGATTCACAGACCTGTACCCCTGGGGCTAATAATACATTATATGCTTATAAAATTTTTTTAAAAAATTTAAAAAGTGTCTCCTTAATGCCTTGCTTTTGCAAAACCTGCAATCAGCTTTAAATGAAATGCAAACACAGATGGACTTTTTGAAGCATTCTTACCTGCTGCACAAAGCACATGACCAGGACCCAGCTGTCCCCTGCTCTTTGTTGTACATCCTGGCATTGTTTCTACCAACATTCAGAAGGATCTGCCTGTCCATTCACACCCAGAGCAGCATATTGTGGCAGAAGATCCCGTTTGGAAACCACTAGGCTCTGAGAAGTCATGGGAGAAATTTGGAAGGTCAGAGACAGCGCCAGCGCCAGCAAGTCAGCTCACCGTTGGAATGCTTGCTTCATGGTGGGCAAATCAAGGGCAAAGAAAGAAAGACAAGAACAGAAAAAAAAAAAAGGCAAAAAGAATAGAGTCTGGAAATCACATTTTCTTTTGAGCCAATGCAAAGCATTTCTCTGAAGGGGGAGAGTAGAAGTTGAACCCCCACATGTCGCATTTTTATGTGGCTTAGATGGGAAAGGCGCTCCAAATGCAGCCCATAATGAAACCAGCAAGAAGAGCCATTATCACCTTCACTCGGCTCTCAGCCAGCCCTGTACCTCATCTCTCCAGATTGTGCATCTAATTCTCCTTAATTAAATATGACATTTCTTTGGAAGTTTGCAAAGAAAGAGAATTTTGGCAATGCAATATAAACAGTGATCGGGAATCCCCAGGTGACCCATGGATGGGATTTTGAGGATTATCTGTGAGCATCGCCTTACCCGCAGAAATGCATTCATTTGCATGGAAGAAGGCAACTTCAATCTGAGTTCTTTTGTTTTGTATTTTTTTTTTTTACCAATTTAGCAGTTTTCTTCCCACAAAAGCAGATTTTCTTGCAACGAAGAGCCAAGTTTGATGGCAGAAGTCCATCCTCATTATAGTGACCCCAATTTCCCCCAGATGTCTGATGTGCCTGTTGGAGAAGCCACAGAAGACGTGCCTCCCTGTGCACAGTTGGTGCCAAATAAATATTTGATGGATAAGTGAGATGTGTTTCTCAATGAGATGATATATCCAGAAAATAGCAATGTATTCCTTCTATATTGAAAAAAAAAAAAAAAGTTCATGAAATCACTGGCAAAGCTTCTTGTTTCCTATCATCACTTTTGCAGTATTTCAAGGCATGTTTTTATTATTATTATTATTTTTTTTTCCTAAATAGGCTTTCTGGAAGAGAGAACAATAGCTCTCAATGTGTGGCCCATACATAGAGCCCTGGAGTCCCTGAGACTCATTCAGGGGAAACATGAGTTCAGGATTATTTTCATGATGATACCCAGAAGTTATTATTATTATTTTTTTTTCATTAGGTTGACATTTATAGAGATGCCACAAAAGACAGTAACTGGGAGTAGATCAAGTTAGTGTTGCGGGGTGTGAGGGGATGGGTGTGTTAATTCACTTGATTATGGAAATTACTTCAGCATTTAACCAATTCTACACCTTAAATACATACAATTTTATGGGTCAGCTATACCTCTGTAAAACTGGGGGCAGGAAATAGGGCACTAGATTATAGAGTAATTTCATTTTTTATTTTTTGAGGAATCTTCTTCATATGGTTCCCAGAGTGGCTGCACCATTTTACATTCCCGCCAACAGTGCAGAATGGCGCCCCATTCTCTAAATCTTCCCCAACACCTGCTGTTTCTTTTTTTCCTTCCTCCTTCTATCCCTCCTGCTCTGCTTTCTTTCCCTCCTTTGGGAAAAGCCATTCTAATGGGTGTGTGGTGACATCTTATGCATTCAACAATTGAAGAGGGCAAGTATCCTATGAAGTGTTCTTACTGTAATAAAAGAAAAAGGAAAAACAAAGAAAGAGTTGCACTCAACGGTAGAAGTCAACATTATACCTTCGCTATGGAAAGTTCCACCTGAAGATGTCCTTTGCGAAACAGAGTCCTTCATTTGGTTCCATCTCGACTGTTGAGGGCACATCTCTTGAAGATGGAGCTGGGTTTTTTACTAGAATGAACACAAGGAGAAAGTCTAGCATTCTTCAAATTTGGTTGCTTGGCAGATCTTTTCTCAGAAATGATTGGAGTGGCTGTGTCCACACCTAACTATATTGGTAGACGGTGCTCAATTTGGGTTTGCAAGAGAACAGAAGGGTTTTGGAAAATTTGAGTGCAGTGCTGTAGACAGCCTCTCCTTACTTAAAGATTGCTTCTGGCCCCATCAGGGGTGATTATTAACATAGACGGTTTTGCTACCGTGACAAAATATATCCAAAAGTTCAAGATCGGCACAAGGCAGAGACCACCATTTTCCAAACGAGCAGCATATGATGTTATTAGAAAATCATGCATGGATAAAAGACCCCCTGAAATGCAAGCCATAATTGACCCAGTTCGTGATTGATAGTCATAGAACAGACTAAGAAGATATCATGGATGATGACTTGACATTCCAGATGGCAAGGATCATTGAAGTAAGTACCTTGTGTTGGGCCTTGGTGTGTTTCCAAACCACAGCAACCTGCAAAAGGCTCTTAAAATACCCTTCTCTCTTCTAATTGCCTACCTCTTGAGCACAGATTTTGTTCATTTGCCAATCACAGAAACATGTTGCAGCAGATTGGATGCAGAAGAAGACAGGAAAGTCCGTGTGTCTCCCATTAAAGCCATACCTTTATAATATTTGCAAAGATGTGAAAGAATGTCATTCTTTTTCTTTAAGAATTTATTTTATTTGTTAGAAAGTAGGAGAGCAGGCATGAGTAGGAAGAGAGGCAGAGGGAGAGGGAGAAGCAGGATCCCCAAGGAGTGGGGAGCCTGATGTGGGGCTCAATCCCAAGACCCTGAGATCATGACCTGAGCCAAAGGCAGATGCTCAACTGACTAAACTAACCAGACATCCCAGTGTAGATGGTTTTTATGTGCTGAAAGTCCCCAATCCTCTCAACAAAAAAGAACATTTAAATAAATCTCAGAGTGTATAAAATTTGACATCAGTCTATTTCCAGTTCCAAATAAATACATCTTTGAATTTACAGATCCTTGTTTCATTGGTTTACTCTCCCCTATATTAATTAAAATTCTTTTTTTTTTTTTTTTTCTGTGCATGGCACTGTTTGATGCTGCAGACTTTCCTGCTGGGGTGAGTGGGATTGGGGTTTTCTGGCCACAAAGCAAGCTCAGCAAATGTGACGGACCCTGCCTACCACCACTGAGCTAGGAAGAGCTTTCCGTAAGCAGGACTGTGTTCCCACTGGTGGAGCTCGTGCCCCTTCCCTGCAGGAGACACTCTGCTTTCCAATTAATTACAGGTGTTTTTAGGTTTCGAATATTACACATGTAAACGCATAATTTATTTATACCCCTTGCTGTTGCGAATCTGGAGACGGGAATGATTCAAACGTGCATGGAAACTCATTAAAATGCTCTTGGTAAAAGGAAATCCAAAAAAGATCTCATTCTCCAAAAGGAAACATAATTAAACATTTCATTCATTCATATATATATATATATAACATTTAATTTTATTTCACATATATATTTTTTTCATATATATATGTGTGTGTGTGTGTGTGTGTGTGTGTGTATACTTGTAATGAGCATTTCAACCTGAACAAATGATCTTAAATAGTTTAGCTGCATTAGAATCCATTTCTGATCATCTTTACCCTGAAATATGGGAAAAATTTATACACCTTTTCTTCCTTTCAATTTGTGCTTTTATAGGACACTTTCACATTTTCATTTTTTTTTTTTTTTTGGAATGTAATTAAGTCTTTTGGGTTTCATGGTTGGTTGAAGTCCAAAAATGTTCTAACTCAATAAAAGAACGTATTTGAATATTATGTAAATATTATTCATTTAAACATTTTAATTGGATTCGCAGAGATGAAAATGTATTCCTAACATCATCGAAACTTTGCTACTAAACAAACACACTTCCAAATGTCAAGGTCTGCAGGAATCTCTAATAATTTTCTTCCTGCCCTCGTATCTTCTTCTGATTTGGTGCAATTTCTGGTCACCTGGCTTAATATTTCCTTTATTTCTTTTCTTTTCATTCTGATGAAAGGTTTCCTGAATGATCAGATTTTATATTTAGAAAGTGTACGTGCGGGGAGGGAGAGGAAGCATTCTGGATTCTTGTATTTCTTAAACATTGCTCTAATCCTCATATGTTTGGCTTCTTACAATACTTTTGGGTTAAAATGATATCCTTTTCCCCCCTCTTCAGCTAATTAAAGACTTTGATTTATTGTCTTCTCGCTTTCAGTGTGGTTGACTTGAGAAGTGTGACATTCAGCTGACCTTGGTCAGTTCTTAGATGTTTTCTTTCTACAGGCTTTGCCAGTTTGTTCTTTTTTTAAAAAAAAATATTAAATTATTTAATTTAAAGAGAGAGAAATAGCGTGAGCTGGAGGAGGGGCAAAGAAAAAGGGACATAAGCAGGCTCCCCGCTGAGCAGGGAGCCCGAAGTGGGGCTCAATCCCAGGACCCTGGGATCATGACCTGAGCCAAAGGCAGATGTTTAACCCACTGAGCCCCCCAGGTCCCCCTTACTCACTTGCTCTATCCAAGAATATCCATTAAGCCATTAGAGAATAGCCAACCCATGCCAGTGACCACCAAGGGTACCCAGGGGGGCTGGACATGCATTTCTTTCTGTCCTTCTGTCTTTCATCCAGGTAGGTGGTGGGCATTCTGTGTACGGGTACATTCCTGTCTGCCTTCTCTTCAAGGTGCTTATGTGGCTCGTTGGAAATAGAGTTGGCTTCATTTGTGTTTGTGTGAGTTAACGTTTATGTTTTTTCCCTCTTCTCCATCCTGGTGACCGTAGGTCAGTTTCTGAGGAGGTGATGTATAATACAGCATTCAAAGTCCCAATTATGGGGCACCAGCCTGGTTCAGTTGGTAGAGCATCCCACGTTTGATCTCAGGCTGTGAGTGCAAGCACCACATTGAGTAAGGAGCCTACCCTGAATAAATAACTAACTAAATAAATAAATAAAAGAAGAGAAAAGAAAGAAAGAAAGAAAAATAAAGTCATACTTGTACAAAAAAGCATACTCAGAGGTCAGTGCCCCATAAACCGTATTACTCATCCCTACTTACCGTATCTTTCCAACCTGTTCATCCGCACCCCCAAACATGAAAAAGACCAGTAATTTCTGCTTTAGTCTTATACTACCTTTCATACAAACGAACCTTTCCATTTTTCACTTCACCTTTTAGCTTGGGGGTGGGGGTGTGCGCGCGCACCCACACACGCGTGCACAAGCGCACTAGAGAGAAACTAGGGTAGTCTTCTGTGGAGGCTAAGAAAACTAAGGCCATCTCACCTCAAGTTTAGCTGATGCGGGAAACAGAGGCAGAAGAAAATCATTAAAATACCTCACCTACTGGCAAGCCCTTGAAACAGACCGAGTGGCTCTGCCCTGGAGACTCAACAGCCCTCACCTTGAGGTTTTGCTGAGGACCATCCTAGTCTGACCGACCCCCTACCCTGACAGGTCGGACCAGGATCCTTTAAGTCTACTCTAACAATTCCTTTATCTCTAAACCTCCAAGACAGTGTTGAGAATCATTCCCAAGCATACGGCCCACTGATACACATCTAAAGGTGAGAATATTTTTACTACTGGTAATAAATAACTTTCTCCCAACAATAGCTAGCCCCTCAAGGTCCTGGAGACCTTGCTTCCAAAATTCCTTGGAGATTTACATCATCCATAATCCCCTTGTCCTCACCCACCACCAAGTCTACCCCTACTCTGCCTTTAAAAACTCTGACTGTAATCTGGTTCAGAGTCCAAGTCCCTACTCCGCTGTGTCGGGTATACTTGGGCTCAAGCTTAAGCTTGTCAAATAAACCCTCATGTGATTACATCGGTGTTGGCTCTTTGGTGGTCTCTCGATTGCGAAAACTCGGGCATAATACTTCTGTGCTTGGCATTTTCAATTACCAGTATTATTTGAAAATTCTCAAAAAAGGCTCAACAGAAGCTCTTTAAATTTCTCATTGTTTCGGTTTTCCTAATCTCACATTGTGGGAATTCCCCATGGCATATTCAAACACCCTCTTATATATGGACATTCCAGGGTTCTTTTCCCAATATTTTACAATTGCAAACAATGCTCCAGTAACTCTCCTTTGGGGTGTGTGTTTTCACTGTTGGAGGGGTATCTTCAGAATAAACTCCGAGCACCGTATTGATGGCTTCAAAGTAAGCGAATTCCCCGTGATTTTGTGTTTGTTTGTTGCTTCCTTTGCTTTATTGTTTTTCAGATAATGCTGAATTTGCCTTCAAAGGGGTTGTAAAAATTGGGGTTCTTTGGGGACCTATGAAACTGAAGTTTCCTCAAAGCCCTGGCCAATTTTCATAAAACGTTTTAGAGACAATTGGCATTGATAAACCTTTAGAATATAAGTGGGATCCAGAGCCAATGACCAAGGAAGGATTCTTGAGACATCTTTGGTGCAAAAAAGTGATTTTATGAAAGCATGGGATAGGACCCAAGGGCAGAAAGAGCTGCTACACTGGGGTCCTTAGGCATGGCTGATTGTATACTCAGGAGTTGGGGAAGTGACCACAAAAGGAATGTCCAAAAGGGCTGTCATACAGTAAAGAAGACTCGGGATACTGAAGACCTGGTTATTGTCAAACCAAGCTGATTTTCCATCTAACAATGTACCAACATGAAGATAGTTGGGCGTTTTGTGGAGAAATGTCACACTCTTCCTATCGCACATCCTTATCAATAACCTTTAGGCTTAGAAGAAACTCAACTTTATTTACATTCCGTCCTTCCTCAGCCTCCCTCAGTTTTAGGGAGGGGAGGGTGATGTTAGGGTTTCAGAAAACTGAGTTATGGATCTCTGGAAGGTAGCCTATTGATAAGAAAGTTTCTCCCTTGTAAATCACTAGGACATTTGTAAACTGGGGGAGACTCAGGTCTTGCAGGACTGTGACCTCTACAAGTTAACCATTTGTCCTTTGGTTAGGGCATCCAGGAGAGCCTGAGGAATGTCACACATATCCCACGAAGGGGTGTAGGATGTCAGCTTCTGTCTTGGACTCATGAAGCCTTTTGCTCCATCATCAGAATCCCAGTGAATTTTTGTTTAATTCTAATTTGTTTCTCTGAGTGTGGCTGAACATCTTTTTCCTCTGATAAGGGCCATATATATTGCCTTTAATGATTTTTTTTGCCCATTAAAAAAAGGTTTTAGTTATTTTTTCTAATTTACATAAAAATGTTATACCTTAGGTTGACATTGCTCTTAATCGATGAGGCATGTTATGACAACTTCCCCTATATTTCTGTTACATGATTTTGTTTATAGTGCATAAGTTTGGGTTTTGTTTTGTTGGTTTTTGTTTTGGTATTCAAAAACTTATTTTGAATGTAGTCAGGATTTTTAAAAACTGTGACATAAGAAATTCACTCATGTTATCCTTTGGCTCTAATTTTTTTTTTTTTTTTTTTTTTACTTCTTTCTTTCTTCCTTCCTTTCTTTCTTTCTTTCTTTCATTTTCACTTAACATTTATGTCCCCATCTGGAATGTAGTCTTTCCTTTGGTGTGAAATATATAATTAATCCGAATTGTTTTCCCATGAGTCTACCAGTTGTCCCAACACTATGTAGTAGAAAGTAAATCTCCACTCAATCACCAGACATGTTGTTTTATGGACTTTTCCACATGTATTTGAGCCTCATTATGAACTTTCTCTTTCATTCCACTTATTTTATTTTTTATTATATAGAAAAGAATAGAGATCCTGTACTATTTAAATGTCTACTACGGTTAGTTCTCCATCACATTTATTTATTTATTTATTTATTTTGGTGTGTTCTAATTATTTTCACATATTTTTTCCCCATATAAACTTTAATCATCTCCATCCTAAGCTCCAAAAATATATTATGGAGTCGCACAGAATGTGTTTATGGTCCCAGGGAGGATCGACATCTGGAAATAGTTACTGTGGTCAACATCCTGTTTTTAAAGACCCATCCTTTTTGCCCTTTGGAAGAACCCTACTCTGATGGGTACAGCTCTGTGTATTTTCTGTATCCCATCATTAATCATAGTTAGAAATCATTGAAAATATGGCATTACCCCTCCATGTAGCCTACAATACGAGCAACTGATTTATCATGATTGTGGAAACCATGGTCAGTTTACCCACATTTTAATGTCAGTCTCTGAGACACTTTATTCGACCGGCTCCAAGAAGTAGTAGAGGCACCGAATGTGTTCTTTGATTGCTATACCACAAATGATATTTCAGATGCGTTTTCCGTTGCCATCTTTTGCCAAGGGGAAAAAAAAAAAAGAAAAGAAAAAGATAACAGTTTTAGAATTCACTCCAGAGAAGCCTTCCTTTAATCATCCACATTAGCTGTACTAATTAGACTTTTCGGGACTCGAGGCTTCCAAACCTCTGACTAGAATTACCTTCAAGTGTTATTTGTTATTCCAAAGCTGTTGTGTAATTCTGCCAAACTCCTGAGATTTTATAGTTATAACGCCTTTTATCTGACTTCTACTTTCTTTCAATAAAGAAACTGAAGTAGTATTTTCTTGGAGATGTCTAAACCTATCCAAATTGATAATATCTGAATGACACAGTTCTACGATTAATAAAGACCAGGGGCTGTGTTATCAAAAACCTGCCAAACATATTTTTCTTCAGATGCTATTATTTTACATAAAAATCCAGCAGTGACTTTCATAACTTTTAAGCCTATGGGCTGGGCTCATTAATATGCTAACTTCTTCACATTATTCACAGGAACGCTTCTGATTAGATGTTAACGTGTGATATTATCATTAAATAGCACAGAAACAATCTTTATTTTCCACAGGGTCATGAAGCCACCTGGTCGTTCCCTATTTTTTTCTTTAGCATCAATTTTGTATATTCATGAAAACCATTATTTTGAAATATTTAACAGACGTAGAAGAGAGTAATCAAAGACTTGAGATCATTTAGCCTGAAGAAATAAAACCTGAGGAATGATTAAACATTAAAAAAAAAAAATCATGCAGAGAACAACCATTTCCAAATTCCTTAGAGACACTGGCATTGAAAGCCAGCTAAGGCTTGGGGGGAAAGTGATGTGTTATAGGAATTTTATGAGAGTACATGGTGTGTGGGCATACGTGTGTTTTAAAGGGTATGCCTGCTTGGTGATTATTATATCTTCCCATTAGGGTCATTCTAAAGTCTTCAGCTATTTTTTTTTCTTTTTTTAGGTTTTATTTATTTAAGAGACAGAACGCATTGGGGGAGGGGCAGAGGGAGAAGAAGCAGATTCCTGGCGAAGCAGGGAACCCAACACAGGACTCGATCCCAGGACCCCAGGATCATGATCTGAGGCAAATTCAGACGCTTAAACAAAGGAGTCACCCAGGTGCCCACCAGCCTTTGACTACCTTGTTCATTCAGACAGTGGGCCAACGGATGTTACCAGCTTCAGCAAATAAAAGCCAGGGTTCCCAGCTGAACGTGAATTTCAGATACATGGTGAATATTTTTACCGTAAATGTGTCCGTGCAATATTGGCAAGTAGTTTTTCCACTGTAAATATAGATTCTTTAGCTACATTTCATGCTTAACTAAACATCTTGTTTGTTATCTGGCCAACCTTAGACCTATGTCTGGAGAAGTCCACATAAATATTTCATGTTTAATGAGACATCTTGTATGTTATTTGGCCAACTCTAGACCTATGTCTGGAGAAGTCCACATAGACATTTCATGTTTAACGAGACATCTTGTATGTTATCTGGCCAACTCTAGACCTATGTCTGCAGAAGTCCATGTATTGTGTCCTAAACAGACACAATGAGCCATAACCAGTGTGCTCACTCACATCCTGGCTTTCCAGTGTGGGTGCAAACACGTGCTCATAAATGCAACTGTGTCTCAAAAAAAATAATATGAAATACCTGACAATGTAATGTAGATCAACATCACCCATCATTTTGCGTCATTGGAGGGTAGAGGGTTTTCCATGGCCTGGGATTCACCATTGAAACCTTCTCTCTCCAAAATCAGTAAGGTATGGAGTCCCACCATACCCGTCATGGAGAATTTTGTTTCCGTGTCCAGTCGTAGTACACCGACTGCCATTTTAAATGGCACACGTCATTCAAAATATATTAAGAAAAGTTAACTCTGAACGCAACATATTGAACACAACATATTCACATGGATTATTCTTACGCCATCTAAGATTATGCATGCCTCCAGAAGTGTGGAAATGGTAGAGAAGGAATGAATGTTTTATTTTATTTTATTTTATTTTATTTTATTTTATTATTTTTTAAGCAGGTTCCACATGGGGCTTGAACTCACAACCCTGACATCAAAAACTAAACTGAAATCAACAGTGGGACGACTAACTTACTGAGCCATCAGTTGCCCTAGGAATGTATATTTTTTTATGTGCATTAAATATCTTCTCTGATAAGAGAACATATGATCTGAATGCAACATTTATTAAGTACCTGCAACTGAATTATGCTAGAAATTTTGGTAAATAAACTGATGAATAAAAACAGTCATCATTCTGCAGAATTCAATATCCCAGCAACGAGCAAAACCGTTTATTTCCATATGTCTTGTATTAGAATGCTTTGCGCATAAATAGCTCTAATCCAAGACACATGGAAATAAATGGGTTTACTCATTTTGCAAGCTTCAAAGACAACAGCAATGATGTGTTTTATATAACTTCCCCTTGCAATTAAAAAAAGAGCCCAAAATCATCTTCATGAGACGTGAATCATCCTATGAACACGGTTGACAAAGGAGCATTTCCTATTTCTTTCTGTGTATGATTAACACAGTCCTTCTTGATAGAGTAGGCTATGAGAGGAGAAGTTTTCATGTGGGGACTCCTACAATGTTCCTGGTTGTAGGTAAGAAAGGTATTTCAGGAAACTGAAATGATACTAGCAATTATTTGCTGTTCATTGAGTTTGAAAATTAGGGAATCAGAAAGCTTAGCAAACGTGGTGGTGTCTATGCCTCGACCGTGTGAAATCCAGATTAAATCGATTTAAGGCATGACTTTGGGGTCAGAAAATAACAACGCAGAATGGAGACGGAATGTCCATAGTGAGATGAAGCCCTGATGTTGAAAAATTATTATTATTGTTGTTATTACAGTTTTGAGGCAAATATGAAGGATTTCAATTCTCTCCCGTGGCACAAAAGCCTGAACACTCTGCCTGATTTTTGAAAGAGTCTGATTTGGGGTGCCTGGGTGGCTCAGTCATTAAGCATCTGCCTTGAGCTCAGGTCGTGATCCCAGAGTCCTGGGATCGAGTCCCAGGTCGGGGTCCCTGCTCAGAGCAGAGCCTGCTTCTCCCACTGCCTACCACCCCCCCTGCTCGTGCTGGCTCTCTGTCTGTCAAATAAATAAATAAAATCCTTAAAAACAAATAAAAAATAAATACAAACCTTTAGAAGAAGTGTTTATTTACGATTTAAGTGTGATTTATGGTGCATGTTTAATAAAAGGCTTCCCAAGGATAGGATGACAGTTGTTCCCAAATAGCTGAATAAAAAAAAAAAAAAAAAGATACCCGTAACCTTTGAGACTAGGGTTCTTACATTCTCTGTTGAAATGATAAGGAATGTTAAATATCTCATTATAAAGACCGAGAAATATTTATTTTATTTTATTTTATTTTACTCGATTTTATTTCTTTATTAGAGAGAGAATGTAGGAGCAGACAGGGGAAGGAGAAGCAGACTCCCCACTAAGCAGGGAGCCCCATAAGGGACTGGATCCCAGAATCCTGGGATCATGACCTGAGCCAAAGTGAGACGTTCAATCGACTGAGCCACCCAGGCTCCTCAACACTCAGACATACTCAGCTCCCTCTCGTTGGACCATATTTTCGTGGAAAAATATTTTTAAACCAGCTTTTTGGAAAGACTTGTCCTATTTAGCCACAGGAGCGCTACGCTTTCCACCCTTGTTTAGACATAACAAATGCAAGGGCTGAAATGTTGGAAACCGGAGACTGTAAAGTCACTAATATGCTCCTAATACCCCAATTTGGTGTATGTTCTTCAACTATGCAGGCATACCTCAGAGATTATTACTGGTTTGGGTCCAGACCTCCTCCATAAAGCTAGTGTTGAACTAAAGCCAGTCAAATGAATTTTTCGTTTCCTTGGTGCGTGTGGATGTTAGGTCTACACAATACAGTAGTTCTGTTTTCTACTTCAAGATGTAAAGTGTTATCCGTGTGTCTGTCTATATACATATAAGTGTACATAGAGATCGAAATAAAATGTTGTTTGTCGTCAGCCATTACAGCTTCCAGAAAGCCCCAATGATGATAATTAGCTACTGCAACTTAATTAACAAATACCTTATGGCTAAAAAAAAAAAAAAAAAAAAAAGTTCATCATCATTATGTGTCTATATGTATCTATCTAAGGAGCAACACGCATGACATCATACCTCTTGAACTAGTAACCACGTATGTGCATATATATCGCATTTATGTGTAGATAGACATGTGCTTGAATAAATAGGAAATGGTATGAACTGTAGGATGTACATTTTCATGGAAATAAAAACAATCTAAGCAATCTGTCTACTTTTCCCAATTAAAGTTAAAAAAAAAATAAAAAAAGCGAGGAGGTCATTGTCTGCAAAAATGCATCTAATAGATTTGTAAAGGTGTATAGGTCAGTTCTTTATTGTTTTTACAAAAGCAATGCAAAGGGGGTGTCTGGGTGGTTCAGTGGGTTAAAGCCTCTGCCTTCAGCTCAGGTCATGATCTCAGGGTCCTGGGATCGAGCCCCGTATTGGGTTCTCTGCTCGGCAGGAAGCCTGCTTCCTCCTCTCTCTCTGCCTGCCTCTCTGCCTACTTGTGATCTCTGTTTGTCAAATAAATAAATAAAATCATTAAAAAAAAAAAAAAGCAATGCAGGGGGCTCCTGGGTGTCTCAGTGGGTGACATGTCTGCCTTCAGCGCAGGTCATGATCCTGGGGTCCTGGAATCGAGCCCCATGTGGGGCTCCCTGTTCAGCAGGGAGTCTCTTTCCCCCTCTCCTTCTGTCTCACCCCCTTGTCCCCTTGCTCATGCCCTCCTTGTCTTTCTGTCTCAAATACATAAACAAAATCTTTAAAAAAAAAAAAAAAGTAACACAAACGAAACCTGGAAAAAAAAAAAAAAAGGTGGGAGAAAGGATAATTGAGACAAATTCGTGTATTTTTACTGAAAGGACACCTTGCCCAATTCCACTAAATGCTGATTTTAATGCATGCCCCATTTTCCAAGCCCACAACCCCGCTTTCATTTGGGAAGCACAATTCCATTGGCAGGAAGAGCAATGCTGAATACAGAATGTTCTTTTCTTTCCGGAGAACGGAATGTAAAGTGATCGCGTGCTCTGGGGACCTGCCGCATCAGACTGAGTCCATTAACAAAGGAACCGATGGGAATTCATCAAATCCCCCTGATGTTTAAGCCTCGCTGTCAGAGAGATTGGGTTTCAGAGAGCCGCGTTGGAGTTTGCACTCTGAGAACTTTGTGTTTCATGTTGGCTCGTAGGCGATTGGAGGGAATTAATCAATCCTTCAAACCCCAACTAAAAGCGTTTCATCAGAAACACGGTTAATACGATGCCCCCTTCCCTTTCGCAGATCTTGCTACAAAATGCTTTTAGAAGCGTCGGTTGAAGAGGGCAAACGTAATGGTAGATGAGCTGTGTCACACCGGCGGTCCTAGAAAATGCCTCCAAATCAAGATTTACATGATTTAGGGGAGGGTTTGAACATAAACAAGCGTGAGTGAAAATAGCAAAAATTCAGAATAGATCACCCTGTGGGTCTTCACTCAGTGTACAGAGAGACTCAGGTCTGGTCTTGGATGGACTTTCTGATTATTCATCAAAACACTATTAGTGTGAGTTTTTGAAAATAGATTGCAGAGCGTCTGTTTCTCAAAATCAGCTGGTGCGTGTCTGCTAGGACTGTATTTTATTTTCACGAGGAAGTGCCATCCAGGTGAAATTTGCTCCAAATTCAAGCCCTTGACGTCATGCAAGGAACCGAGATGATTGCAGAATCAGAGTGGAAAATCCTTAAGCTGGAGGTTCGTTCAGAAATTCTGAACATGGACCTCCATGGTCTCTTCCCGATGGCACTGCTACAACATGACAAGCGTGTGTGTTACATGTGTGTGTTATATATATTATGTACAGTATGTATCCAAGAATGTATGTGTCTGTGTATATATACATGCATATACACGAATATGCGTATATATCCATGTGCCCGTGCTATATACATGTACATGGGAAAATGTACATATATATGTATATGCATGTGTGGGTGTACCCGTATATACAGTTGTTTATGAACTTATCAGTCTATGTTAATCCAGCATTTATGGTCACACCCATATGATGGTGTATATAGTTTATATACTGTATACTATAGTCTATATATAATGCTCTATATAATATCTAGTAACATGCTATTAGTATCATATCACAGTATATACAGTATATAGAGGTTATATATATTAATACATAATATAGTATATATAGTGAATGTACTATATATATTACAGTATATGTCTATATAGTCTATATAAAGTATACTATATATAATAGTATGTATAATATACTGCACACTATATCATATATATTATATAAATGCATAATAATTAATCATTATATAATAATTAATAATAGTAAATATAACAAAACATTATATATTCTATATATTATATTAATATATAATAATTAACCAATATACCAATTATTTCATTAATTAAAAATCTAATAATTTTATATTAATATGAAAATGATTAAATTTAAATTTCCCACATGATTACATAAAATTATAATTAATACCTAGCATTAATATGCCATATACTTTATACACAGACATACAGTCTCTATATAATACAGTTTCCATGTATTCTGCATCTAATTAGGATGTTCTCACTCCAACATTCTCTTCAAAGATACAAGGGTCAAGTAAATGAATCATGGCTATGGCAGACTCAAAGCCCCCAAACTCTCCTACATTGCACGGTGTCTTTTCAAGTTCTGTCCATGAGGTTCTTCCTGGGAGTGTTGCAGGCTGGTTATCACAAACACCCCTGAAGCTGTGTGGGTTCCAGGCCAGGTCCCCATTTTTTGGGTCGAAGGCATCCTCGGTCTCTCTACAGCATGTGTGAGGTAGACCAGATAGCTCATTATGCTCTGGGAATCAACCCTATTGTGTTGTTCTGGGTTTCTGCAGCTGGCAAGTGGATCATCCCACCGGCCAGTTGGACTTGGTTAAAAAAAAACAAAAACACGTTTAGATTACAAAATTATCTGTAACTTGTTCCTTTCTACGTACAGTACATTCAACATGTTCCATCATCAATGATGAGCCCTCATTAACAAGTTATTGAAATGCTTGCAGTAATAGACCATCCAAGCAAGGGGATTTCTGGTGGGTTATTTTAATTTAAACTGATGCTTGAAGGCTGTGGTCAAAGGCACTTAAATTATGACCCACAATGTATGGTCTCTTGAAGGTGGTGGTTTGGCAATTCATGTTAGGCTGCCATAAACCATTTTAACTGGCTCACAGGCAATAGGAACTCTGAAGTGTGGTTGGTTATTTCCTACAGGCTATTGATTTTTTTCAAAGCTTTTATTTTTAAGCAATTTCTACACCCCATGTAGTGCTCGATCCCACAATCCTGAGATCAAGAGCTACATGTTCTATGGACTTAGCCAGCCAGGCACCCATGTGTCACAGATTTCTTAAAGAAAGAAAATCCCTGATTCAAAATGTTATTTCCTGGTTATTACCAGAAAAGAAAGGATGGTCCTATTTATCTTCAAAATAGGCTCTGATTTTTTTTTTTTTTGATGGGCCCAGGGTTGATATATGTGAAATTTAGATGGAATTGTGCTACTTGCATAATGCGGAAATTTCTTCAGTCTGTAGTCAAGTTGTTGGGAAGATGTGAAGACACTCCAAGGGTTGCCTTTCTTTTTTTCTTTTCTTTCTTTTTTTTTTTTTTTAAGTTTTTATTTATGTTAGAGAGAGAGCATGAGCAAGGCAGAGGGACAGAGGGAAAGGGAGAAACCAACTTCTTGCTGAGCAGGGAGCCTGATGCAGGACTCTATCCCAGGACCCCAGGTTCCTGACCTGAGCCAAAGGCAGATGCTCAACCGACTGAGCCACGCAGGTGTCCCAAGACACTCCAAGGGTTGTAATGGGAACACTGCAAGCCATCCTGATGCGGATTTTCCCCTCCCTCATAAATACTCAGAATACTTCAATGAGGCTGTACTCACCTTATTGGAATGCCTTGTAACCTCCTCACTTGACTTATCATCTCATCTAAGCGGTCACCTCCCAAGGGACTGTCATTTTGCTCCATGCCTCATCCTTTTCCTTTTCTGTGGTCTCCAGAACTATGCCAAAAGTCAGATCCCATTGGTCCTGGGGCCATTTGCATTCAATGAATCTGCAGAGAAGAGAAGCATATACTACAATGAAGGCAATATTTAGCTTGCTTTCTTTCTTTCTTTCTTTCTTTCTTTCTTTCTTTTTTTTAAATCAGCAAATCCTAAGAGGATATCTGTGGAAATGGGGAAAGATGCTAAATGTCCTAAAGAAGGAGAAAAATTGTTAAAAAAATAGTTTAATTTTATTTTTATGGCTGAGTCTACTCAAGAACAGTTGGGAGGCCCTTTCAGTGTTTGGTGTATTGGTTGATTGGTGTATTGATTGTTTGGTGTATTGATTGTTTTGTGTATTGATTGAATATTGAATAAGGTGAGAAGTCACAAAGTCTCCGGAGGGATATGAAAAGAGGTATGTGAAGGCTCTGGGCATGTGAGACCTACCTGTGTTCTCCGTAGGGGATCAAGGTTCTCTCCCTTTATAAGATTACTGAGAAGTTATTGATCAGCAAATCTAGCCCCTGTTAATTGGGCAGCATTATATGAATGTGAGATGCTACAGACCAGATTTTGTTCTCCCCAAATTTGTATGTTGAAGTCCTAACTTCCCATGTGACTGGATTTAGAGATAGGACTTTTGTGATGTAATTAAAGTTCAATGAGGTCACAAGGGTAGGGTTCCAACATAGTAGGACTGGTGTCCAAAGGGAAAAGCCATGTGAAAACCCAGGAGGGTAGCCCCATCTACACCCCAAGCAGAGATTTCTCACCACAACTCAGTCCTGCCCACTCTTGGATTTCCCACTTCTGGCTTCCAGGACCAGGAGAAAGAAATGTCTGTTGTTTAAGCTACCTTGTCTCTAGGATTTTGCCATGGTGGCCTTCATGGAGTCAGAAACAAAGAATGAGTATTGCTTTTTGTGACATCTGAAATGTGCTCAGGTAATCACTGGGGAAGGAGAAAGTGAGCAAAGTCTATGGGTGATCATTTAAGCACTCAAAGTCATTAGAGGTCATGGGTGAAGGGCATTGGGACCACCATGGGAACCAATAGATTTCACTCATGAAAATCTTTGTTGAAGGCTAATTTATCATGACATCTTCAGGGCCCAAAGAGAGAAGTCGCCTACGTTATGGTCCAACATTAGGAAAGTACAAGGTTACAATGAGTGGAAACTTCTCTTTTGGCATGTGGGGCCTCCACTGTACCCAGATCTACCTTATTTCCAGACCTGGAGCTGTCCAGGAAGGGCCCTGTCAGAACATCTAAAGCATGTTTCCAAAGTGAGTCAACCCCATTTATAAAAGTAACTTTACATGAAGAACAAAAGATACCAGACTTTTGAGGATTTGGGGGTCATTGACTCAGAGTTAACACACATCCCCCATGGTTCAGAATGCTTCTCAGGTAACTGAGGGTGGGAACTTCTCAGGAAAGGGTTCACTCAAATGGAGTCATGATACAAACTTTTCTTATAGGTCTAACCCACTTTGTCACTACTTTTCCCATTTCTAAATATGTGCATTCAAGTCCATATACTTAATACCTAGCAGGGACCTGAACATTGGCGTTGTACCTTCAAGTCAGGGATTATAATGGCAGTACTTGGCAGGTTACCTGTTCTTGCCAAAATGGTAAACCCATCCAACAAGAAGACCCTAGAAGATGCTGCAAATTAGTGCTGTCTTTAGAGTCTAGAAATATGCAGGGATAGTGGTCCTTTAGGTATGCTTGTTATGAACTGAGTTGTGTCCATCCACAACTCACATGTTGAAGCCTTAACCTGCAGGACCTCAAAATGGACTGTATTTGGAAACGGGGGTCTTTGAAGAGGTGACTAAACTAAAATGAGGTCACTAGTGTAGGCCCTGATCCCATAAAAGGTGAGAAGGACACCGACATGCACAAAGGGATGACCTTGTGAGGTCTACATGCCAGGAGAGAGGCCGGAAGGAGAAACTAGCCTCAGCCCCGCTTGGATCTCAGGCTCCCAGCTTCCAACACTTTGAAATGTAAATGGCTGTGGTTTAAGCCCCCCATCTGTCATACTGAGTTATGACAGCCCTAGCAATCTAAATCAATGCCAATATAATAAGCCTGTTGGGCTTGGCTGAGGACTGGCAGTTTATAGAGATTTCCTGGATCATGGTGAGCTTACTCATATGGTAATGCTAATCGCTTTGCTGTTCCACAAATGGTTAATGTTGACCGCACCCAAGAATATAGAAAATGCTTTGGTGTCACTTTTCTTATCAGAGGTCAACACTCAGAGGGGGAAAGTTCAAGAAGCAGGGACATAGCAGGAAATGTCATGTATTACACTAACTTCCCTCAAGGAGCAATCTTCATTGGAAGGATATTAGATCCCCATGCTACATCAGGAGACAGTCATGTCTTCACACCTAGTCTTGATTATGTCATGGTCATAGGATCTGCTGAGCAAGAAGAAGCAACTACCTTGAAAGCCTTAGAAATGTTAACCAAGGGTAGTAAATGGGTATCACAAAAATATTAAGGGATTGGCCTCCTTAGAGAAAGGTTTCTATGGTCTGCTGGCTGTGACTTGTATGAACGCTTCATCCAAATTGAAATGAGAGGTATTTCCCACCCCTGTTTGGGGGTATTTGAACATACTGCTCTTACCGTATTTGCTAAGTTATCTGAAGCACTTCAGGGCTTTGAAAGAGACGCACATTAAGGAAGGGAATTGTAGCAGCTCAGGGAGGCAGTGCAAGCAGCAATGCAACTGTCACTGATGAACCTATACCACCTGTAGAGTCTGCTTAATCAGACCCTGATGGGAGCATCTACGGCAGGACAAGAGTCAAGTTCAGGGTTATGAACTAAGTGTGACTCCCTTAGCACAGGGCCAGCCTCCCAGGGAAAACCAGCTTCAGGCTTTTCCTTTCAAGTCCCAGAAGATAGACAGAGAGGCTCAGGTAGATCTTAGTGACCATGCCACCCAAGGTCCCCATCGTGAACTGTCCAACTACACCTCCACCACCCAAGGTCCCCATCGTGAACTGCCCAACCACACCTCCACCACCAAAGGTCCCCATCGTGAACAGTCCATCCACACCTCCAGGAAGCTGGTGTGGACGACAGCCCTTGGTCACAATTGGGACTGAGCTCCCATGGTTCCTGAGGGGGAAAGCAGGACCTCGATATGAAGGAGTTTCAATCTGACAGTCTGCGATGCCCATTCTGCTACACTGCCTGTTCTTCCAAAACCTCCACTTAGTGGCCTCATGTGGGGTCCCCATGACCTATGTGATGGTGGAAGCAGAATCACTGGGTTTACCGGTGACTCTACAAGAAGTGTTGGCTCCAGTAGAAGCTGAAGAGATACGGCCTGCTAGAGGCTTTTCAGGTGCCTAAAATGGGGAGGTGGACTCATGGAGGAAAGTAAGCTTGTCGGTGAGAAGAATTTCAAGGAATCCCACTTGGGGACCACTTGCTGAGGAAGAGAGTTGGCTGCAATATTTAGTACTTGTACTAAATATCTCTCTTGCCTTTTACCCTGCAACTTTGCATGGGATGTTGATAGGGTGACCTCGCCATTTAGCTCGTTTTGGAAATAAGTGTGAGGTTGCCATTTAACTAGATGAGGGAGGGACAAAACCCAACAATGTTCTCAATGACAAATGAGATTCTGATCATGCTCAAGTCTGGGGAGATTATTATGCTAGTGAGGCCATCATGGGTTTGGCCATTGCTGTTTGAGATTCAGTGATGGGAAAGAGGGTTTGTAAGAAATTAGAGCGGCCTAAGGAAGGTTCTCAGAAGCTGCTCACTGGCCCCATTCTTCATCAAGCCCAATTCCTTCCTAGATCAGATGCGTCTTCTGGACTCTGGAGATCCCATCTCCTCTGGTGGGTAGGTTCTGTCATTTGCTCCACATCCCACTGAGCAGATAGATGCACCCACATGGGACTTGGAAAGTGGCGGTGAACAATGTCAGTGGAAGAAGCATGAAGAACCATTCATTTTTGGGTTGAAGTGTTTATTTTCCCTTGGGAAGGTGAGGCAATGTATCTCTTTGTGATCAAAAGTAATTTGGTGGCAAGCATCCTAACGGTTGATTAACTGTCTCCTCTGGCCTGATCCTTTCTGTGTGATTTTATTGCTTGGTTTACTTACCTTCTCAGGTATTCAGGAAGACACTTACTACCATGGGAGAGTCATTTTTAAAATTAATCTTGGGACCAAGCAGAACATGGACATGTAAGTCGCTAGCGGCTTGTCCAATACTTCTTATTAGAGTATAACTCTGATTTTATTGGATTCATAAAGATGTATAAATGGAGGCAATTAGCTTCAGACACTCCTCCTGTGATATGTGAAAGGGAAGGGAGCATCTACAGTAGATGAACCCCCGTTTCTGATGATTTCACGAAAGGTACTATAACGCAGGAAAGATCTAGATGCACATTCTGCAGTAGAGGTGGCCTGGGAAATGTCTCAAAGAGTAATAGTAATAATAAAGAATGTAAGAGAGAGGAATGCATGGGAAGTAAGAGGGATAGTGGTGAATCTCCAAAGGGCTAGTAGAGAAGGACCAAGTGGGAGCTTCTCTGGTTGGGACACAGAGCACAGACACTAGTAAAAGAAGCTGAGAATTGCACACATAATTCTGGTGCCCTTTGCAGTGACCTAAGAGAAAAGTTTCAACATAATCCCTCTGTAGGAGCTCCGACCCCACCCTGACATGGCAGACATTAAAGGTTCGGTGGAAAAGAAACTAATGCTTACGGAGACCTCAGTTGTGCCTCCGAAGAGATCAACAAAACAAGGCTTCTGCCCACAAAGCAAAGCTTTGTGAGGCTTTTTGTAAGGAAGCAGAGATAAGCTCTTCTTCCCTCTCGATAGACACCAAGTGCAGGAGTTTATTTATAAGAATGGCAAGGAGGGAAGTCAAGTCGACACTGTCTTTTATGAAAACGTATATAATGGAAACAGAGCGACAGTCCAGATGGACCCCGCTGTTCACAGCAAAGTTAAGGGGAAAATAGTTAAACCAGAAAAGAGCCTTTCCTAAAGCAACTATTCGAGCAGAACATATTTAGCAAAATGCGAACACATTCTAAGCATCCAGTGCAGTGACTCATGCTAAAATCCAAGCTAATCTCTATACGAATAAGGACGGCAGCATCTGCTCAATATGAAGGTGATGTAGGGTATGCGGCCCCAGGGTGAGGGGATGGCCCAGCCACTGATGAGGACCATCAGGCAATGAGCTAGCTGCAATTCTCTGTTCTGCAAACCCAAGAGAATCTGGCAGAAGCTGAGCACAAAGGCACACCTGCAGGATGCTGAGCACCAGGGGGTACTTGGCACTGAGATAGAAGAGTGGTGCCCTCCTCAAGTCTTGGTTAGGTTACCTACTGCTGAGGCAGTCTGTCCAAACCTAGCCCTGGTGCCATATACAAGTCCTCCCTTGCAGTCATGAAGAAACATGCAGAAGAGAAGTAGCTCTTCCCTTCTTGGGTATTTGCAACTGGTGCCCAGCCTTGGTCCACTCTCACTCTGGTGACTGGCCATCAAAGGGGTCAGCGGTAGAGAACCAAGGATGGATGTTGTGTGCTGGACAGGCTTTGTGATGACCCTGGAAGAACACTGCATGGTAGGGCAAGCATGAGCACCAAGGCTACACAGGCTTCTGTCCTCCACCATGCTTCTGAGGACCTGGTTCTGATCCTCCTCCATCCACATTTCTCCCTGCAAGGAGTCCAAGAAATCAAGGACTTGCACTCTATGTTAGACTCTACTCTGGATACCTGAGACCCTGGAGATCTCTGCCTCAGTAGCTTTGCCTGCACCCACTTCCAGGACCTGCGTGTTCTTCCAGGACCTGCGTGTTATTCCATGAACCCCACACCCAACGGCATCACTGTTCTTGCAGGTGATCATGTGAATGCTGTAGGGGGTGGATGGAGTCTGGACCCCCGTGGAGGACAGGGCTGGAATAGGGATGTGTGTTAAGGTAGATGGAAGATGAGTGTTCAGGGTGCATTGTCCATGTGTAGGTGCTGAAGAAGTGAAAAGCCAGAATAGTATTGGGGCAGGCCTCAGACACAAGACCCTCACTGTACCCCGTGCCCCATCCACATTCCCAGTTAAGATCCTATCTCCTAGACTGTTACAAAGTCATGTTGTGTTAAGACAGGAGTAGAGAAGACATGGATATGAATTACTGGTTTTCTCCATTTAACTTTGTAATACGTAGCTTTAAAATATTTTGGCAGTTTCCTTGCAAAAGTAAAAGGCAGGTCTGCTCAGAATCTGGGTCCAAGACACACTCCCTGCCCGGACTCAGGACCTCTGTGTTCTCACCCAGTCATCCCTGTGTCACATCATTGATTGCAGCAGAGTAGAGATGGTATTGGGAAGACAGAAGATAGAATAAGAAGGTGGATTTATAAAGGGGTGGGAAGGTCACCAGGAAGTTGTGTTATGACGTTAGGCCATGTTCTGTCATGTGTGTGCTGGAATCCGTGTCCTGGGATGTGTGCATTATACATGTTGTTTTGATGTGGGACATACGGAGTATCAAGTAGATGGTGTCATTAGGGTACAGATGTAAAATGATTATTTGAAGAAGCATCTTGCATTCAAGTTGCTGAGGAGAGGTGGAAATGTAGGAATGTTCCACAGATGGAAGAAAAGCAATCATCAATACAGATTCAGGGAGTCACCTACCTTCTGGTCCAGGAGCTTGAGAAGCATGTTTTTGTTTTGTTTTGTTTTGTTTTGCAGGAAAATCACATAGTGGGAACAAGAAAAAGCTTCATTTATGACATTATAGGGAAACACAGGTAGTATTTCATTGAAACGGATGAAGAAACCCACGGCTGGCCCCAAGAGATAAGTTTATACGTTAACAGGAGACAGACTCGGGGAAAACGTTGAGGCTCAGAAGGATAGACGTGCACCAGCTCAGAACACAGCAGAGAAAATCAGCAATAATGGGTGAGGGTTTTTTGTTTGGTTTGGTTTTGTTTTGTTTTTTCCCTTCCGTGTGCTCATGAACAAGGGAAAATTGACCCAGAAAAGGAAGGCTGAGAAAAAATCAACAGGAAGTGACACCTATTAAGGAAAGAGATAACCTTTATATAGGTATGATGTAGGGGAACAAGAAGTGCAGACTGGGGGGACGCCTGGGTGGCTCAGTTGGTTGGACGACTGCCTTCGGCTCAGGTCATGATCCCAGAGTCCCGGGATCGAGTCCCGCATAGGGCTCCCAGCTCCACGGGGAGTCCGCTTCTCCCTCTGACCTTCTCCTTGCTCATGCTTTCTCTCACTGTCTCTCTCTCAAATAAATAAATAAAATCTTTAAAAAAAAAAAAAAAAAAAAAAAAGAAGTGCAGACTGGGGTGGTCAAGGATAAGTTTTGCCGCATTTTTATTGGGCATCTGTGTGCAACAGTGATGCTGACAGAAAGCAGGTATCTCCTGAGATCAATAGGATGGAGACACAGTGAGTTCTGAAGGTGATAACAGCCCACGTTCACAGTTAAATATTTGTAGAGTGTTTAAATCACGTCATGAAAGATGAATGCATAAATACAAATGAGTTTACTGGGACTGTAACTCTGACTCAGGTAGCAGGAGGAAAATTAAGGACTTGATGATCAGTCATGTGTCAAAAGTATGAGCTCTAGGTGAGTCAATGAAATGGTCTCCTTGTTTGGACAACACAGATGCATGTTGGTATGAACGACCCTGCAAATGGCGTGGTTGGGTTGCCATTGACTTCCATGATACTTGCTGAGGTCACAGAGTGGACATGTTTTACTTAATTCACTCCAGAGTACGCTTGGGTAGAGTTCTTCGTAGGGTTCTAGTCAACCAAGAGATCAAAGCCCAAGAGATCTACCCAAAGGTAGAGTTCTTTGTAAAGGTCTAGTCAACCAAGAGATCAAAGCCCAAGAGATCTACCCAAAGGTAGAGTTCTTTGTAGGGTTCTAGTCAACCAAGAGATCAAAGCCCATATTTACAACGGGAAGCTTGCTAAAATCCCAGTCTTCACTACAGTCCCATTTCCTAAGAAACTCAATGGTTTTGGTGGATTCTGCAAGTCTTCAACATGAGGGAAGTAAAAAAGGGAGTGAGCCAGACTTCAGACGATCCTGAAATCAGAGTTCTTCAAAACACTGCAGCATTTTTTGTTTTGTTTTGTTTTGTTTTGTTTTGTTTTGTTTTGTTTTGTTTTGTGTGTGTGTGTTTTTCCTTCCCAGAGAAAAAACCAGCATTAAATAGTGTGTTATGAGCTAGAAGAATGTCACAGAAAGCTTCGGGATGTTTTAAGGCTCAGTGGTTGCTCATCCAATTTCTTTCTACCTTGGCAGAACAACAGCCCGGCTCATTATTTCCATGCGTATCCCTGTTATCTTCTGATAGGCAAAACAATTTATTTTTAAACAAAGGTCAAACAAATTATCAGCTTTGGACTTTTCTGGTCAGGCAGAACATTCATGCAACCACATACGCATATTGCACAACAATTCAAAGGCAGAATATTTGGGGGCAACCTGGAAATGGCAGATTTACTGAAAAGGGTAGTATGCTTCTAATGACATAGTAGATGGTTTTTAAAATGCGTGTTGTCTGCGGTTTCCTAAAGGTCAGGTATGAAATAGGGCCGATGCTGGGAGCCATCTATCCGTGCATGTCTGCTGACTGATGGGATGGGGACAGGTAAAAACAGGTCCAGGATGGTTCAGTAGCACATCTGTGAGCCTTGTATCCTGGTCCCCTGAGGGAGGCACTGTCTGGTCAATTTTTTCTTTTCCCTTTTATCTACAAATTCCTTACAGCACATGAGATGACAAGAGGAAACAAGTGTGGACGATCACACCTGAGATACACCTGACACGCACACCTGCTCTCATCAGTGACGTTGCTTATCAGTATCTAAAACCCCAACAATCCAAATTGGACCATTCACAGCCAGTAAGACACACCTCTGATTCCCCCCCCCCTTTTTTTTTTTTTTTTTTTTTTTTTTGTTTTTTGACTTTTTGATCTATTTGCATCTTTTTTTTTTTTTAAGATTGTATTTATTTGACAGAGATCACAAGTAGGCAGAGAGAGTGGGGAACAGGCTCCCTGATGAGCAGAGATCCTGATATGGGACTCGATCCCCGGACCCTGAGATCATGACCTGAGCTAAAGGTAGAGGCTTTAACTCACTGATCCACCCACAGACCCCGATATTCATGTTTTTGACAGTTATATAATGAAGGTATACAGAATACATCATACATCCACATAAATTTAAATCCTGTTATTTATTTCACTGGATGATGGCAGCATGATATAGTTAATTATTTTCTGTTGTGACATGTTTAGCTGGTTTTCTCTTCACTCTTTACTTTTTTTTGTTTGTTTGTTTTAAGATTTTCTTCATTTATTTGACAGAGAGTGTGCTCAAGCAGGGAGAGCAGAAGGCAAAAAGGGAGGGAGAAGCAGGTTCCCCACTGAGCAGGGTTAGGGTTAGGGTTAGGGTTAGGGTTAGGTTATCCCTAATCCTGGGATCATGACCTGAGCCAAAGGCAGATGCTTTACGACTGAGCCCCCCAGGTGCCCTTCTACTTTTATTCAAATTGTGCTAATAACAAGGCAAAACCAAGTATATAGGTATGTGAGGGTCTCTAAATCTCATCCAGTGGTTTTCTTAGACTCCATTCTCATCAGCATGGTGGCTGGATAAAATCATGAGGTGGTGTGGAATTCAAATAACTATTTTCTTAATTGTCCATTATAACCAAATTGTGCTTATCCCAGGAATTCGTGAATGGTTGATTATCTGAAAATATATGCACATGACTCAATCTGTTTGCAGACTAAAGGACAAAAGTATTTAAAAAAAATGTAACTAATCCTAATAAGTCATAGTAGAAAAAAATAAAACTTTTACCAAATTTAAATTAAAAAAAAAAATCCCCTTTAACCTGATGAGGTCTATCTTTCAAAAACAGACAATTACTCCCCAGGAAAGTTTTTTTGTATCACGAAAGCTCAGATATCGTGTCTGTAAAATGAAGTTGTTGTATAGGCCAGGTGTAGCTGGGATTTATGGTCATACATACCATTTATGATCATACATGTGTGATCATGTATGCTTTCACGATCGGCATTTTCCTATCAGTTACAAAACAGGCAGAACTGCATTTACAAGGGTTCTTTGGCTGCTGTAACAAAGGGCCACAAACTGGGAGTGAGGGGGGGCATTGCTTAAAACAATGTGAATTCATCCTCCCCAAACTCTGGAGACCAGAAGTCTGAGATCCAGGCGGGGCAGGGATGCTGAGATCCAGGTGGGGCAGGGCTGGGCTCCCTCCTGAGTCTCCAGATTCTTCCTGCCTCGTCCAGCTTCTGGATCTCCAGGTGTCCCTGGGCTTGTGACCATGTCTCTTTGGTCTCTACCTTTGTCCTGACATGTCTTCTCCTCTCTGTGTCTCTTCTTCTGTCTCTTATCAGAACACCTGTTCTTGGATTCAGGGTCACCCTAATCCAGGATGAGTTCATCTGAAGATCCTTCTTTTCATCACATCAGCAAAGACCCTATTTGCAAATTCACATATTTTCAGGTACTGGGAGTTAGAACTTCAACATACCTTTTTTTTTTCCCCCCTAAACCCTAAGGGCATAGTTTAATCCATAACACTATTGTAAACAGATGTGGGAAAGGGTTTTCCTCTTGGCTGGTTGAGAGTGATGCCATGTTCCAGAGTCGGAGGAGAAGGCAAGGAGATTGCTTTGGAAAGGACCCAAATTTGCCTTCAGTGTCTCTCCTACATGTAATGGGCCAGGAACGAGTGTTGGAGCCACACCTGGAACCAAAAGTGGCCAAGGAAGCATTTCAGCACAGAGCCCTGTGCCCAAAAACATCCCTGGAAGATGGTCTTCTAAAAGGAAGGATGGTATTTCCATCCACCTCTCTCTCCATAGACCGTGTGAAGAAAGAGAAAACCCCAAAGTACTTGAACGGATTTTTAAGCTATGCAGTCACAACGAAGAGCTGGCATCTTTCAAAACCGTGTCTGAAGACAGGACCTTTGCTGGCCCAGAATTCTCCAGAATCAGTATTCTGAAATGCTGGGGCCTTCTTCCGATGGATTCATTTATTTTGACTAGCTCATTTATTTTACTGTTGGATCAATGTATTGATTCTTCCCCTATTGTCCCCTCCACGGAATGGCAGGAAAAGCAATGTCTTGGTTTTTATAGTTTTCATAAAGTCAGCAGTATTGTTAAATCTGTGTTTTTGCCTTTGTTAACGCAGAGGCAGAACATTCCAGAAGTTTCCAGAAAATTATGGCCTTCCAGAGGCAGTAATGTGTGTGTCCAGGTTCTTCGGTCTTTTGGCCTCGGGTTAAAGGTTTGTCAAAGCAAAGTAGAAGTATAGGGGAGGACATTCTGATTTTCTTTGTTTTCCATAATGTTGCCCTTATTACTATGCTGTAGTTAAAAATTAGTCTTTACATTAAGTGGATTATTTAATGAAAAGGGAATATGGACTTCAGGATAATTAGTTTAATGTGCTATATTTTGTGTTACTTTTCCCTAAAGACTTAAATTCTCATTTGATTAAAAAATATATTCCAAAGAGACAGGGGTGTCTTGCTCCTTTTAGAAGGAAGAAGAGTTTTTAACATACATATAAAACATGATATGTATGAAATATGTAAATATAGGGGCGCCTGTGTGGCTCAGTGGATTAAAGCCTCTGCCTTCGGCTCAGGTCATAATCCCAGGGTCCTGGGATCGAGCCCCACATTGGGCTTTCTGCTCAGCAGGGAGCCTGCTTCCTCTTCTCTCTCTGCCAACTTGTGATCTGTGTCAAATAAATAAATAAAATCTTAAAAAAAAAATTTCCAGAGTCTAATTTCAGTAATGAAGACTAATAAAAAGAAATACTTGAAATATGTAAATATATAGTACAATGCATTATACGTAAGTATTCAACACAATATATTTCATGTAATTACATATTTATATAAAACATACTACATTTCATATCAATATAATAGGATACATAATATGCATTATATAGTAATATATATACATACATTCTTCTATTTCTTTTTAATTTTTTATTTAAATTCGAGTTAGTCAACATACAGTACAATATTGGTTTCAGGAGTCGTACATGCATATATTCTGAAACAATATATACAGTATTTTCAGCTACATAAAGCAGTCCTTCATATTTTCTTATAAATCAGCATTCGAGACCACTCTAGGACTTAGCACATTCTGTATTCTGAGCCCGAATCTCTTAATACGAACCTATATTTATGTGACACTTTAAAATTCTCACTTCTCTCCCATTCCAGATTTGACTGTCACAAGAAACCTGTGCACTATCCAGGCCTTTTCTTATCATTCTTCTTTAACATGTGGGAAGTGCAGACCTAGTTTTTCTTTCTTCTTTTCTTTTCTTTTTTTTTTTTTTTTTCCCAAGGTGAAGCAGTCACTGAAATGACAAGTCTTGTCTCCTAAACACTGCAACTTTGCTGTTTTTATATTTTTCTCCCTTCTTAATCTTTCAAGTGACCTTTTTGGAAAACATCCATCCCGAACGCCTTTGAAAACCAGAGATGTCATCGCCGTGCTGTCTGTTTTCGGTTTCTTTTGCACATTCAGTGTCTCACAGGTGGCTCTAGGCAGGAGACACCTGCAAGAGAGTCTTGACGCTATCCGATCTGCCAGAGTGGACACTCCAGGAGGGCGGCTGGTAAAGCCTGGTAAAAGGGATGAATCATAGGTTGGGTTTTGCAGGGAATGAGCCTAAATCTAGAGGAGAAAAAGAGGAAAAGTCATACAATGTGGAATTAAGGAGGGCACGTGTTGTGATGAGCACTGGGTGTTCTACGTGTAACTCATGAGCTGTTGAACCCTCCATCAACAACTAATGATCTAGGGGTTTCTTGGTGGCTCAGTGGGTTAAAGCCTCTTCCTTTGGCTCAGGTCATGATCCCAGGGTCCTGGGATCGAGCCCTGCATTGGGCTCTCTGCTCAGTGGGGAGCCTGCTTCTTTCTCTCTCTCTGCCTGCCTCTCTGCCTACTTGTAGTCTGTCTGTCAAATAAATAAATAAAATCAAAAACAAAAAAAAAAAAATAAAAACTAATGGTCTACTATACAATGGCTAACTGGACATAATGGAAAAAACAAAAACAAAATCAAAAATAAAAAAAAAACGTGGCATCTCAACATAATGCTTGGGGTAATACACACGGGGTCCCCAGGAGGCAAACAAGCGTCCCACAGGGAATTCCACTCAACGATGCAATGATTGTTCTTGGACACCGAGGAGGCATCTCGGTGACTTTCAATGGAAGAGCCTCAGAACAAAATAGCAACAACTACACGTCATCCCCAGCAACAACTAGATGTCATCCCCATAGACAGTAGTCCTGTGTGTGGGCATACAAGGTCATCTTGGTGCAAAAGTGATACAAGGAGGGTCTTTGCACACCATGGGTAAGGAGCTGTGGGAGGTGTGTGTGTGTCCGTGACCACATGTGTCTGCATTCTGATCGCAACCTGAATTCTCAGAAATGAGTTTCAGTCCCCTCGTTGGCCAAGTGTCCTTAGGAATGAGCCAGGAATCTACTCGTTGGCATCGAAGGCTTTAAAAGATACTGATTGAGGATCGCCAGAAGGACATGGCAACCTGGGAGATGGTTTCTAACATTTAGGGAGATCTGCTATTGATGAAGTTTTGGAATACAGGTAAGATTTGGTAGGGTGAGGTCCGGAGCTGACGAGGTCCGGAGCTGATGACCAAGAAAGAATTCTTGAGACATCTTGGTGCCATGGTATGGTTTATTAAAGCACAGGGACAGGACCCAAGGCCAGAAAGAGCTTCTGCATGGGGTGGTGTGCAACAGCTGATTATAGAGTGTGGAGTTGGGGGAGGTAAGGAAAAGGGAGCTTTTCCAAAGGACTTTCATGTGCTTAAGAGGACCTACAGGGCACTGGAGGCCTTGACATTGTCCACTTAAGGTTGTCTTCCTTTCCAGAAAGGCATTATCATTAAGATAGTTGGGAAATCCCTGGAGGAATGTCACACAATCCCATCCTGGAGTGGAGGCTGGGGGAGGTTACAGGGAGGTCAGCTTCTGCTTTGCCTTCAGCTAGCCTTCTGCTCCCTCATCCTCAAAGCCTGATTGCTTTGGAATTTAAAATGAAGTCCTTCTTGGGGTTCCTGGATGGTTCATTCAGTTAAGCATCTACCTTCCACTCAGATCATGATCCCAGGGTCCAGGGATCAAGCCCCGCCTTCAGCTTCCTGCTCGCTGGGGAGTCTGCTTCTCCCACTCCCCCTGCTTGGGTTCCCTCTCTCGCTGTGTTTCTCTCTGTCAAATAAATAAATAAAATCTTAAAAAGGAAAACATATTTCACAACCACAATAAAAAATTTAATAAAATGAACCCCCTTTAAAAATGGGCTGTTCTTGAATGGAAGACTTGATTCTTCCATTTAGTGGCTGTGTGAGGGAGGTTGCATTAGAATGACTGTTGGCATTTACTTCTGTTTCTCAATGTCTTATTGCTTAAAATTTGTGCCATCACGCCAACAGTACAATATGACTCGAATGTTCTGGGTGGAATTGTGTCTTCCACAAAATTCATGTGTTAAAATCCTAACCTCTAAGACCTTAGAATGTGGCTGTAGTTGAAGATATGGTCTTCTAAAGAGGAGATTGAGGTAAAAGGAGGCCATTATGGGAAGTCCAATCCAACAGGGACCTGATAAGAAGAGAGGGTGAGGACACAGACACCCATGGAGGTAGGACCATAGGAAGACACGGGGAGAACACAGAATCTCAGATTCCCAGTCTTGGCCCCACCTGGATCTCAGACTCCCAGGCTCCAGGACCGGACCTCCAGGATTGTTGAAACCCCCAGTTCCACACTCTAGAGTTACGGCAGCCCCAGGAGACTAATACAAGACACTTTACAATATGATGAGTGTGTCTTATTGGTTCTAAGTTTGGAAGCCCTAATATTTCAACCTATAGAACAAACATGGACAAATATTCACCAGCATATACAATGTCTCTAATAGGGGGTCTTCTATGATGTAGGAAACGCGTTAGGGTTCAAAGCTGATGGCCCAGAACGAATTTGTGAGACATCTTTGTTGCAAAAAAGGTGGTTTTGTTAAATCATGGGGACAGGATTCATGGGCAGAAAGAGCAGGGCTGGACCCGTGGGCACAGATAGTTGCACTGGGGTCATGAGGCATGCCCATTATAACCTTTCAGCTTGGGATGGGGTCACGGATAGTCTAAGTCTCTATGGAATTTTGGAAGCAAGGTTTCCAGGACTTTGAGGGAGATAGCTATTGTTAGGAGAACGTCATTTATCACCATGTAATAAAACCCTAGTTATGAGACCCTTCAAATGTCTATTGGTGGGCCATATGCTTGGGGAATGATTGCTGACCTACAGCTTAGGGGGTTTAGAGATAAAGGAAGTTTCCAGAGGAATTTTTATATCCTCAAGTAGACTTACAGGACCCTGGAGGTGGAGCTAGGATTGTCTTTAGGCCTTAGCATAGTGTCGACATCAAGGCAGCTGCGTCTCTAGAAGAAGGTCCCTCTCCCTGTTTCAAGGACTTGTCAGTAGGCTGTAGGCAGTAAGGAAATTTAATATTTGTGTTCTGCCTTTGTGTCTCACGTCATTGTATGTTTATGCATCTGATTTGAAACTATATTCCAGTAGCAGTCTTATTTATCAAATAAAAAATGAATGTGAAGAGAAAGATAAAAGATGTCTCCCCTAGATTATACTATGCATGTATTAAAATCTTGGGGTATCTTTGTTTTGCATTTTTAATAGGGTTGTCTTTTTATGGCTGAGACGTAAGAGTTCTTTATATATTTTGGGTATAAGTCTCTCATCAGAACCATGATTTGGAAATAGTTTGCCAGGTTTAAACAGCTCCCAAACCTAGAAAACACTTCAGCCCTATTTCTGTGTCTAATTTAAATGGTAGTGAGCCGTACAGTTTCTATTTAGCTATGGCTGAACTTTTCTGAACCCAATTGGTCTCCTGAAAGCACCACATTTTCCATAGATTTGCAGAGGTCTCGGACTGACCTTGGGGTTAACGTCTGCTATTGGACATACGGATCCACGTTCTACCAAGTTGCTAACGAGGACAGAGAGCCAGAAACACAGTTGCAATATTTTGTTGTGATTTTTAAACGTTCTCCTAAAAGGCTCTGATACAGCTGTCAAAAGGTTTTCAAAGACGGCATATTCTCTGGAAGCTAGACGTCGACAGCTCGCTGCCACAGTGCATGTAAGAAAATGAGGTCAGCGAACATTGATTTAGCAAGTGATTGAAAGAATGGTTAGTATATGTGTATATCTGGCGCATATATACAGTGTATTTATATACTATATACAGTGTAGATAGTATGTACAGTATATACTGTATACAGAATTTATATACTATATACAGTGTATATTATTGATTGATGCAATATATATTATATATATTTATACATTATAAATAGTATAAAATATACTATATTTACACTTAGCAAATGCTTGAAGAATCATTAGTATATATCTATATCTGATGTGCACACATATCTAGTATGATATATATAATAATTATAGTACATGTATCATTGTATAATATAATTGTTATATTATACTACTATATATGCTGTATATATACTAATGAATTACTATATTTAATATGTGTGGTACATATAGTATAATGTGGATAAAATGCATACGTAGTATATGTTTAATATCTATATTATATATAGTGTATTATTTCATATTCATTATTATTATTATTATATATAACAAATAATAGATATTATAATATAATACTATAATTATAATATTATAATATTAATATCATTATTCATTCATATTAATATCAATATATTAATAATATAAAATTAATATCAATAATAAAATTTTATAATGATATAATATTATATTAACAGAATAATATATAATATATATTATAATATAATACCATAATTATGATATTATAATATCAACACCATTATTCATTCATATTCATATTCATATAGTAATGATATAAAAATAATTAATATTAATAATAAAATTATATAACAATATAATATTAGATGATAATATAATAATTAATATTGATATTAATATTATAATATGTGATATATTATAATATAATACTATAATTATAATATTATAATATTAATATCATTATTCATTCATTCATTTATCCATATTCATTCATTCATATATATAATATATAGTATATTCATTTATTCATGAATGAATTATGAATATTCATATATCCATATATGTATATTCATTTTCCTGCAACTAAAGTCTATTAAACATTTTAACCAACCTCCCTGTGCCCTAAAAATGATTGCGTAGGATTTATTCTTTCAGTTGAACATGAATAGGAAATGCATGTGGTGACTTGGGAATATTTTTATTTCCCATTCCATCCAAACCTTTAGAAAGCAGAACACATTTTGAAAGGAATAATCAGGTAAAATACAGATAATTACCTATTTGTATTGTTCCTCTGTATTAGCTGAAGATTCTTCTGATCAGATACAGAGGCATGTATTTATTTATTCATTTATTTATTTTTATCTTTACTTTTAATTTTGTTTTAAGATTTTTAAGTAGTTGTAAAAAAAAAAAAATAAAAGTAGTTGCTACCTCCATCGTGGGGCTCAAACTCACAACTGTGAGACCAAGTGTTGCACACTCTTCTGAGCCAGCCAGGTGCTCCCCAGATTCATTTGTTTTTAAAAATTGTTGTTACATGTTTAGAGGTGTTGGTATTCTGAACTACATGACAAGCTACTGTATCTGTAGGAACGTTGACAACACATGAAGAGTTGACAGAAATTAGCAGGTTACATATGTGACTGTCCTCCAGATGTTCAGCATCTATCTGAGGGAGATGCTAACATGTTTGCACACTGTTTACTGTGTTTTTATTTTTGTTTATTTTTTTTTTGAGTCACCAGAATCTGGCACCAATGCAGTGCCCCTCAGCCGGGTAATGGACAGAGGAGATGCGTTGTGTTCATGCAACGCAATGGGACAGGGTAACAAAATCCTGGGAGACACATGCAACAATACTATGCACCTCCAATATATTATCCTGAGTGAGAAAAGCCAACATCCAAAGGCTGCAAAGTATATGAACCCACATCCCAGACATTAGGGAAAAGACAACACTACAGGGAATACACTTGGGTCAGGACTGGAGGTAGAGGGAAGGTCTGATCTCAAAGTCTGGAAATGGACACTGTGGGGGCATGAATAGGTCGTGTACCTCGATGCTGCATGTGGGGACATGTCTGTACGCATTTGCACAAAAGAGGCAGAACAGATACATTTTACAGTGCAGGCAGTGTGTCTTTAAAGAAAAAAAAATCTGAAAAAATAATTTATGGGAAAAATGTTCCTTTCCATGAATGAAGCAAAGACAGAGAAAGGAGGCACAGGTCAGGGACAGATCGTTTCCAATACAGTGTGTGGAAATGTCCCATCAGGGTGCCAAGCCCTGAGCTGTGCATTGCAAATCCTTTTGCAAGGGGGAGACACAGAGTAGAGTGAATTCGGGGATGGGAAGCAGGGGCGCCTCTTAACGTGTCAAGAAAAAAAGGGAATTGGGGTCCAAAGTAGGGAAAATGACCTTTTTTTCTGAGTTCGTGCCCAACCAGTGCATGGTCCCATGGCTTAATGTACAGATGTGTATACAGAGTTGACAGAATGCATTAGTATAATAGACATGTAGGAAACATGCCATATGTTCGTGTAATAGATGTATAGATGTTATACTATGTATACACATTATGTGTACAGTTAAACTAAGGGTTGCACTAAATGGTCGGCAGAAACCACAAATGATACTACATACACATGTTATATGCAAAGTTAAACTAAGGGTTGCACTAAATGGTCTGCAGAAAACAGGAATGGTACTATGTATACACATTATGTGTATAGTTAAACTAAGGGTTGCACTAAATGGTCAGCAGAAACCACAAATGATACTATGTATACACGTTATATGCAAAGTTAAACTGAGGGTTGCACTAAATGGTCGGCAGAAACCACGAATGAAAACAGGGTGTCCCCATGCGGAAAGTGTTAGGTGAGTGTCCTACCTCCAGTCTGGAGGGAAAGAGCCTTCTAGTGTTCTTGCTAGGCTGCACATTTCTGAATGCAGATGTCAATGTGACCGTGTCTCTACAAAATATTCCTTCTCAAGGGTCTCTTGGAGGGCTCAGTTGGTTAAGCATCTGCCTTCTGCTCAGGTTATGAACCCAGAGTTCTGGGATCTCCACAGGGTACCTGCTTCTCCCTCTCCCTCTGCTGCTTCTCCTGCTTGTGCTCCCACTGTCTCCCTCTCAAATAAACAAATAAAATCTTAAAAAAAAAAAAGAATATTAAAAAAAACTTCAAGCTTCACGTCTTCTAAACATTTATGAATTGGAAAATGGGACCCCCAAGGCAGACTTTGGGTATAAATTGATATGAACACAGCAAAAAGAAAAAGAAAAGAAAAAAAAAAAAGAGGAAAATTGTCAAGTTAGAAATCTTGGGGAATCCATGCCTCTTTATTTATTGATCATTGGGTCAAAAGTGCCCCCTGAAATTAAAAAAAAAAAAAAAAAAGAAGGTTGATTGCCTTCAGTCTGAGCCATTAACACAGAAAAGGGAAAATATTAGGCACTTCCCTTTAGTGCCTAAAATATTAGGCACTTTCCCTTGTAGTCTTGAAGAAATAGCATGAAGACAGACATTCGACAAATTACCATGAGTTGTGCCATGCATTGACCCAAAGGAACCTCAGCATATTCTGAACCAGCTTCAAAAAAAAATTAAATGCCACCAATGATAATGCAATGAAATGATATATTTGCAATATCAGAAAAAAAAAATAGAACTCTGTGCTTGGGAAGTTCCTAGCGGCCGTCTGAAATTCAGAAATAATATTCAGGTTTACCGTTAAAACTGTGATTACTATTTCGGCCAATTAGGGACAAAAGCAAGAGAGATGTGCACATTGAAAGCTCTGTTATGAGTCTAACCTAGTATTCCGGGAAATATCGGCGGTTTGAAACATTTATGAGGGATCAAAAAAGAATGAAATCCCCAGGATGAAGCCTTGCACGCGGAGAACCGGTAACGAGTCAAACAAAAACCAAAGAAAACATGAGGAGGAATTTAGGCAAATAAAGGGAGAAAATGAGACACGATTGTTGAAATCTTGGGTGACAGGATTTCATTTATTCCTCAAGCCGAGGCTGATTTCTCAAAAGATGAGCTCGTGATGGAGCTGTACTTGGTGATGACTTTCTGGTGGTTGGGATGAGATGGGAAGCCAGAGCAGGTGGACCTGGGCTACCTCGGTGTAGGGTCTGCACGTGTTTTCAATCCTGGCTTCACCCATCATTAGATGTGGACACAGTCTCACGTTCCTGAACCTCTATTTTCCTGCATGAAAAATGGAACCTTCACCGCACCCACCCACAAACTCTGCGCATGGCGGCTCGTCTTGACGAAAAGCCATGGTGGGAGTTCAGGGACAGTTCGATCAAGGTGAAAGATTATATTGTGATTTTAAAAACGAATATGCTTTAACGCCAGGCCCAGTTCTGCCATGTTGTAAGATGGGGCGTTCAGAGCGTCAGTGAAGACGATTTCCATTCAAGCTGAAAATCTGGCATTTAAGGAGTCAAATATCACGGAGAGGAGCAATGGAACTTATACAGCCCGGAGGAGAGAGCTGAGTATGATTTAAGGAGAAGCATAAAGGCCTCGCAGAATGCGGGCCTGCATTTTTACTGGACGTATTAATAGGAAGAAACAGGCTGAAAAGGATTGCTTGCCCGAGGCTGTAACCTCCAATCCAGGGGTAAAGAAGATGTGCATTTTCTCGGCCATAGCGTGTTTGGTAATGTTGAAAATACACTTCTCCAGCCTGCAGGCTGCTTGAAGATCTGAATTAAATGACCTTTTTATGACTTTTGTTTTCAAGGCAGTCACGTGAACATATTATCTCTGGAAATCAGTTCTATAAAACAAAGCACAGAAGGTTCCCCAAGTCAGCAAAACTCTGCAGCTGAAATATCTTACCATGTTGCCCACATGAACCAGAAGGGTTTGAAGTCCCTTAGCTGCGGTCAAAAATCAGGAAGGGGCCGAGATTATCATAGGTGCCTAGAGGAAGGAAATAAGATCTAACAGTGAAATTAGTGTAAGACATGCCTGAGTTATTTTGGCCCCCGTGTATTTTTTGACAAAAAGTTGCGTTTTACAAAGTAGCGTGTACTGCAAACTAAAGTGGCTGGTTGAGCATCCTTGCCATTGGAAAATGTCCTGTGGGCTTTTCATGGGGTCATATAGAGGGCCTTGGTTCTTGGAAATTTTTTTTTTTTTAAAGTGGTGCCACCATTTGCATTTCTTTTTTTTTAATATTTTATTTATTTATTAAACAGACAGAGATCACAAGTAGGCAGAGAGGCAGGCAGAGAGAGAGGAGGAAGCAGGCTCCCTGCCGAGCAGAGAGTCCGATGTGGGGCTCGATCCCAGGACCCTGAGATCATGACCTGAGCCGAAGGCAGAGGCTTTTACCCACTGAGCCACCCAAGCACCCTCCTATTTGCATTTCTGATAGAAGCTCCCTGATTTGCTCTCCTGACCTGCTGTCTGGCCTGAAACAGGTTTCCTAGGGTAGCCCCAGCATCTGGGTTTCCAATTCCAGTTTTTCTCGTTTGCCAAAGGACAGTCTTGTTGCAAAGTAGACGAATCCTATCATTTAAGACAATTTGTTTATTGCAATTAAAAAAAAATTAAAAATCCGGAGTGCCTGTCTGGCCCAGTGAGTAGAGTGTGCAAGCCTTGATCTCAGGGCTGTGATTTTGAGGCTTATATTTGGTGTAGAGATGACTAAAAATAAATCTTTTTAAAATGTAAATAAAGAGTGCCCCCTGGGTCGCTCAGTCCGTTAAGTGTCTGCTTTAGCTCAGATCATGATCCCAGGGTCCTGGGATGAAGCCGGTCGGACTCTCTGCTCCATGGGGAGTCTGTTTCTCCCTCTCTTTCTGCCTCTCCCCCTGCTTGGGCTCTCTCTCTCTGTGTCAAATAAATAAATTTACATATCTTTAAAAAGTCAATAAATAGGGACACCTGGGTGGCTTAGTGGGTTAAGTCTGCCTTCAGGTCAGGTCATGTTCTCGGGGTCTTGGGATCGAGTCCCACATCGGGCTTCCTGCTCATCAGGGAGTCTGCTTCTCCCTCTCCCCCTGCCCAATCTCCCTGCTTGTACATGCTCTCTCTGTCAAATAAGTAAATAAAATATTTTTAAAAAATAAAGTAAATAAATAAAATCCAAGAACAGCAAGACTATTGTAAGATACATTAAGATAAAACAGATTTATAACAACTGTGTTGTAAACCATTACATTGAGCAGTATCCCCATGACGATGTTGCTTCCCCTACTGTAGATGGGGAGTAAGTAGTGGAAAAGCAACCAGTGTTTCCAGGGGTGGAGATATTGGAGCTCCGGGACACGGTTGGTGGAGAGCTACAGTGGGTGAGCTGCTGTTGAAAATAGTTTAGCCTTTTCCCCCAAAGTGAAACGTATCATGGCAATATAACCCAGCAACCCCACAGCTGCTTGTGCCCAGAAAGAACTGAGAATGGGAACCAACTGCCAACTTAGATGTTCACACTATAGGACAACAGCAATGTGCATGATGACGTCAAGCTAGAAACCGATGCCTGTATGTGGATGAACAGATGAACCAAAGGTGGTCTTGGGCACACAGGGGAACAGCGTTCGGCCATACGGGGGAGTAAACGTCTGACACCTGTTACCACATGCCCAGACCCTAAGCACACGGTGCTCAGTGAGAGCATACAGACAGCAGACACAGAGTGGGATCCTATTTACATAAAATGTGCAGAACAGGGGCACCTGGGAGGCTCAGTGGGTTAAAGCCTCTGCTTTAGGCTCCAGTCATGATCCCAGGGTCCTGGGATCGAGCCCTGCATTGGTCTCTCTGCTCAGCGGGGAGCCTGCTTCCTCCTCTCCCTCTGCCTGACTCTCTGCCTATTTGTGATCTCTGTTGAATAAATAAATAAAATATTTTTTTAAAAATGTGCAAAACAGGCCAACCCACAGGGACAGAAGGCAGATTCATGATCCCCTGGGGCTGGGGAGGGGGTGGGAGTGGCTGCTGATAGGGACTAGGTTTTTCTATTGGGGGCAATGAAAATATGTTGGAGCCAGGTAGAGCTAAAAGTAGCAAAACATTGTAAATGTCCTAAAGCAACACATGAAAATCAAACAAATAAAAACATGTAATGTAAAAGTTCTTGCATGGTTTTACTCTGCTTTTCCTCTTTCCAAAGGAGGCAGCCTACGTAAGTTCAAAATATAAGGAACTCAGGTAATATGGAAACAACTTCTAGGCACAGAACAAAACAGTAGGAAAAACACGGAGAATGCTTCACAGTCAATAAAGCCGTTGCCCTTAAGGGGACACAATCACTCGGATAGAGTTCAGAAAAGATATTATTTGGGGGATCGATTGGCTTTAAACTCCTAACATGGAGCTTGGTGGTTGTCCCTGGAAGCTCTAGGCTCAGCGGTCTAGGTTCATCCATGTGGATGAACAGCCAGTGAGGGAAGGATAAAAGATAAGCCGGTGCCTTTGGACACACAGACGCTCAGAGAGGTCAGCCACTGCTCTTAAAATTCAACCCACAGTTCCCAGGTTGCTGCTTGCAGACAGAGTCAGCAGGGAGGGCTCACCCTGGATGTGATCACACTGGATCCATCGCCTCGGCTCTGATGTGAATTCCAATAAAACTGGTCATGGCGGATAATGGCGTGCTGGAGACTGGCCTGTTCAAGATATGAGCCCAGGAACACCATAGCCCTGCCTGTCAATGTGACGTATCCCTGACAAATTAACCCAGCAACACCTGCTACACTTGCTCCCAAACATCTTGCATTAATAGTAGATGGACCTACACCAGTTAGAATGGCCAAAATTAGCAAGACAGGAAACAACATGTGTTGGAGGGGATGTGGAGAAAGGGCAACCCTCTTACACTGTTGGTGGGAATGCAAGCTGGTGCAGCCACTTTGGAGAACAGTGTGGAGATTCCTCAAGAAATTAAAATGGAGCTTCCCTATGACCCTGCAATTGCACTCCTGGGTATTTACCCCAAAGATACAGATGAAGTAAAAAGAAGGGCCATGTGTACCCCAATTTTTATAGCAGCAATGGCCATGGTTGCCAAACTGTGGAAAGAACCAAGATGCCCTTCAACGGACGAATGGATAAGGAAGATGTGGTCCATATACACTATGGAGTATGATGCCTCCATCAGAAAGGATGAATACCCAACTTTTGTAGCAACATGGACGGGACTGGAAGAGATGATGCTGAGTGAAATAAGTCAAGCTGAGAGAGTCAAGTATCATATGGTTTCACTTATTTGTGGAGCATAACAAATAGCATGGAGGACATGGGGAGTTAGAGAGGAGAAGGGAGTTGAGGGAAATTGGAAGGGAAGGTGAACCATGAGAGACTATGGACTCTGAAAAACAATCTGAGGGTTTTGAAGGGACGGGGTGGGGTGGGAGGTTGGGGGAACCAGGTGGTGGGTTATTGGAGAGGGCACAGATTACATGGAGCACTGGGTATGGTGCAAAAACAATGAATACTGTTACGCTGAAAAGAAATAAAAATTAAAAACAAACAAACAAACAAATAGTAGATAGACCTGCTTAGTGAGTTCACACTGGGCATGCTGCCTTGACTTGACACAGAGTCATGTGTCCCCGCCAATGGGGGATCTGACCCCATCCCAGGAATCCCAACATGCGTATATGTGGTGCAAAGAAACAGACTGCTCTCCTTCTCAAAAATGATCAATTTCTGTACCTGCACCCATTTCCAATTTGACCCCGTTTATCAAGACAACAACTCACTAGGTATGTTTTCCAGCAAATTGCAATGTCCGTTCCCTCTATCCGTTTTCTCTATCGGGGATGGAGTGTCATGGTAGAGTAGATCCAGATGGGTACATGAACGCTGCCCGTCAGGATTCAAAGTGTTGTTGTGTGGAAACATTGTAAGGTATCTCTTTTGTTCCTGCCAAGATGTTACAGAAACATGGATCACCTGGGAAGGGGGACCTTTGACCCCTCACTCATCCCATGTGGTATTTTCAGAAACACAACATACCCAGAAAGTTCTGCTTGGCTTGGTCACCATGACGAAGGACAGATTTCACAATCCAAGCTCCCAGAGGCAAACATCACCTGGAGGAAAAGGGGAAAAGGCCGAGAAAAGGGGGAAGAAGAGGATTATTAAATCTTTCTCTGATCCGGTTGTGTAGACCATTCTTACAAACAGCAAAGTTCGCCTTTCTGGTTCCGAGTTTTCATGTATCTGTAAGCTTGGTGGGAAATTCTGTTAATAGGAACTAAGCAGGGTTTGGGAAAATCCAGATGTCATTGAGGCGTGGATATTTTCCAGGAGTTGCCCGTTGGATCCAGGTATCAAAGTTAAGTTGAATAAACACGTTTTGCTCGTGAAATGTCCCATGTATACAGGCCTAAATAAGTAAATGGATTAAAAGAAAAGGTGAGCTTAGACATTTGCAAAATGTTTGCCAGGATGCAGAAAAGTATGAACACAGAATCCGATTCCAGACTTTGGTTCCATGGGACTCTCCCCAAGGTCAAATAACATCTACTTTCTTATTGTGTTGTAATCATTGAAAACAAGAGGGTTTCAGACATTCTCAAGTTGCTACGATGAAATGATTCTATCTTGAAGTCACTTTCCAAGAGCTCCAGAGGGCCAAGGCGTCTGGATGACTCAGCGTTCCCTGACAATTAATGACGACAAATTGGATAGCAATTGTCTTTCCTGGGATGTTTCTGGTATGCACTTTCTTAACGAGCTAATTACATAGGCAATTTCACGGGGGAAGTAGGGATGAAAATAAAATAGCCATGTGAATATTTGAAGCACCTAAATACATTTCTTGGACGTCATACACAAATTGTGGTAGGTTTTTGTCATATATTAAAAGGATTGGAAGAGAGGACGACCTCAATGAATTTAAAAGGATGGTTTGCTTTGCATTATATGCAAAGCAAAATAAATTTCGGAGCTTATTACTACGCAAGATGTGTGAATGGCCCAACGATTGCATTTCCAAAACCATTTTTTTTCATTCAATGTACATTCAAAGTAAACTGAGATAGCTACGTAATATCTTGTTTTATGACTTCAAATGGATTGTCTATTATTCCCTCTGTCCCCTAAAACATGCAACCTGCTTTGTTTCCCAGCCAAAGGAATTCTGGAAAACTGGAACCTTACCTACCCACTCCAGTTCACCTACACAATCATTCACCCCCTTGTTTTCCTGTTTTGTTTTGTTTTGTTTTGTTTTGTTTGTTTGTTTTTAATTGGATTTGGAGAAGCTTTTCTGATCCACAATCATATATCCCACAATAATATATATCCACAATAATGCAATATAAAACAAAATATTATTGTGGAATCAGAAAAGCTTCTCCAACTCCAATAAAAGTCACTGTATTTTGATATATGATATCAGTCCATGGGCAGACACATTGATAAATGTGGAGAAAAGCAATAAAAAAATCTAAATGGGTTGAAACGAACCTATGGTACCTTGCTTATCCTTTGCAGTGACGTAAAACTGGACCATTTTGTCCTTGAGACTACTACTGCCAACACCATCTGCAAGAGGGTTAAGTGCACCTCCGTAGTATGCCACACACACACTCAGCTCCTGGGTGCTGGGAAAGCCTCTGATGGAAAATCATAAGGATATTGAAGAAAAACATCACAGCTACTTTAGGGATGGGGAAATCCACAGTTGAAGTTTTTTTATTCATTTATTTTTTAATGGAAGTAGTTGTAAAACAAAAGATGGAAATTCTTAGTTTTAAAAACGTGCAAGAAAGGGTCCTGTGTCCATGGCCCTTGCCTTCTCACTATGGTGGATGTTATGGGGTATTTATTCACAGCAAACAGCATTTTGGTTCTGGGGCAGAGACAGAAATTGGTGATATCAATACAGAAAGAGTGAAAATAAACAAAGAATAGTAAGTGTGAAGTAATGTGTAGAAATCAAAAACATGCTAAGAGCTCCAGGACCAAGTGAGTTAAGCCCATAATTACAGGGAAGGTTCAAGGATGTAGGGTGTGCATGACACCCAAGAGGGAAGATGAAGGGCCATTGCAAATTAGGTAAATGTCTACAGCTTTCAGTTAGGATGGGTGCTACCATGCAGCCGTCACTGGCAAATCAATGAGTGAGATTCCCATCAGGGTCAACTAGTGCCCCGTTAAGATGGAGAAGTGTGGGGTGCCGCCGTGCAACCACCATTGGCGAATCGATGAACGAGATTCCCGTCAGGATAAACTGGGACAGGAGTAACTCGGGTCCCATTAGGATGGAAAAGTGTGGGGTGCTGCCGTGCAACCACCATTGGCGAATTGATGAACGAGATTCCCGTCAGGATAAACTGGGACAGGAGTAACTCGGGTCCCATTAGGACGGGAAAGTGTGGGGTGCCGCTGTGCAACCACCATTGGCGAATTGATGAACGAGATTCCTGTCAGGATAAACTGGGACACGGGGTGACTAGTGTCCCATTAGAAACATTAAATTTGTTGACTGGGGCAGTGGGAAGTGACGTTACATGGAGATGCTCTCGACTCTGAAATCAGTCTGTTCACCAAGAATGTCAGTTTAAGCTAAAGGATGGAACATCCTTAAACATGGGTAAACATAGCATAAACATTTTTTATTTGGCCCAAAACACACAAATATATCTTTTGGAGAGGTCTGAGGCATCTTTCTCCTGCAAGGTGCTACCTGAATATGGGGTGGACTTTTTCTTTGTACATCACTTTCATGATATATTATATTTTATGTCCTTAAGAATCTACCTAAAAAGCAAGGTGGCTTTGGGCTACCCCCAACCTACTGCACTCTGTTAATAATGTTAAAACGATTGTTAAAAAGGGTGGATACCAAGCATCTTGGTTTTTCAGCAGCATCAAATCTGTGGATGACTATTTTGTTCTTGGAATGAACATTTCTCTTGGATTCCTTACCAAAATCCATCTCTTCACTTTCTCCTGACATGCAGGCTACTTTCTTTGTGTTTTTATTGTTGTTCTACTGGATGGCCTTGTCATGTAATAAGTCCTTGAGGTTCTTCTATTCTGGAAGAGTTCCTCTTCTGTCTTTCATACCAATGCATTTTTCTTTAGTCAATCAATATTTAGAAATACAACTGCAACTTCTCCCACAAGGTCCAGCTGGGATCTGCTCACAATCTGCACATCTGCATTTAGGATTCTTTTTTTTTTTTTTTTTTTTTAAGATTTTACTTATTTGACAGACAGAGATAACAAGTAGGCAGGAAAGCAGGCAGAGAGATTGGGAGGAAGCAGGTTTCCTGCTGAGCAGAGAGCCTGATGTGAGGCTCGATCCCAGGACCCTGAGATCATGACCTGAGCTGAAGGCAGAGGCTTTAACCCATTGAGCCACCCAGGCACCCCTGCATTTAGGATTCTTAAAGCACCTGACTTTACCAAGTCCTCAAACCTAGGGTTCTTCTTCCCTCCATGTTTGATGGACAGGTGTCATCTGCTCTCCTGTAGCTGCTTCTCTCCCTTATTCTTCTTAACCCTTGAATAGATGCAAAAACCAAAAATGAACTCTGACCATAGATGAGAACTACTTAAGAAGAGATCATGGTTCTACTTGTAAAACCCCAAAATACAAACCTTCTGTGAGCACACGTAGAGAACAAAACTGGTGACCTTCATTTAGGCAAAGGTATTTTAGATAAGACACCAAAAGCACGAGCTATATAAATGGGAAAAGCAATGGTACAGGGGGCTTCATTAACATTTTTTTAAGATTATATTTTTATTATTTCTTTGAGAGAGAACAAGAAAGAAAGCATGAGAGAAGAGAGGTCAGAGGAGAAGCAAACTTCCTGCGGAGCAGGGAACCCAAAGCAGGATGCGATCCCATGGCCCTGGGATCATAACACAAGCTGAAGACCGTTCCTTAACTGACTGAGCCACCCAGGAACCCCTTCATTAACATTTCTTAAACATCACTTTCAAAATCATGGTTCATGAATGTGAAAAGGCAAACTGTATACTCACCGATCCTATTTGGGCATCATGGGGCCAGTAGTTTCTTTGTTTGTTTGTTTGTTGCTATTTTCAATATTTACTTATTTATTTTGTTTTATTTATTTATTTATTTTAAAGATTTTATATATTTGTGACAGAGAGAGACAGCATGAGCAGGGGGAGCCGCAGGCAGAGGGAGAAGCAGGCTCCCCACTGGGCAAGGAGGCTGACACACGGGACTCCATCCCAGGACATGACCCGAGCCCAAGGCCAATGCTTTATTGACTGAGTCACCAAGGCATCTTTATTTATTTGAGAGAGAGAGAGTTTGCACAAGCAGGGGGAGCAGGCAGGGGAAGAGGGAGAAAGAGGATCCCTGCTGACCACAGAGCCTGACACGGGGTTTCATCCAAGGACCTTGAGATCATGACCTGAGCCAAAATCAAGAGTTGGATGCTACACGGACTGAGCCACCCAGGTGCCCCCTTCTTTTTTTAAGTTTTACTTATTTGGGGGACAGTAGCTTTTTAAGATACCCTAGCACTATTTTAGCACTGTCCTAAGAGGCACAGCTGGCTCTGGGAGCATGGGTGTGCCCCTTTTTTGTCGTCCGTTGGAGAGATGAATTCATCTGGGATCTTGAGATGATCTTCCATAGGTCCTATGTGCAAATTGGTAAAAGGTATTTCTCGCAGATATTTCTAACACCGATTCATCTCCCGCACCGTCGGTGTGGCTTCCGCAAGAAGGTCTGGAGAAGGGAGAAGGAAGGGTTGGCTCCCTCATCTCTGTTCTGCACCTTGATCGCTGAGCACCTGGAGTACCACATTTCCCTGTCCTCAGGGTCTCCGTAGAGCACATATAGGACCTTGCAAAGAGTTAAATGAGATAATGCAGGGTGTATAATGACCAGGTCCCCCAAAGCCATTGGTGACTATTTTATAAAACACGTGTCCCTGTCTCCTCTCTGTTCTTCTTCCAAGAGAAGCCACCTTTTTTGGAAAAGAGGCTGGAAATATCTTCATTTCTTCCCTTACTAGGAAACCCCCCCAAGTGTCTGGCACGTGCTAATCCACAAATCCAAATGCCAATGGTTTCAAGTCTCTTTGGTGGTTTGGGACATCGATTCAGGAGGTCCAGCAGATGTGTGTGCTTGAGTCTTAAAATTTGAGATTCTTTAAAAAATAGAAGTAGCCTATGACCCTGCAATTGCACTACTGGGTGTTTGCCCCAAAGATACAGATGCAGTGACCAGAAGGGCCATCTGGACCCCAATGTTTATAGCAGCAATAGCCACGGTCACTAAACTGTGGAGAGAACCAAGATGCCCTTCAACGGACGAATGGATAAGGAAGATGAGGTCCATATACAATATGGAGTATGATGCCTCCATCAGAAAGGATGAATCCCCAACTTTTGTAGCAACATGGACGGGACTGGAAGAGATGATGCTGAGTGAAATAAGTCAAGCAGAGAGAGTCAGTAATCGTAATGGTTTCACTTATTTGTGGAGCATAAGGAATAACACAGAGGTCATGGGGAGATGGAGAGGAGAAGGGAGTTGGGGGAAATTGGAAGGGGAGGTGAACCATGAGAAACTGTGGGCTCTGAGAAACAATCTGAGGGTTTTGGAGGGGAGGGAGTGGGAGGTAGGGTGAGCCTGGTGGTGGGTGTTGTGGAGGGCATGAATTGCATGGAGCACTGGGTGTGGTGCATAAACAATGAATCCTGGAACACTGAAAAACAAATAAAATTACAAAACAACAACAACAACAAACACTTGAGTTTCCTAAAAATTGTAAAGGTCACCAATGCAGCAACACCGGCCGGGTTATATGTGGTGTGTGTGTGTGTGTGAGGGGGGTGTGCTCTGCACGCTGGGTATAGATTACATCAGTGAAGCAAGCTCTGGGGGCTCTCAGGAAAGTCTTGTGTATTTTCCGTAAAAAACACAAAAATGTCACTTGGGGGAGATTATTATTCAGTCGGCAAACTCTTGGTTATTTGGGAGCTCTCTTCCCTATATTCACTGGTGTTCTGTGGATCGTACTGAGTTCCTGAATCAAAAGTCCAAAAGACGGGAATACATGTCTGTGTTCATTTAAATGATTAATAATATTTCAATCAGTATAATTAACTTTAATTACTCAATACCAGTTATTTATTACTCATTTAATGATGTCAACACTTTCATTTAAATTAGCTTTAATATTTCAATTACTAATAGTACTATCATTTTATTATTTCACTGATTTGATCATTTCATGAACATATTAATTAAAATACCTTTTTTACATAGTAGTGTATATATTAGAAAGACTCATGGAATAGGAAAGTTATACAATCACAGGATTATAATTATGATAATATGTAAGTGATTTTAATGATTAAGAGATTTACTTGTGTTTATTTTTTAACATGGTAAAAATAGACATTTTAGAATGGACAATTTAGTGGCTTTAAGTCCATTTACAATGCTGTGCAACTATCACCACTAATTCCACGGAAAACAGTTTTTTAATTAAAAAGAACTTTAAGGCACCTGGGTGGGTCAATGGGTTAAGCCACTGCCTTCGGCTCAAGTCATGATCCCAGGGTCCCGCATCGGGCTCTCTGCTCAGCAGGGAGCCTGCTTCCTCCTCTCTCTCTCTCTCTGCCTGACTTTCTGCCTGCTTGTGATCTTTCTCTGTCAAATAAATTCTTTAAAAATAAATAAATAAGTAAATAAATAAATAAATAAATAAAATAAAAAATAAGAATAAATTAAAAATAAATAAATAAATAAATAAATAAATAAATAAAAAGAACTTTAGGGGTGTCTGGGTGGCTCAGTCTGTTCAGCATCTAACCCAGGATTTTGGCTCAGGTCATGATCTCCAGGTTATGAGATTGAGCCCAGTGTTGGGCTCTGAGTTGGGTGGCAAGCCTGCCTGAGATTCTCTCTCTCTGTCTCCATCTACCCTCTCCCACCCTCAAAAAATAAAAACAAAAATAAAAACAAAAAGGGAACATTATAAAAAAAGAAACATTGAATTTTTAAACTCAATATCGCATTGAGTAATAATCAGATTAAAAAAACAAAAATAATTAGATATTGCCTTCATTCGCTTTTAGTTGTTGGTGGTGGTGGTGAGATTTCTTCTGCTTCACACATCTGGACAGTGATGGTTAGTCTTGAATTTGGCACTTCCAGTACCCAATGTAAGAATAAGAACAAAGATGCTTTCCTGTGAGTCAACAATGACCAAGGGTCATCGATGGCCAACGACCATGACCAAGGTCTGACTAGGAGTCAGCACTCCTGACTCCCAACTTGAAATGATGGACACGGAGGGCAGCTCAGACTTTTCCTCCTTGGGACAGCAGGGGATGGGGACTGATTTATCCTCTGATAGAAATCTTAAGGAAGGCCAAGCTTGCACAATGTCTTAGATCAAGAGAAAGATGGCAGGATACTGGGAAACATCCCATGCCTTTGCCTCTCCAAGCTGTAACTTATTAAAATGAGTGCCCCAGGTGTCCCCCATATAGTGATCCTAAGGGCATGTACCACATGCACCATTTATTCCCCATAGATCATTTTAATGTTTAATGTTACTTAAATAACCTAAATTGTTTAAGTAAGTTTAGGAATTCTGGGGGCATTGGGGTCGCTCAGTGGGTTAAAGCCTCTGCCTTCGGATCAGGTCATGATCTCAGGGTCCTGGGATCGAGTCCTGCATCAGGCTCTCTGCTCAGCGGGGAGCCTGCTTTCTCCTCTCTCTCACTGCCTGCCTCTCTGCCTGCTTGTGATGTCTCTCTCTCTGTCAAATAAACAAAATCTTTCAATCTATATTTGCAAAACAAAATTTAGTGTGCCATTGAGCATTGACCTGGTGGGTTAAATAAGGAACAATAATCAAACTCCCTGTGTAATGTATATATATGGATATTAGTAGTGTAGTAAATATATACATTGTATATTTATGTACAATATACATATGTTATAACATGTAACATATGTCACATATTATGTGTAAATAATGTATACTTTCAATATGCAGTATAGCTAATATATTAAAAAACATTAAAATCATCATATGTAGTTTGATACATGTATGTATCATTATAACACACACATGTGCGGCCTTATAAACATATACATACATGTATCATCGTGCATGTGTTCATATATGTGCCATTATACATGTATTCATATATCTATCATTGAGCACATACGCATATGTGTATCGTTATGCACACACATGTCGTCATGTAGCCTTATGTGTGTACACATGCATGTATCATGCACGCACTCACATATATATCACATATATACATGCATATCATCGTGTAGCCTTATGTGTGTACACATGTGCGTATCATGCACGTACTCACATATATATCATTATGCAGCACACACATATGATTGTGTCGCCAATGTATGTACACATGCATGTACACATGCATGTATGCACATTTGTATCATTATGCTGCACATACAAGTATCATCGTGTAGCCTTATGTATGTACTCATACATGCAGCAACACACAACCCTCATACATGTATCGTTAGGCAGCAAACACACGTATCATCATGCAACATTTTGCATGCTCCATACACATAGCATTATGCCTACATTCATATATGTATCGTCCATGTCTGCATATATGTCTCCTGATACACACTACACATGTGCATCAACTACAGATATGAAATATACTTTTTAAAACTACTGAGATCATTTTATAGGTAGGACACGGCATCCCGCAGTATACTAGGTGTCGAAGGTATAGAACTCTATCTATGTATACATGATTTTTAAAAATATTGTATCATGTTTATTATAACGTGTTTCTCGGTGGCCGCACCGGCTTTTGTGAGCAGCACACGTATCCGTGAGAACATCCCGCAGCATAACTGGGGAAATGGGCAGCAGGGGGGAGTGCACGCTTGGCAGTGCTGGGAAATGATACTTCTGATTCAACCATCTTCTGCATCAGGCGCTGGCAAGCTGCTTCTGCAAAGATCTTAGGAGTAAATATTGTCAGCTTCGGGCTTCGAGGTAAAATCAAGGATATTATGGAGGTGCTTAGCCACACGTTGACAGCCAAACCGTCCACCCATGGAAAAGCCACTCCTAGCCACGGCTCGCAGACCCTATTCGGCATTCCCCCTGTGAGATAGGGTTCGAGAAATAAATGCATGTTTTCTACTCACTTAAGCAATTCTGCAGCTCAAATTTGTCCACACCTCACAGCAGCATCTGCTTCATAAACAATAAGGCTATAACCTGAAGATCTTTGGGGGCATTGGAACAAGTCACCTTTGAGTTCAGGAACAAAGGTCCGTACTTGGTGAAGTTTCTGGGGCCATGAAAGGCGTTAATTGTGGAAACAGATGGTTGAAGCTGCATTTACTCTCAGCCAGAGGCGAGTCCTAGACCCATTGGAAGAGAGTTCCCATGTGTCTCTTATTAACCCCACATGTTTATTGATTGACTTACGTTTCTCACGCAGGAGACCCCTGATGACATGGACTCCAGGTCAGAGGCCTCTCCTGAGCAGGTTTGTGGACTGTTTAGAAGCATTAGCACAGTTGCAAATATTCTTTGTCACTATTCCTTGGCTCTGAATGGTGTCTGAATTTCTTCTTCACTCATTTTTCAATAGAATTTTAAACAAGATTTTAGTTCTTTATTTGAGAGAGTGAGAGAGGACACGCAGGGGGAGCAGCCGAGGGAGAGGGAGAAGCAGACTCCCTGCTGAGCAGGGAGCCCAGTGTGGGACTTGATCCCAGGACGTTGGGATCATGAACTGAGCCAAAGGCAGACACTTAACTAATGTAGCTATCTAGGTGCCCCTATTGATTAAGAATTAAAAACAAAAAACAAAAAACAAAAAACCCCAATATTTAAAATGAGACAGCACCCCCTCATTGTAGCTCTGAAGACTGAATGATCTAGCATGAGAGCGTTTTTTCCACCCCTGAGCAAAAAGGACCTGTGACTTCACATAAATTTTGGAAATTGAGAATGTCAAGAGGAGTTGGGGCCCAGAAGGCAGCGTAACTAAGGACGGGATTTGTTGGTGGGGAGGGAGTGGGACTTTATAGTCAGGAGTGAAATTCAGGGAACTATCCAGAGATACGAGAGGAATGAGCTTGGGGGAATGTTCTCATCTGCAATTCCGGATACATCCTAAGCACTCCACCAATGCTTTCTCAATCAATCAATTAATCAGTCAATCAAACATCAATCAACCCATGCAGGATAGCAAGATACAGCATGTCTCTGGTTAACGTGCAGTTGCATGAACGTTTCAAGCTCACATCGATCCATATTTCAGGACATAATATTTATTAATAGCATGAATCTGGGCCGTGGTGCTCTCATCTTGACAAGCAGCCCAAAGCTCTGAGTTTTGGCACAGGTTTCACTGAGCATGAAGAGGGGGCATGGGATGCCTAAAGGCTCAGTTGGTTGAGCATCCAACTCTTGGTTTTGGCTCAGGTCATGATCTCAAGGTTGCGACTGAGCCCCTGGTCAGGCTCTATGCTCAGCGGGGAGTCTGCTTGAGGTCCTCTCCCTCTCCTTCTGCCTCATCCTTTGCTCTCTCGCTCTCAAAGAAAATCTTTAAAACATAAAAATGAAAATGAACAGTTGGTTTGCCTATGGATCCTGACCTTGCATTTTTGTTCATGCTTCATGGAAGCCTTGCTCTGAGTCTTTGTCCACATCAGTTCATGGTGTTTCGTAGAAGTTGCTGAGATAGAACCATCCAGGGTCAAGATGGGTGGAGAATGGTTTCCCTATTCTGACATCTGTGACTTCAGTCCATTATGCATAGAGGCTAATCTTACCACACCAGGATGTCCCTTTTGGAAGGAAAGGAGACAGCTGAGCTCTTAGAAACCACCACCCAGCCCTGAGAAGGATGAACTTTGTAACAGGAGGCAGAAGGAAAACATGAATGGTCCAGAATATACCCTGAGAAGTAGTATTGCTTCTGCAGGTAATAGCTTTTGAGCTGTCAGTCTTTTCTGATGTGGTTATTTAATGATGCTTGTCACTCTAGAGAAGCAAGAGAGACAGAAATTGATGTTGCCAAGAAAGTCATCACGGGAACCGGCATCTCAACTCATTGTGGCCTGGCACCCTCACTTCCCAATCGGGTGTCCTCATCATCTATTGCCTTAAACTTTGTTTAGTAGAACATGCTTTCCAGAGGCTCCCAGTGTTCCATCAAAATCTGTATGACGGAGCATTCCTAGGTTCTAGCAAGGAAACAAAACCATGACTTGGATGAATTGCCAGATAAACCTGTTAGCATGTCAATATCTTGTTTACAGACCGACCCCGTTCACTGTATTTATGGGTTCCTTGGTTAAATCTCCAAATGAACCCAAATGGAAACCCATCAAAGAAACACCACCTGCAAGGAATGAGATGAATAAGTTTATGCTCTCGACATTTCTGTGTGTGTGTGTGTTCATTGTTGCTATTGTTGACCAATGTGTTTATCTCTTGCTGTTAATTTATAAGACTTTAATACTCTTTGTTCTCAGCCAACTCTGATGTTAATGATCATTGGTTTCCATAAAGTTTCCCTCCCCCCGACATCTAACCATGTTGAGGAATATTATTAGAGGTCATTTATGTGTTAGATTGTTATTCCTGAGTTTGTCTGCTCTTGAATGCATGAATATAAAATATACAAATATATATTAAAAATATAGGTGTGTAATGAAAAGACTATTAATGGCAGGAGTGTGACAACAGATGCTAATTTGAGGGGAGGTGTTGTGGGTTGAATTATGTTACTGCCCAAAAAGATATGTGATGTCCAAACCCTCAGTCTTTGTGAGTGCAATTTTATTTGGAAATAGGGTCTTTGCAGACATAATAATGTTAAAATGTCTTCATTTGGGTCGACTCTAATCTGATATGATTTATAAAAAAGGCAATTTTTGACATAAAATATTCTGGACAGAAATATCATTAAGCTTAAGTACATTTTTGGAGTATATTATGCATTCTTCAAGGGCTCAGACCCTGCAGAATGTGCCCAAATCCAGTAAAATCTTAAAAGAAAAGAACAATCCATTGAAAACATGCTAATGAATGGACAATTAAGAAATTAAGACTTGGAGTCACATTCCCCAGTAATTTTCCGTTTCTGTCTGTTTTCATTCAATTAAATTTTAATCTGTGCACCAGCCTTACTCTCATCAGAAGGTAGAAACGAATGCTTCCTTGTTTGGTCGTGTGAAGCAGAAAGTTAGCATCGTTCCTCCCGAAGGTGGCAAAACGTATGAATTCTAAGAGACTGTTTACAATGAACAAATTTATTTCCACATTCCTCACCGCTGCATAATTCAAAGCCACTCCGTGCTCAATTGGATATTTTAATCTTTAAAGCAAAGAAGGAAAAATATAACCTTTTAGAAGCAAATCTTCAGGTGGGAATGTTAACGTGTGTGCCTGAAAAGCCATTCATTTTTGCTCCACCAGGCAATTTGTGGTGGGAAATCATTTTCATCTCAGCTGGGAGATTGGAAAATTAAACTGTCAATTGGGGTTTTCTACTTGGGGGTCCTGGAGGTGGGATGTGGCCACGGCGGGGGGAATGAGATGATATTTTAGCTGTTTTTGTAACCTGGACCTCATTTGCATGGGATGTGTTTGGGCTTTGTGCCGTGACGCTCTGTGGTTCACAACTGAATCAAGACCCAACTTCCAATACATTTAAATTTTGGTTTTGTGAATTATGCACAAACCTTTTTTTTTTTTCCTCCAGTGGCTCCCAAATTACTCAAAACTCTTCAAATATAAATGGTAATCAGTTTATTTCAATCTGAAAGGAGTTAGTGTTCACCTGTGAGCATGGTGGCTTCATGGGCAGGTTATCAGAACACAACCATGACTCCATTGGACGTCTAGCAGGACGCCATGTTTGTCTCTACCATGTGAAATAAAATTCCATCCAGCAAATACTTTCTTGAAGGTACCCATTAGGGTATGTGTAAATGGAATAACCATTTGGTGGGTATACTTTGTTGTAGGACAAAGATCGCTCTACCATCATACAGAAATGTCTTCCTTCTGTTTTCTTCAAAAGACACACCTTACTAATTAATGGTTTGAAATACGTTGAATGCCTTTTGTCAGAGTCAAACTTTGAGTGAGAAGAAAGGAGTGCACTGGTATGGGAACTCTTGCTTTGAGAGTTTTAGCACCGATATTCTTTGAACCTCCACATGTTTACCTCGGGAACATGAGAATCGTCGTGTGCAGAAACAGCCAGCAGCTCAGTTTGCAAAGAGAATCCTGCCAATCAAATGAAGGAGTCAGACGTTACTTTGAATCTCCAGAGTCTTTCACATCTGGGCAAGATGTTTCGCAACCTCTAAAGGTTCAGCCGTGTTTGTTGTAAAAGAAAAGAACGAGATACAACATGGAGATGTGCTCTATACAGCTGCATCACTACCATAATAGGTTCTTATTTGGGATTGCTCTTCTGAATTCACAGAGGACATCAGATGGTCAGGATGAGTAAAGGCTTCTTCTGGGCGACAACGATAAACTTACTACCCAGCAAGACTGAAGGTCGAGTGGACCCTCACGAGTTGTGAGTATCCAGAACTTTGTGACCGAGAGCTGACTTTGGGGTTGCATCATCTTTTTTTTTTTTTTTTAAGATTTTATTTATTTTTTGGGGGGGGGAGGCAAAGGAGAGGGAGAGGGAGGAGCAGGTTCCACACTGAGCAAGGAGCCTGATGCAGGACTCAATCCCAAAACCCTGGGATCATGATGGGAACCCAACACAGAAAGTTAACCAGCTCAGCCACCCAGGCACCTCCGGGACCACATCATCTTGATGGAAGGCACAAAGCTGATGCAAAAACTCTTTCTGTGTGTCTGTCTCAAATAAGGCTAGTAATTGGCAGAAAACATTGAGGATCTGCTCCTGTTCTAGGTCCTGCAGGCGTGGCCATGAGGGATCACACTTCCCTGCTCTTCTGTTCCTACAGCATCATCTTTCTGTGCTATTATGCAAGTAAGAGTCTGCATTCCTTACAATTAAATAAAGCCTTCCCCTTGTGCATATACGGGTGTGTTTAAGCCTCAAGTTCTTTTTGTTTTTGTTTTGAAAAGCAGTATTTGGTTGACAATGCAATGGACAGGCAGGCAGGGAGATTTTCCTGATGTCCCGTCTTCCCATATATGCACAGCATCCCCCTGTTACTAGCATCACTCACCAGATACTGTTTTCCCTATTTAACCAAGGACGAACTTATATGGACACATTTTAATGACTCAAGTCCACACTCAACCTTAGGATTCGCTTGTGGAATGTACTGTTTTGCCCATGGCTGTCCCCCTTGGCTTTCTGACTCACCAGATACATGGGTAGGTACTATAACGTTTAATTAGCCCCTTCATAGATGTTTATGCATGAATCCAGAATTTAGCGAACTCAGGAGAAACCGCAAAGGCATGACTTGGCGTTTGGTCCTTCTCCCCCAGGATGAGCAAATGATTCACATTTGGTCATGGGGCGATCAGACGTCCCCATGTCTTTGGAGACCACACAGGACCCCCGACTGTTGGGTTACTGCCCGAGACGCATTTCAAGGTTTCAGTCTAAGGGACAACAAAAGGAGCAAGGGCTTCTAAGGGTCCAATACGTGTTGTTCTCTTCTTGAATCCAATCCCGGGACTGAATTTAACCAGTGAGATCTGCTTCCAAATTAATGGTTCAAACTTTAATCGAGACACAGTTAGTGAAAGGAAATGCTAAGACACTTAGGTAAGCATTTGACCTTGTTGATAAAATCCATCGGTCCTGGATAAAATCCAGATGGTCTTGGGCACTTTCTCTTATGTATATGCAAAAAGTACATTCGGGGCCATCATCCCACGCACATTTCCCAAAGCGGGAAGATACTGTATCTGAACTGACAGGCGACGGAAGTCTCCTGTCTCTGCCTTAAGATTGCTTTTTGGAATGGGGCTCCGAGCCACGTTGGTGATCTCTCTAGAAACAGACCCAATGAGGCAGGGGAACCTCACATCCAAACCCTAAAATAGGAGAGGCCAGCTACAGCAGGGCTTTGCCCCATCACCAAATCATGCAAAACATAGCCTGGAATGCAGCAGCACATGAAAAATTAAAGGTCAGGATGTCTGTGCAGAGGGCTCAGGGACCTAGACCAAGCATGATGCATTTAAAAGGAAGGAGCTGCTGGACAACTAAGGTTCCTAAACCAAAGGGCTCTGCCACTGAAAGTCCCTCCTCTTGTTGTATTTCGAGGCACGAGCAACAGAAAGTCACACACACACTGTTTGTGGAGAGTAGCATGCTGCCCTTGTGCACCTCTCGTCTTCAAGAACGGGGAGCTCCCTGGGACTGGGGGTCTGCGATGCCGAGCTCTACAGGGAGGGACATCTCCCAGCCACCACCACCAACATGGTGCTGACCAAAGTTTCCTCTCTGCTCACTCAAGTGATACAGGCACACATGGCTGAAAGGACTGCCTACAGAAGAGGTGGGCATGGACCCACCATGGGTCCATGGGGATGTTGGAGATGTAGGATGGATCGCCTGGGCTTTGCAGATGACATCTCACGTCCCTGCCCCACCAGCCCTGTGTTAAATGCCTACACGTGAGCAGTTTTCTGCTCCCTGGTTCACCAGCCTGAAAGTCCCACTGACCCACCATCTCTCTCTGCAGAGAACTCCTACCCACCCTTTAAGGCTCAGGACATGGATGAACTGCCTGGGGAAGATCTTTAAAGAATTTGCTGTTGCAGACCTGGGTAAGCAGCTCTCCCCTAGTGTGCTGTGTGCCTGCACTACAGAATTCATCCCCCCCATCTGTGAGACATGGGTCTCCCTGCAATGCCGTCGTCACCCGGGAGCAACTCTGGCGTTTCTGCCCACCCTGCTTCTCCTGCACTGGAGAAGCTCCCTTTCGAAGGCAGCTGTCATGAATCTCCCTGAACTTCAGGTGTGTCCTGGGATGGAAACAGGGCTGGTACATCTGGGGCATCTTTGTGGTACCTTCAGGAGCTTTGAGTCTGCCCAGCGCAACTCAAGACATGGCAGTGCATTGGCTGAGATCCGAGCTCACTACTTGACTCTATGTCATGAAGTGGCTGGCCATTGGTATTCCCATCAGTCTCAGGAATACCTAATATATCGTTGCTTCCCATGTTTGGAAATTATTAGATGTTGTTGTCTCAAGGTAGGAAAACAACCAACAACTGGTTTTTCCTCTTTTCACATTTAAAATTCTCCTGATGGCAGGTGGGCTATGGTTGACGTCCACTTCCTTTGGTGTCTTTTAAATCGGGAAGGACTGAACAAAGACGTGTCCTTTAGAGAAGATGTTTTATTGGGAGGGACATTGGATGGGCATGTGGTCACACCAGCAATATCCCATTTCTCGAGAACACAGTCAAGCAGGGGTGCCCATCAGACATCTCCAGGTTTGCAAAGAGGGAGCAGACCCACTCACAGTGTCTGCTCTATAGGTACAGACATTTCTCAGAAGATTTTTCAGGTGAGCCCGGCATTATCTCTCAAGCGTGGCAACAATTGCAAATTTTAGACAAAAAAATCATCTGTAATGTGGAGCTTCGTCGGCAGAGAAGGACAAGGAATGAGCCTGTCTTTCTTTAGTTTCCATTTCACCACATGCCAGGTGTTTGGAGGGACAGGAAGAAAAGTCATCAAAATAATAAAAAAAAAAAAAAATAATCAAGTCGACCTTTTACTGAGAACTAATCTATGAAACCCAAAGAAACAAGCTCAGTGGAGTTTATTTTCATTAAATGAAATTATTCTATCTTATGAAACAGTCACCTTAATATTCATTTAACCTTTTTATGCTTTTTTTTTTTTTTTTTTGCCTTCCGGCATGCAAGAGAAAATGCCAAATGCACAGAAAAAATGAAACGTTTTTTAACTTTGACATGAAGCAATTGGGAGATAGTGTTTGATCTGCTTACAGAAGGGCCAAGAGCCCCGTTATGTTATGGGGGAAACCATAATGATGTCCACTCCAGAAATGATTATTTCTTAGCAATGAAAAGTTTCTGAAAATAGCGGTTCCTTCTATCCTTTTCACAGAGTGTCCGCCATTGCTTTGCACTCAACAAGTGAGGGTCTAGACATCTTTTGGTGGTTTTAAAACAGCGGGTACATTGAATTTCCATGTGGAGGTGGTTTGCCCAAAGTGTTGAGTTATGGATGCGGGTCTGCCTGTTGCAGCGGCTTCTACAGAAACAAGCTCATGTCATCATGGCTTCACCCAACAAGAATCTTGCTAATGTCATGATCTTGCTAGGTTCATGGTTTCTGGCTAATCTCTGTATGGTTATCCACAATGGAGAGAGACAGTTGGTCCTTCAAAGACCTCTTCAAGTCAGATCAAGGTCACTTGGGCAGTGGGTCTTCCGCCATTGGAAGGAGAGGGTAGGTGCATGAAGGTCGCCAGTGTCACCCACTAGTCTTGCCCAAAGCCCATGGATGAGAAGCAGCTCCATGTTTTTGTGTGAAGGTTGAGCTGGGATGGGCGTTTCAGGGCGTGACAAAGACCAGGCGACAGGGGACACTGGGAAGCTGAGCAGCCAACCTCTGCCACGATCATATTCAAAGATTGGCTCAACGTAATCCAACATTTACTATATTTTGTTTTTATCTTCCTATTACAGTGAGATGGCAAAGAGAGCAACTTATCCTATCCCCTACCCCATGCCTTGCCGTAAGGTGCAGGACCCATGAGCCATGATCCCAACCCTGACCCCTGCTCTTCCAATTCTATTAAATATCTCTGATGGATTTCTCTTTCCCTAAAGGTAGCCCACCCTTGCGGCAGTCAAGAATTGATGTTGCTTTGAGATATAAATGTGTTTCAATGAAGTCTGATTTGCATTCAGAAACCCATATTTATGATAATTAAAAGAGGAAGAAGAAGCCCAAAAAGGAAAATAGGATACATTTTTAATAAAGATGGGTCCTCCAATTTAGCAGGAAAATGCCTAGCACCACGTTAAATAACTGGTATCTTCACTTTTTTTTTTTTTGTTAGAATGATGATGAAATCCTTGTATTATTAAATTCTAGCTGATTGTCATCTAAATTTAAGATTAGATGAATACAGAGATAGAATATACTAATACAAAACAATATATTAATTTTGTAGTGAAAAACTTTACTAACTTATTCCTTTTGCCAAAGAATTTTTTTGGATAGTTATGGAATGCTTTGTTTATGCAAAAATGAATATATGATTATACATGATTATTTCTTATGTAAAATTGCTTTAGTTTATGTTTCTTTTTTTTTAAACTTAAGTCAATTAGCCAACATATAGGACATTAATAGTTTTTGATGTACTGTTCAACGATTCATTAGTTCAATATAATACCCAGTGTTCATCACATCATGTGCCCTCCTCAATGGTCATCATTCAGTTACCCTGTCCCCCAACCCCACCAACAACCCTCAGTTTCCTTCCCAGAATCAAGAGTCTCCATGGTTTCTCTCCATCTCTGATTTCTTTTCTTTTCTTTTCTTTTTTTTTATTAGTTTATGTTTCTTTTGTTAAATTGCTTTAGTTAGTGAGGACTGTTTTTTTTTTCAACAAGTTATGATGTTATGAGAATGTCTCAAATTTAATTTTTTTTATTTGAAAACAATGATGCAATTCACAAATGTCTTTTCAGAACCTGTGATGATACATCTTTTCTCTCTGAATTGTTAATCTGCAAAACTGAATTTATAAATTTGTTTCAGAACAAAACATTCTTTGTTTCTGGTATGAAAACCCTACTTCATTGGGTGTCTTTTTTAAAATGTCATGCTGTATTGTACTTTTTTTGATGTTTTACTTAATGCTGTTTGTAAGAGGATTTCTCCAATGCTTTCTTTATAGAACTGCCTCACGTCTTTGTATCTAAATTTCCATAAAAATTAAACTTTCTCCATTTTTGGCATCTTAGAATAAGTTAAAATAGCACTGCAATTATCCACCTCTGTAGGGATCAGTAGAACTCAACCTTAGATCCACAGGCCATTGGGAGTATCACAACCTGATTCCCTGATGGCAATGATTTTGCATAGTTTATTCTGAATTCTTCTGGAAGTCAGTCTAGAAATTGATATTTTTTGTAGCCTCATGGTGTAGAGCAGAATCCTGCAACATATCTTTCCCATTTCTGTGATTTTCAATGCATTTGAGCCAGTGGTGGAGTTGCTTCCTAGTTTCATTGGAGATGAGATTCCCAGCTCTGTGTCCCATATACCTTACTGGCTTCCCCTTCAGGGAGGTGACAGATCTTCAAGGTGAGGGACAAATGAGTTCACCCACCATCAACACTCATCCTTTCTTTCCAGAAACTTCACTCCCTCTTCCCCCTGAATACACACATTTTCTTGTTTCTTCCATTCAGTGACTCTTAGATGTAGATATACACGTGGACCAATCATGATGGTCCATCATGGACCATCATGGCGCTCAAGGTTTATCCAGTAGGGCTTTCCCAATATTAGCATTTCCCCAAGTTCTGGGGTTGACCCTCCACCCCATCTATGCTAGAGGTCTCTCTGCAACAGTCTCCATCAAAAGCACCTGGGACTGGCCTACCACCAACATCACGATGATCCCACCAGGAATCCATACATTTCCCCTGCCCTGAGCTATGGTTGGTTAAATTTGCTTATATCCCCACTGACAGGGTGAGAATCCTTTATATCTGCTTTGAATCCTCTTCCTAATATGCACGTCTTCCTATAACCACCTCCCCCAAATGGTACCAACATATCTCTAAATTTACTTTACTGCCTAGCTCCCCAGCTTCAATGTGACCACCAAGTCAATGACTGACAGAGTGATGATTATACAACTGGAAGGGTTGTCTACAAAATAAGCACCTCTTCATATACTGATTTTCTTTGTTCATAACATGGCGGGAGGGAGGACCATCAAAGGAATTCCATAAGTCCAGTGGATGGGACAAACAGAGGTCTGAAAATTCTGTGATTTTGGTGGAACGTCATGATTGGTGTGGTTATGTGGTTGACTACAACATTCCTTATCACAGGATCGCTCCCAAGAAGGGGGGCTTGACGGACAAAGGGTGTTCTCCAGGAAGCTTCCAAGTTCATCAGGAAGTGGCAAAAGACTCTGTATTTCACATGACCATTCTCAAGAATAACATTTCAAGAAAATTGCAGTTTAAGACTTTTTTATGGAGATATGTATATATTTAAATTTACTTATTTATTTATTACATAATATGTGTCTGTAATATATATCATTTATTTAATATGTGTCTACATGTGTTTTATAAGTGTATGTGTGTATTAAATGTATATGATATGTCATATGTATGCAATGTGCATATTATATACAATATATGAATGTGTGTATTACATAGCATGTATGTAATATATCTTCTATACTCATAATTAATAGGTATGATATAATTATGTTAATTAATGCATTTGCTATATGTTTATGTAATAATGTATAACATAATAAATAAATATTACATATAATATGATTGCTTTAAATAATCATTATAGCATAATGTTATATGTATTTCATATAAGTTATATCAGTATCTGTGTGATGTGTGTATATAATTACAGTATAGAGTAGTTTACGTGTGTAAACATATAATAAATTAGATTTTCAGTGATTTAAATTCTTTTTTTTAATTTTTTTTAAAGATTTTATTTATTTATTTGACAGACGGAATTACAAGTAGTCAGAGAGGCAGGCAGAGAGAGAGGTGGAAGCAGGCTCTCTGCTGAGCAGAGAGCCCGATGTGGGGCTTGATCCCAGGATCCTGAGATCATGACCTGAGCCAAAAGCAGAGGCTTAACCCACTGAGCCACCCAGGTTCCCCGATTTAAATTCTTTTATCTACAGCATTGCATAAACCCATCTCCAGCACACACTGACCCAGAGACCAGAATTAGACCATCCCAGTTAGATGGTAGACAAAGCAGTTGGCAAATGTAGGACATCACTGAACACCCCATGATTCCATTGTCTGTTCTGTTGGATTGGACAACATCAGAAGATACATTTGACTTGTATGTATGAGCAATCACTTTGTAAAATGATACATATATATTATTTTAAGAGAGAGAGAGCATGTGTGATGGGGAGATGGACAGATGGGGAAAGAGAGAATCTCAAGCAGGCTCCATGATGAGTGTGGAGGTCATTGAGGATCTCACCCTCAAGACCCTGAGATCATGAGCGGAGGCAAAAATCAAGAGTCAGATGGATGCTTAACTCTCCCTCCCACCCAGGTGACCCTAAAATGATAAATGTTCTTATTTGGCAAGGGAATCTTTTGGAAAGAAATATATGTTCTCCACACATGATGGCCACATGTCTTCTGTTCCCTCTGTGTTTTGCTTTGTAATATATCATCCGCTTCTGGACCTCCAGGCATGGAGAGTAAATGGGAGTCTCATTTGCCCATGCAGACAAAAATCCCAGTATTCTGCCAAGTGCTGAAAACTCTCAGGAAGGCTAATTCTTTGTAATCATAACAAAGCTCAGATCAGCAAGTCGAAGAACATGTATGTGCCGCTTAATGGCAAAGAAGTCATTCTGGGTAAGATTTCCAGCCATCAGGCAGGGATTCCATCACGTTTTATGAGATAGAGATTACAGAGGGAGATGAAGAACCAACTCTTTCACTGGACTGTGATTCAAAGGATTCAGAAACCCACAAAAACTCCTACAGACTATTTCAAACAATCACGAAGGCCAACACAGGTCGGGACGCACGTCAAGGTGTGTCTTCCATCCTGTAGGTACAGATGACGGCTCATCTTGAATATACCCAATGTTGTGCTAACAGTACTGTTTTGTGTTCTTCATCTTCATTTTTGTATTTTCTTCATTTCAAAGACACTGAATTTTTCTCTCCACCTTTAATAAAACCTATGCTTAACCTACTTCCTAGATGTTCTTCTGATGGTAGCCAAGATCCTCTGAGAAGAAAAACAATGTATTGACATCCCATTTCCACATGGGATTTGGACAAACTGATTTTTTTTTTTTAAGATTCTACTTATTTGAGAGAGAGTGAGCAGGACCAGGGAGAGGTGCAGAGGGAGACAGAGAAGCAGGCTCCCCACTGGGCAGGGACTCTGATGCGGGGCTTGATCCCAGGACTCTGGAATCATGACCTGAACCAAAGGCAGGCACTTAACGACTGAGCCCCCAAGGCACTCCTGGACAAACTGACTTTCTCTAAGCTCCTTCCTGAGGTAAAAACCCATTCAAAAACCATTGCAAATACTACCATTCTCAGGACAACCAATGCCTTTATTTTTTTAGAAATTTTATTTTTTAGAAATTTTTTAGGCTTTATTTTTTTAGAAATTAGAAGTACGAAGTTCCCACCTATCTCTCTCCCTGCTTACACAGTCTACCCTATTAATAACATCTTACACTAGTATAGTACATCTGTTACAACCAATGAACAAATATTGATACAATATTATTAACAAGGGGTCCATCTTGATTTTGTGTATTATGGGTTTGGACAAATTCATAATGGCATGTGTCTGCTGTTAGTACAAAATAGTTCCACTGCTGTAAAAATCTCCTGTGTTCTACTCGTTCATCCCTCCCTCCCCCAAGGCCCTGGCTGCCACTGACTTATTTTTAACTGTTTCCATTGCTTTGAGTTTTCCATGATATCACAGAGCTGGAATCCTACAGGACAGAGCTTTTCCAGGTTCTTTCTCTTCTCAGTATGCATTTAAACTTCCTTCATGTGTTTACGCGGGTGGACAGCTTATTTCTTTGTAATACTAAATGGTATCTCACTGCATGAAGCCAGCCCTGGGTGCTTACCCATACACCTGTTGAAGGGCATGGTGGTTGCCAGTTCCATTCTCAGGCTTGTAGAACTTGCCGGCAGCTTTGGTCCATTTTCTGACTCCTTCCCTACTTGGCCATCTGAAAAAAAAAAAAAAAAATCTCAAGCTCATAGTTATCTTTTTGCTTTCCTGGTGTAAACCTATAAACCTGAGCTGTAAAACATGAACAGAATAAGTAAAATTAACCTTCTGCAAACTGCCCACCCTCTCCCCACTTGGCTAAAAGAGATGAGGTGCCTTTTTTGTTAGAAATGGATGAAAATAGGAACCTCCATAGTGTTTTCGAGAGAGGCTGGACCAGCTTGCATTTCCAGAAACAAGAAGGTTCCCATTTCTCTGCATCCTCAACAACACCTGGCATTTCCTGATTGATTGATTTTAGGCATTCTGACTGGGGTGAGGTGGTATGTCACTGTGGTTTTCATTTGTATTTCCCTGATGCCGAGTGATGTGGAGCATCTTTTCATGTGTCTGTTGGCCATTTAGATGTCTTCTTTGCAGAAATGCCTGTTCATGTCTTCTGCCCATTTCTTGATCGGATTTTTTGTTTTTTGGGGGGCACTGAGTTTAATAAGTTCTTTATAGGTCTTGGATACTAAGCCTTTGATCAAATAAGAGACTCCTATTTCCCACTCATAATTAACATCTTCGAAAGAAGATGTTTTCAGTCCTCCTAAAAATGAGACCTTATGATCATGGGAGCCAACTGTGATTGTGGACCTCAGTGATTTCTCAGGTCATGTCTCAGGCTCTGCATCACAGGCTCTCACTTCCATAGTGAGAATGGCCCTATCACATGGCTTTTAAGAAGGAAATAAGTTTGGTGTTATTATATTTGACGTTCAATGAATCATAATCAATTCCCAGATTTCTGTGTGTGTGTGTGTGTGTGTGTGTGTGTGTGTGTGTGTGTGCGCCACCTACGCCAACTGGTAAAGAATGTAAAAAGCAGGGAGAAAAAATCATCAGAATTCATTGAACCGAGGACTATTAATTCTGCATTCGTATGGAGATGTTAGAAATGCTGGCCAGGGAAGGGAAAGTGGACAATTAGCTCCTGTAGCATGGAAGCGTCTTTCTAAATTGCCATTCTTGGGGGGATGGAGAAAGATGTAGGATGGAGATGGAAATGTTTCTGTATTCTCATAAAATAATGAATGAGCTGTCATCATTAATAGCCACAGGGAAGGGTTGGCAGCTCGAGCAGAATGAGTAAAAAAAAGAGCAGGATAGCCTGTCCCTGCCTAATGAAGCCGAAAGATTAAGGATACTCAGTCATAGCATTTTACCAGTACACCTGGATTCTCTTTATTAAAAAGGCATTTATCTAATGATCCATGGCAAGCTATTACCAGAAATGGAGAATGGTGTTATTGATAGAAAGAGGATGAAAAGCCATCGAAGAAGGAATATTTCCTCACTGTAATAAACCTTGATAAAGTATTGATCTTTGAAGGAAAATTGTTGGTTTTGCGTTTTGCGCTGGGCTGTCAAGCTTAGTTATAGAAAGAATTATTTAACTGAATTTCCAGCACTTTGTGTTAATGAACTCGAGAGGTTGCTTTTTTTTTTTTTTAAATCAAGTCATTTTTATGCAAAATTGGAGTTCGATGATTGGTACAATGCTGAAGGAAAATTCTGTGTTATTAGAAAAGGAGATAGTATTACTCTGAGAAAATCCATTACCCAATGGACTCCTTGTTCTAGATTTTGTTCACGCATCTGTTTAAAGTGATTGGTCGCAATGGTTAAATTCATCTCGTTCTTTTCCACCACCATTGGGAGGACGGGATAGAGGCATTCACGCACCAAACCAATTCAGAATACTCCTTACTGTTACTGGATTATTAAGCAATTTGGGGAGAAAATAAGCACAGAATGCTTCAGTGGTGGCATTCGCACTTAATAGAAAAAGCAAGAGAAGTGAGAAAATACGAGAACGGGAGGAAAAATAGGCATCTGGAATTGGGTGACAAAACTTGAAATGGGCTTTGGTTTTGGCCTCTGTTGGTTCACGGCTGCAATCGCTGCCTAGGAACTGAAGTTTACTATTCTTGGAAGCCATGTGTGAAACCACAGATGCCTACTCCAATGGTCATGAGCTAGTATTGACTGAGGGGTTTGAGGGAGTGTGATTCTAGTGTATCAGCTCAACAGAAGGATGCCTATTTCTGTGATGCACCCATTCTCCAGAAATTACGCACACAGTGTTGGGTAGAGGGCTATGTTCTTTGCTTCCTGGTTGGAATTATTCATAAAAGGACATATTTAGGGGCACCTGGGTTGCTCAATGGGTTAGGCCTCTGCCTTGAGCTCAGGCCATGATCCTAGTGTCCTCTCTGTCTGCCTGCCTCTCTGCCTACTTGTGATCTCTGTCAAATAAATAAAGTCTTAAAAAAAAAAGGACATATTTAAAATATGGCAAAGGAGATGTAATGGTAAGTGGAAGAAGCCAGTCACCAAGACACTGTGTCAGGGTCCTTGAATATCCACTGTGTTGCATATGCAGATGTACACAGAAAGCAGATTAGCGGTGGCCAACCAGGGAGCTGGACTACAGCTGGGACTAACCACGGGTAAAAGGTGTCCTTTGGGATGATGAACATGTGATCTAGGGTAGGTTGAGTTGATGGGTAGACAGCTCTGCACTCTAAACACACACACACACACACACTGGCTTGGACACTTTCAACAGCGCATTTTATGGTGGTGATTGACATCTCAAAAGATCTCATAAAAAACACAACAGGGTTCCCATACCGTGCCCACCCCAGATACCACGCCGACGTGTTCAATCAGCTCCGATCCACAGGAGGAAACCAACAGGCATGCCAGGCTGTGACCATAAAACCATAAAACCCTTAAAAAATCTAGGTCCTTGTGCCTCAGAGAATGGTTCTTGAATCCGCCACCTTATGATGTCATGGGAGCAAATGCCATTCCAGAATCTCAACAACTGAATCAGAATCTGCATGTGAGCCAAATCGGAAGGAGGGATCATGCACAACTCCATTTATGAAAGATCCCAGGGGTGTTGTGGGTAAGCTCATGCACTCACCAGATCCCAGGCGGTGGTGGTGGACATGCTTACACTTACATTTATGAAGTTCTGAGATACATCCCATGCCAGGCAGGGATCACTCTGTTGAATTATTTTCTTCTTATTTTTTTTTAAAGATTTTGTTTATTTATTTGAGACACAAAGAGAAAGAGCACAGAAGGAGGTTGGGAGGGAGAAGCAGACTCCCCGCCATGCAGAGACCTGATACAGGGCTCGATCCCAGGACCCTGAGATCATGACCTGAGCTGAAGGTGGACACTTAACCGACGGAGCCACCCAGCACCCCTGCGTAATTATTTTCTTGTGGTTGGAACTCACGTGTTTGTGTTCATGTTTGAACGAGAAGCACCACCTTTGCAGAAACTGAACCAGAGACTGTCTTTCCTGTTCAGACCCCTGGCCACTCTCTAGGACCCATTGTATGGGTTAGACCAACTCACTTTGGAGGTGACCAGGTGCTATAGCCCTGTTGAGCAGTAAAGTCTTATGATGACATCAGTGGCCCTTTGCTGTACAAGTGTGTCATCGATATAGACACATGCGTAACCACACGCTTGCTGTTGGAAATATGCATTTTATGTGTACATGGGTGCAGCCACTGTAGAAAACAGGCATGGACGTTCCTCAAAAAATTAGAAATATGGTGCACGTGCCCCTTTCAATCAGGTTGTTTGCATCCTTTGGATAAATACCTAATGTTTCTAGCAGCAATGTCCACAATCGCCACACTATGGAAAGAACCTAGACGTCCATCAACAGATGAATGGATAAGGAAGATGTGGTCCGTATACGCAATGGAATACTACGCAGCCATCAAAAAGAATGAATTCTTGCCATTTGCAACAACATGGATGGAACTGGAAGGGATTATGCTGAATTAAATAAGTCAGAGAAAGGCAAATATAATAGGATTTTATTCATAGGTGGAATTTAAGAAACAGAACAGAGGAGTGTAGGGGGAGGGAAGGAAAATAAAAACAAGATGGAATGAGAGAGGACGACAGGCCATAAAAGCAAAAGAGATGCTACCATAGGGGAGGTAGGTTGAGAGTTGGGACAACAGGGTGAATCAGGACATTAAGGAGGACATGTGATGAGATGACCACTGGGTGTTATAAGCCATCGATGAATCACTAAACTCTACCTCTGAAACTAATACTACGGGAAACGTTAATTAAATCAAACTTGCATAAGAACCCTGCAATACGTTATTTGGGACTGATGAAGAGTACGTGTGGGCGTGGGAAGTGCTGAAGACCGTAAGGAATTGCACAAGCGACATGTTGTAGTCCCGAAACCGAAAAGAAGCGGCGTCTTTCAAGGCACATTTGTGAGAAAACGATGAAAAGAAAGGCAACCCCATAGGAACTCAAACGCATGCCTCGAGGTGCGTGATCCAAGGGAAAGACTGCAAAAGGACAGCTTTGTAGGGGGAAGGTACAAAATGATTCTAGGGTATGTCTGCGGTTTCTCCGTGTGTCTATGTGTGAATTTGACAAGTTTCAGTATTTATGAGCTCCCCGTTAGGGTTACGGTTAGGGTTAGGGTTAGGGTTATGGTTAGACTTTTGTAAAATGCCTCTTCATTTTTATAAAATGAAACCAAGGTGTGTAAAAATGTTCCATAAATTCTATTATGACGTGAAGAGGACTCCTCTTTTATCAACAAGGCGGCCGTGTTCCGAATTTATAGTTTCTCGGTGGCCGACGCTTTGGACGATCATCTCGCGCTCACCTGGAACGTTTTCCTGCCCGTCCTCCTACCATTAGCCACGGACACGGAGTCTCCTTCCCGTATGTTTGTTAATTGGGATTATGAATTACTGCCTTGAAATTTATTTTGTCTAAGGTTTATTGCCTCATTTTTCATTGTGTTTACCTGCTCTCCGGCATTTAGCTTTTCTGAGCTATCCCATGGGCTGGTTTTGGCAAAAGAGAAAACTCATTTAAGTGAAGTGAGAAGAGAATCTTCATGTTGAATATAAAATCATTACCCCATAACCACCTTTTTCTTAAAACTGGAAAAAATTCATTCAGTTTGCTTTGCCACCTTGTACCAAAGTGTTCCTTCTCAGCTTTTCCTGTTGCATGATTTAATTCACTTTATTCTTAGGATGCGTTTTCAGTTGCCCAAATGGATTTCTGAGCGACGTCTTGGATAGATTATCTTCATAAATTCTATAAATTCTATTAGCAAAGAGCTTGCTTAGTCCTGAATATAATCAGCCTATATCTATAGTGCATCCAAATATTAAGACAGCACAGATTCTCAGAAGGGTCTATATAGTTTCATACCACAGAAGTAGTATGTATGATGTTGACGTTTCTTTCATTTATGGGTCCAGAAAGACTGGTGGGTCCCATAGCGTGAATGACACTCTCTGTTCTATCCTGAGAATATAGAGGCAAACAGTAAGGATGCACTCCTGTGTTTTAAACATCAATACAGATGTTTTTAAAAAATCCAGCAGTCTTTGTGTAAAAATATAGTCAACTGCAACATATTTGTAAAAAAAAAAAAAAAAAATGTCCAGATAAGCAGAAAGCATACAGGAAAATCTGAAAGTCTTCCAAAGCTCTCTCGACACACATCCATTTTGCAACAGGACGATTTTAGTGAATAATGAACGACATTCTTCTGTGTCAGCACACACAGAGAGCCCTCACTTTCTTTTTTGGGGTCACGATCATGGCCTTTCAGATATTTTTAGACTGCAATTTGACTCATTATAAAGTTGGTGCGGTCTTTGCAATTCCTGGCTTCATGGACATTCGTATGTCTCTGCTTTAGCTTCTGAGAGCTGAGCAGAGATGAGGGCAGATCAGTTCAGGGTGGGAGAGGTTAGGGAGGCTGAGACAGGTGTATGACCATGTTCTCAGGACCAGGGTACGAGGGCAAAGGTTTGTCCTGCTCAATGTGGTGTTTCCGGTCTACCAGCCTCCATGATGTTGGAGGCATTTACCCCAAAGAGTTAGCAGACAAACAATGGCCTCCATGCAAAGACTAGTTTTGCGCACATGCTTCAAGAAAAGTTATGATTTCTCGTGTTGTTGGAAGTGGAGAAAGTATTGTGAGTTCCTCCATGTCACGCATCTGTAGAGTTGAAAGGAGTCACTGCGGGTAGGGTAGGAAAGGGAGGTACCAAGGTGCACGGGCATCTCTGAGAAGCTGGAAGGTCATGGCAGGGGGGTGGTCCTGACTGAGTGGGAGAGTCCCCCCTCTTATCACTCTATCCCCTTGAGACCTTCTTGTGATTGATCCTGGAACCTTGGCTGCTTCCCAACTTTGCACCGATGGTTCATGTTGAAGGTGGGAATGTCGGTCAAATTGCATCAGAGTTCAGCATGTTTGGGCATCCCAAGCCACGTGCATCTGAGGACTTAGTACTCCCACAGGGACACTGGCACTGGGAACCCCTGAGTTCCAGGGACATAGCACCCTCTGTAGCAATCCCAGTATAAGGGCATTCCCTTTTTGATTCAGCTGTTCTGGTACCGGTACTCTCTCTGCTGGCCTTTATACATGTGCAGGTGTTTGGGGAGCATGCATAGAAAATTTACCTTTTTCATCATTTTTAAGTGTCCAACTTGCTGGTGTGCAGTTCAATGCCATTGTGTGCAACGAGGCCCACTGTCTGTCTCCAGAACAATTCCATCTTTCCAAAGATCCAATGACAACCTAACTCCCCACCGTGTCCCCAGCTCCTGAGAACTAACCTTCAGCTTTCTGTCTCTGCGACAGTGACTTCTGTAGGTTCATTGGAAATGGTAAAAAATAGAATGTGTCCATTCATAAAGGGGGCTATTTGACATAGCATAATGACCTCCAGGCTGATTGGTGTGGTTGCGTCGTGGGACTTCCCGGCCTTTGAAGGGTGAATGGTATGTAGGCACCACAATCAACTCAATGAGTGAACCACATTTTGCTTACCCATTCCTCTGTTGGAATGGACAGCATGCACCTTTTGGTCATTGTGACTAGCTCCGCAAGGAAGGCTGGTGCCCATGGGTCTGATGAGTCCCGGTGTTCAATGTGATGAATCAAGGAGTAGAGCTGCTAAGACATATGGAGACTCCATGTTTAGCTTTTGGAGGAAATGCAATGACTGCTTGGAAATCTATGGTGTTAAGAATGTTTCAGGTGGGAAAGGCAAATTGCTCTTTAAAGCTTCTGAGGGATCTAGGGAGCCTGGGTGGTGCCGTTGGTTACGCATGTGAGTCTTGGTTTCGGATCAAGTCATGATCTCAGAGTTGTGGGATGTAGCCCCTTGTAGGACTCCATGCTCTGTGAGAAGTCTGCTTGAGGTTCTTTTTCTTCCTCTCCATCTTCTCCCTCCCTCTGAGGGAGCTTTGTGACCAAAACACCAAACGAAACAAAACAAAACAAAATCCCCTAACTTAGCCTCAGGACCACCAGGGGCTGGCTCCTGGAAAGCAGCACCGTATAAACTTTGGGATAAAAGGACACTGTGATTGAGAAAACCACAAAGAATAGGACACTGGTAAAGCATCCTACCCTATAAACCATCCATAACCATATTAAGTAACTAACTTCTGCACATTGGAAGTGTTCTTACATTTCAGGGATGTACACCCACTGAACTATATCCCTTCCAATTCTAGTATAAAGTTTGGCTTTTTCCATCGAATTCTCCAAGTTTCACCCTGGAATCTCCAAAGGGGTTCGAAACCAACATCAATGCTTTTGACCAAGGTTACCCTCCCATACGGTCATAATTTGACATTCATCGTGGTTCCTTACAAAAGCATGTGGATATCACTCATAACTGCCTCCTCCCTATCTGGTCTTGAGATGATGGATTCTGGAGAAGGAATAATTGTCTCTCCACAGCTTGCTGCCTCCCAAGATATGCTGTGCACCTTGATATGGACATTACATGGCCATTGTCCAGCAGACCACAGAGAGACAGAGGCACCGAGCGTCTTCTGGAAGTGGGAACCCTGAAATCTCCCGTCTTTGCATTCTTGCTACACAGCCGCCAGCAGCCAGAGGTGAGCCTGCCGACACTGAACAGATGTCTTCCAAATCAGGTTGCTGGATCCTTTTTTTGTTTGTTTCTTAATTCATTCTCCTTGGATCGAACGTTCAGAAATTCTGTTTGAGAGGTGGCTGTTGCTGGTTACCATATGTTGCCACATTTCAAAGGAGTTAAGCAAATCCAACAGGGTCATGACAGGAATAGCTCTCCGTGCCAGCCCTAAGTGTGAAACATACTTAATATTCAGACTCTGAGTTGGGTTACTTCATGTTGGACATCACCGGCAACACTGTGGTAGTAGCTTCTCTGTAAGAACGTGTGTATGTGGCTCAAGAAGTTCTTCCTCTCTTGTGTCCACTGCTGTCTAAAGAAGTAGCCATCATGAAACCCCACTGTGCTTCCACTTTTCCTATTGGGGTCTTGCAAGAGATGGTGAGGTCCTCAAGGACAGAGAGTCATCCCTTGACTTCCATTTTGAAGGACAGAGAGCCTTTATAACTCATGCCTTGACATCCATTTTGAAGGACAGAGAGCCTTTATAACTCATGCCTTGACTTCCATTTGCAACAGGAAGCGTTATAGGAAGAATGCATCTACTGTGCATTGCATACATGTAGGGATGAAAAGGGGGAGACAGGAGGGAGGGAGGAGGTGGGGAGGGTTACAGGTGGTATTTATGGAGCAGCGTCAAACATCTTACAACACATCAGAGGAGTATGGTAATCTTCCACTGTTTGTAAGCCATATAACTGAGCTCGTGGAAGCCAGTGTGACATTATTCTGCCTGTCAAGTTTGTTGCCCTCAAAAGAGGGGCCAGATCTCATCTGATTTATCTCTCCTTTCCCTGTGCCCCCCTAGAAGGGGTCACTGATTTTGACAAGAGTGAATTTGGCTTGCCTCGTAGAAGGGTGGTTTCTCCTAAGAAGTGTCTCTAGCTTCCCAAGAGGCAGAGTCCAGAATGCATCTCAAAGCCAGGGTCTTGGTGATCTCCATGGCTGGTGTGGGCTCAAGCTAAGCACTGGCCCAGTGATACAGAGATCATCCACCTATCCCCCTATAGCTGGTGTCTTCTTGGCCTTTTGAACTTCAGTGCATTGGAAGATGCCATGGAACTGTGTTCTACAGCTGGTCTACCCACACATAGATGATGCCATGGGGTACCATGCACTCCCCTTCTCGGCAAGAACATCTCCAGTCATCACCTCCTTCTGGGTCCACAATGCCAATGAGACAATTTTGTCCATAGGGTGATGGGTGCCAGTCATTTGCAAGGCTGTTGCAAATGTGGCTGTTGCAAATGTGGCTGTTGCAAATGTGGCTGTTGCAAATGTGGCTGTTGAGCCACATTCATTCCTCTTCCTGATCCCAAGGAGGGGAAAACCTTTCTTTTCCTTCTTCCTTTCTTCTTATACCCTTACACCTGAAATCTGTGATCACCATCAAAATGAATTTACAGATTTATCTAACAGTGGTGTCTCCATAATTAGGAGACAGGAACCATTGTGTTACTCAGGCTTTCCTAGAAAAACAGAATCAATGTATACACTACAGGGTTGGGGTGGATGGAAGGATGAACAGGCAGAGCTCAAGGGAGTTTTAGGGCAGGGAAACAGACATTGCTCTGTGATGAGATATGGTGCAGACACGTCCAAAATCAGAAGGTCCAACACCAAGAATGAACCCCAATGTATACGATGGTCTTTACATGAGGGTGACATGTCGCTGCCAGTTCATAGGTTGTAACAAATGCCCCATGTCGGTGGGTGATGTGGATTAATGGGGGAGGTCATGCATGTGTGGGACATGGGAGGTATGTATGGGAAATCGTGCTACCTTCTTTTCAATAATACCATGAAACTAAAACCACTCTAAAAAACAAAGTGTTTAAGGGATACCTGAGTGGCTCAGTTGGTTAAGCGTCTGCCATCAGCTCAGGTCATGATTCCAGAGTCCTGGGTTCAAGTCCCTCATTGGGCTCCCTGCTCAGCGGGAAGCATGTTTCTCCCTCTGCTGCTTCCTCTGCTTGTGCTCTCTCTCTCTTTCTCTCTCTCTGACAAATAAAATCTTTAAAAAAACCTAATCTTTTAAAAAGAAATGTACAAAAAATATCAAAGAATTTATTTTAAAAATATGAAAGGCATGGACTTGGGGCATTGGGATAAATTGTGTGTCCAATGCTTGTTATTCTGACATACTTTCTCTGATGTTACTCTCCACACCTGCTTAACTGAGTCATTTATGCTGTAACACATTTACCATAAATAAATATTCTCATGTTACACCCTGTTAAATGACATTCATAGACATTCACCGTCCTGTTGCAATGATTCCATAAAAACGTTCTGAAGAATTTTAATAAAAATTTGGAAACTACAAGTTTCGACCCCAACTGTCCCCGTGGCTTGACAGAAAGTATGGTTATCATGTCAATGGCCATGTTAACATTTACAATCGAATCCTGGTTATTTGGTAATTCAGTGTCCACAAAGTCAAAATAAAATCCTCTGCTTCACATCCCGTGTTTGTGCTCACAATTGAAGCCTGTGGCACCAAATTAAAGTGCTCTCTGGAATTTTTGTCATAGCATCCAAAGCCCTGAGTCTAAATTAAAAGTCTTCTGAAGAATAAGGAGCATCTGATTAAAACTGTAAAAAAAGGGGAGGGGGGCTTTAAAAAGTTCAACACAATTTCCAATGAAATTCCTTATAGTAGATTTTCTAGAAGTCAGTTAAATTTTATGGTGCACATTATCATCTTCATAGAAGTTGGAAAATCTCTGGAGAAGTGAATTAAAGTTGGTTCTTTTGCTTGTAATAAAATAAAGAATATCTTATTTTACCTAAGGGGATGTCTTCGAAATGACTTTTAAAGTAAAAATCATAAAACTTAAAAGAAAAAAAGAAAGAAAGAAAAAAATCCAGGGAGACTGTGTGCATCATTCTTCCTTTTCCTTTCTCCTGCCCTAAGAAATTATGTAACTCATGCTGTCTAATAAATCTTGGGTGTGTCATTTCTTCACCTCTGGTGCATAGGATAGTGGATCTGTTCACGGATCATAACAGGTGTCCAGTTGGAAATCCTCAGTGGGAAGCTCGTAGTTGTGTTTGCTGATAAGCCAGTAGGCACAGTGCCCCCAGGTCATGCCCAGCGCACGATGGCTGAAACACCACGACTCCCTCTCCGACTCATCCACAGAGTCCTTACCCAAACAGCCCAACCCCCCGCGATTTGTGGGCTCTGCTCTAGCTGGCTAGGATGGACACACGGAGCATGACTGTCGTTTTTAGGTTCAGAGCTGGGACTGTGGGTAAAGATTGATTTCGGACCGTTTGCCCGTCACTGGTCAATTTGTGGTGTTTCATTTTGTCATGGCCATACCGTCTGTCCCCACAGCCACAGAAAGGTGGGAACGCCTGGGTGTCTTGAGAACTTTAGGAAGATTGGAAGACTTGGATCTCCCTGGCAACGTTTTCCTTGAGTTATGATTTTTCTCTGCAAGGCACGATGGAATGGTTTTTAACATGGGGGCGGTATTGAATGGCATCTCTGGATTCATGGACACCCATCAGGTGAGGGAACAAATATTTATGTGTGTGTTTTTCTTCTTGCTTCTTACCCATCTCTGACCTTGAATATAAACTCAAGGAGTGCATAGACCTTCTGTATCGGCCTGTTTACCCCCTGGTAAGCAGTTGGTAAGGCTGCATAGAAGACATAGCCACTGTGTTTAGCATAAACCAAGAGGTTGCACTTCCTTGGTGTCACCTTTCTAAAAAATCTGTAGTTACTGAATTCATGCAAAAGACAAGAACATTGATCACAGGTGCATGTGAATCCTGTGCCATGGCCTCTCGGATGGTTTTTTATGAGAGGATACTCAGGCATTCTGAAGAATCAAAGGCCTAAGGGCATAGCACTTAGACACTTTCTTAAGTGCATACACTTCCCTGAATGCTTATTGGAATGAACTTCCAAATCAGTCTGTGAATATTCTTAATCTCTGCACTCAAATTGACTAAAAAAAATAGTAATAGTTCAGTAATTTGCTTATGGTTTCATGCATCAACTTGTGGCCAAGGGAATCGAAACTTATTAAAAAAAAAATAAAAGGCAGGGCTTCACTCCATATAAAAAGAAAAAAGATCTCAAATCGCACATGCATTAGAATATAATGTTTTTGCTGAATTCAGTAAATCAATCTGACGGTTTTATCTAATCCTTAGAGAAGCTGCTTATGCAGAGCTCAGCCCAGGAGAATCGAATAAAAACTATTCATGGCCTCGATTTTTTTTTTCTTTCTTTCTTTTTTTTTTAATACCCAAGAGCCAGTGTGTTTGATGGCATATCAATTTTTGGCACCGTTTATGACTTTTCTTTCAATTTTAGAATATATTTTAGAATCCATGGTGAGTCTGTTAATCATGATAGAACTTACATCGAAGCGTGTTACATTTTAGAATGAAAGCATAAATTGCAACTTAATGGGCCATTGGCCTATGAGCTTTCTCATGAATTCTCTATATTCATGGTGGGTGCGATGGACAGGTACCTCTTTCTGCTTCGGCCAAGGTTCTCAAACAGGGTCCCACCTTCAAACGTCTCAACATTTTTAAAGAGACTCAGAAACAACCACTGGTCAGAAAACCACAATGTTTTACATTATAAGTGATTACTAGAAATCTTGATAGAAAAGGAAAAAAAAAAAAAGTGATCCCACAGTTGCCTGAAAGAAGATAAGGAAGTTTCCCCAAATAAGAAAGCCAGAAAGAAGAGAGTTTCTCGTCACTTTGAAGGAATTCAGATGGGAGAAGGCTTCTGAAAGGGAAATGTTATTAGTAAAACGTGGATTGGGGTCGTTATAGTTCGATGATCTTGAAATGGTTCCTTGGAAAAATTCTGGAATGTGTTTTCAAATGCATGGATGTATCACCAGCGGTCAGTAGGAAGATCCCAACAAAAATGACGATATGCATGTGAGGTCAGATTGACCTCATTGTGTGTGTTGTTTGTTTGTTTGTTTGTTTGTTAAAATTTTATTTATTTATTGAAGAGACAGAGAAGGATCAGGACCGTAGCGTCATGACCCGAGCTGAAGGTAGACGCTTCACCGACTGAGCCACCCAGGCGCCACCATTTTCTTTTTCTAAAATAGAACAGAGAAATGGCCCCTTAAAAAGAGAAGAAGGAATGTATTCAAGGTCCATGAAGTATGGACGGAGATACGAGTCAACGTCAACATATTTATTACGATAAACTCATGCTTATAAGACAAGAGGTGCTTTTATCTTTCTCATCCGGGTCAGGACCTGTCTCCCATACATTGAATGCATATGTTTGTATTTAATGATTACCATTATGGAAATTTTACCAAAAATGTTATCATACATTTATAATTTAGAGGAATGATGAGTTGGACTTTCCCATCCAAGACTTTTTTCCATCAAGAGGTACAACCATTAAAAACAAACAAACAAACAAACAAAAAGGGAGTCTGGGTGGCTCAGTGTGTTGAGCCTCAGCCTTTGGCTCAGGTCATGATCTCAGGGTCCTGGGATCGAGCCCCACACTGGGCTCTCTGCTCAGCAGGGACCCTGCTTCCCCCTCTCTCTCTGCCTGCCTCTCTGCCTACCTGTGATCTCTCTCTGTCAAATAAATAAATAAAATCTTTAAAAAAAAATAAAAAAAAAAAACTTAAAGTCAAATCAAATCAAACAGGTAGGGGAAGCAGCACAGACAGCTTAATTAAAAGGAAAAAAAAAAAAAGCTATTAAGGACGCCTGGGCAGCTCAGTCAGTTAAGCATCTGCCTTCAGCTCAGGTTAGGATCCCAGGGTCCTGGGATCAGTCTCGACTTGGGCTCCGTGCTCACTGGGAAGCCTGCTTCTCCTTCTTCCTCAGTTTCTCTTCCCTCACTCGGGCTCTCTCTCTCTCTCTCTCTTTCAAATAAATAGAAACTTTAACAAAAAAACAAAAAGAAAGAAAGAAAAGAAAAGTCTTTAAACTATGTGGAATATGTCCATCAAGAGGACACAGAGGAGAAATTGGAGAAACAGAAATCAAAACCCCATTGACATACAGCTTCTCTTACGGGGCCTTCAATCCGAGAGAGGGATCAAAATGAGCGCCGGGGTAGATGCGGGGGAAGGAATCGCTTGTACGTGGCTGGGGGTCTTATAAGGTAGGGAGGCTCCCTTTGACCCACACAGCAGCTCCTCCAACACTTAAGCATTCAGTGGATCATATGATTCCACAACTTCCCCCCTGGGTGTCTGCCCAGGAAAATAGACGCCTGCGTGAAGCATCGTCTGCAAATGGCCTTGTTCACAGCATTGCTCACAGCAACGTTGATTTATAACAGCAAAAAAGTGGAAACAACCCCAAATGTCCATCAGCAGATAAATGCATAGATGAGATGTCGCAGATCCATACACTTCAATGATGTTCAACAATGAACAGAAATGCAACCACATAGGTGCATCGGATGGGAAGCTGACTAGGGCAGAAACACGAGACCCGACAACGCAGGACTCCCCGTACACGAAAAGTGCAGAATCCGCAATACACAAAGATAGAAAGTAGAGTCGTGGTCGCCCAGATCTGGGAGGCTCACGGTTTCTTTTGGAGGTAATGAAAATATTCTGGGATGCGTTAGAGTGATAGCTGCGCGTAATATGTGAATATAGTAAAAAGCATTGCATTACTCCCCCCCCTTTTTTTTAAGATTTTTTATTTCTTTCTTTTAGAGAGAGAGGGCATGAGTGAGAAGGAGAGAGAGAAGCAGATGGCCTTGGTCAAGGCTCTATCCAAGGACCCTGAGATCATGTCCTGAGCCAAAGGCAGACGCTTAACCCACTGAGCCACCCAGGAGTTCCACACTGCACTCTTCCAACAGGTCAAGTCAATGGAATGGGAATTATCCCTATAAAGGTATTGAAACACATGCATTTAACAAGTGGACCGTACATGCATAGTACATCGGGCAGAGCTGGAGAAACGTGAGTTACAGACACAGTATGAGCCCCTAGGTCCTTAAGGAAGCCCCTTCCCCAGGTAGGAATCTATCCTAGGAGGTGAAGTACGTGTCCCCGCGTTGGTTCCTGATTCTGGCTTCTGGGAGGGGCGTGCACTCACACGAGGCCACCTTATCAATCACAGAATGTTCAGTCGTCGAGCCTTGTATGCCCACGACGTGCAGAAAAAAACATTCAGTCGACCCTTCCCCATGGAGCCCCAGGTCTCCAAGCACGTTTCAGCAGCCACAGGCCACGATACACCCCGTAATTCCTTTGTGAATGGGAGAGGTGAGAGCTGTACACATCTGCAGACACAAGGACATCCGTCATGCTGGACGTCCGGACATAAATGTTTACTTCCTCTCCCAGTCTTTGCAAATGTCTAATCAACAGCAAGTAGGTTCTCTGTTAAAAAAAAAAATAAAAAAAAAAAAGGATTTATTTCTTTATACTGCTGAAAAGCAGAAATGCCATCCAGAAGCCAGACCCAACAGCCAGAATATGGGTCTCCTATGGGACCGAAACAAGCACAAAACATGTTTCTCTAAACCCTCCAGGTCAACATACTGCAGGGACATTTTTAAAAATAAATAAATAAGCCTTGGAGTGGTAGAAAATAGAGATATTTCGCAGAGATTTAAATTAAGCTGTGGAGTGTGGGGATGTAGGAGTATCTCTCAGAGATCCAAAAGGAAAAGAAAACCAATGTTTCAGGAAGAAAAGACTTTTCTCCATGTGCACCTGCTGGCCCTGGGGTGACCCAAACCCTGGCTTGTATGTGGGGGCTGGGAGCATGGGATGGAAAATATCCTGCAGTCCGGTAGGGTTGGGGGTTCAGACACAAGCCCCCAAAGAGCAGGACCCCCAGAGAGTGTCCTTTGGGAGAAATGAACTGTATAAAAGAGACACCCTGTTCGTAAAGCAGGCTGTGAACCATATTTGCGAATCCAAGCACTGGCTTTTGAGGAATTTGAATGAATGAATCGTGGAATTCATGATTGCCCGAAGCGGAGTCCCCCCCCCACCCACACCCCGCTTTGCCGATCTCTCTTTGGAAGTGGAACGGATTGCATTTGTTTGCCTAAAACCTTTAAGCTGAAACCGTCGTTCCAAGAGTTCTAAATGAGGCATGCCCCGCTGGTTCCATGGGTGGAACATGGGACTCTCGAACTGAGGGCTGTGAGTTCGAATCCCATATTGGGCACAGAGCTTACTCAAAAAAAAGAAAGAAAGAAAGAATAAAAGAAAAGAAAGAAAGAAAAGAGAAAAAGAAAAAAATATCATTTCTTAATCGGTTGGACCTCCAGTGGTGTGGTAGAAACAATAGCATTTTCTTCAGAGGGAAACGCTTCCTATGCCCACATTCCAAGAACTCCTAGAGATGCAGCTGTAGGAACACCATCTCCTTGGAACATCCTAAGGAGGAGAAAACCCCAAAACTTCAAGGAAAAGACACGGGGGACACGCATCTACTCAACGTCCATACAGGATTCTTGCAGAAGGAGAATCAGACCTTCAGAGCAACACAGAGCTCTGTGGACTCTGGGGTCGGGCTGGTAAAGAAGAGGGAAACCAGAAACCACCTCTTTGTCCCTTAAAAACAAACAAACAAACAAAAAACCTCATTCACATCACCTGAAATCAGATCCGCTTTTCCTCAACTGTGTCCTGCGACGGTGAAACCATCATCTCGTACATGAAAAACGGTGGAATGTTGGTAATTTCATACAGAAAAACACAGATTCAGTTAAGTTTTAGTTTCTTCTTTAAAGGAAAGGGAGGGCAGTATGGGTTAAGGCGAGCCTCTGTTGATCTAATTCTGAGGAGCATGAGTTATCAGCTCATTTACTTTGTGAAAAATGTTCATGTGTGCCAGGAATTTTATTAGGGACTGAGAGTAGACATAGGGAGTCATTTCCTATAAAGGCTCTTAGTGCACTTTTGGGATGGGGATATTTTGGTATAAGGATGGACGCCTTTTATGCTTTTCTTTTTCGTCATCCTCAGACATTCCTTTCTCCCTGTCTTCAGCAGCCTCCTTCCAGTGCCTTCCGGTGCCTTCTTCCATGCCACGCACCTGCTGTGGAGGTGGTCCTGCCCCTTGCTGGAAGCTTGGCTTTCACTGAACCCGTGTGCCTTGGCTGGACCACATGTGACATCATTGCTTTCTTCTCAGGACCTGGGAACCCCACGTCAATCAGCCAATATTCCAATAGGTGGACGTCAACCAAACACAACAATGCCTTATCACGAGGATATTTATAACAGGATTCGTGACATCCTACAAACCCACGGCCCCAAAGAACCAGCTTGCCAATTATCAGGTGCATATGAATCAAGGTTTTTTTGTTTGTTTTTTGGTTTTTGGTGGGTTTTTGTTTTGTTTGGTTTTGTTTTTGTATGGAGGGCCACTACTTTCCTTTCTCTGGATTGCAGAGCAGTTTCTACCTAACTCTCAAACAATGGAGCTCAGCCCCTGAGGACAGCCCAGACCCAGGGAAAGGTTTATAGAACAAGACAGTGAGGTGACAGGGCGTGAGCCTGTAAGGGAATCTATGGCATGAACCTCAGGGTGCTATGGAGTTCACGGTGTCAACGTATACATGGACACCGGGTGGTAATTTTTTTTTAAGTTTTTATTTATTTATTTATTTATTTATTTATTTATTGGACAGACAGAGATCACAAGTAGGCAGAGAGGAAGGCAGAGAGAGAGAAAGGAGGAAGCAGGCTCCTCGCTGAGCAGAGAGCCCGATGCGGGACTCAATCCCAGGACCCTGAGATCATGACCTGAGCCGAAGGCAGAAGCTTTAACTCACTGAGCCACCCAGGCGTCCCCCTGGTGGTGGTTTTTAAGGTGGCTGGAAACTTATCTTGTCTTTCTCTGTGTTGCTAATGTTCATACTAAAGAATATTAAAAGAATGTCAACACATAGAAAGGACATTAAAAATTGTATTTATACATGTTCATATATATATTTATATATATTATATATATAATATATACATATGTATAATTCATCTTAAGTTATAAATGATCAAAGTCTCCACAACCTGTGAGTAGGGCAGGATATACATTGAACACTACATCAAAAACTAATGATGTAATTGCACTACTGGGTATTTACCCTAAAGATACAAACGTAGTGAACCAAAGGGGCACGTGCACCCGAATGTTTATAGCAGCAATGTCCACAATAGCCAAACCATGGAAAGAACCTAGATGTCCATCAACAGATGAATGGATCAAGAAGATGTGGTATATATACACAATGGAATACTATGCAGCCATCAA
>NC_081575.1:121867497-121880700 GCF_022355385.1 Mustela nigripes | reverse complement strand
AACAAGCTGGGATTGGGAGGGAGACAAACCATAAGTGACTCTTAATCTCACAAAACAAACTGAGGGTTGCTTTGGGGAGGGGTTCGGGAGACGGCGGCTGGGTTATGGACATTGGGGAGGGCATGTGCTACGGTGAGTGCTGTGAAGTGTGTAAACCTGGCGATTCACAGACCTGTACCCCTGGGGCAAATAATACATTATATGTTAACTAAAAAGTTTAAATTAAAAAAAAGTAAAAAAAAAAAGAAAGAAAGAAAGAAAGAAACTAATGATGTGCTATATCTCAGCTAACTGAACTGAAATAAATTAAAAAAATAAAATAGAATACTAAAAACCGCGGTATTCATTTATTTATTTAAATATCTATCTATCTACTTATCTATCGATTCATCTTAAAGAGAGGGAGAATAGGGGGAGAGGCAGAGGGAGAGCGAGAATGTCACATGCCCTGCTGAGTGCAGAGCTTGATGTGAGGGTTCGGTGTCACGACCCTGAGATCGTGACCTGAGTCAAAATCTCAAGTCGGAGGCACAACTGACTGAGCTACCCAGGGGCTCCCAAAACATGATATTTTAATATATACATAGGTATAATGCATACATACAGAAAGGCACTTGTTATTGCCGCATGCAAAGGTATAATTGTGTAGGATACAGGATACTATAATTATACCTTTATGTGCAACAAGAAAGGTACTTATGAACTTCAATTATGACACAATGTAACTTTGGCATACAGATATCTGCACAATGTATTGTGTATGTAACCACAGCAAATGCATTTATTACCTCTTCCCTTTCCTGCCAGACAGTGAACGAGTCTCCTGAAATATAATTGCAATAAACAGATTCATTCTTTCATACTTGCCTGAACTATGCTAATGCAGTTTTGTTTCTTTTTTTTTTTAATAAAGGATATTTTGAAGGACATTTTTTAAATAAAAAAAAAAGAAAAGCTATGTTATAGAGATGTTTGATTTTCCCTGTTGTGTAAATACAATATTTTCATTTTGCATCACAATGATTTAAATAACATAATACCTTCACTTCCTGTCAGGTGCATACTTTTTAAGCATACTCGTATGAAAACTTGGCTTCATTTCTAAATAGCGGTGAAGCTTTTGGAGGTCCACTCTATGCTCTGATTCATTTCTCATTTGAAAAATTTAAAAAAGAAACAGATATTGTGGAGTCACTGAGAAATTAAAAGTATAATGGGGCCACCTGGGTGGCTCAGTGGGTTAAAGCCTTGCCTTCGGCTCAGGTCATGATCCCAGGGTCCTGACATCAAGCCCTGCATCGGGCTCTCTGCTCTGTAGGGAGCCTTCTTCCTCCTCTCTCTGTGCCTGCCTCTCTGCTTACTTGTGATATCTGTCAAATAAATAAATAAAAATCTTTAAAAAAAAAAAAGGTATAATGCAGTGAAAAAAGTGTATGAGATCAAGAGGTCTAACAAGGGCTACTGTTAATGTGGATACCTCTGTATTTGTGAAGACCCATCAGAAAATCAGTGTAAGAACAGCTAACACCTGTTGGGGGCAAATATATATTCTGTAGGAGTTACAGGCTGATGGAGCCCTGACTGTGTGCTTGGATCCCGACTCAGCATTTCCACCTTTTTTTTTTCCTCCATAAAGACAGCAACCCAATGGGATTAAGGATGAAGACTTTTAAAGCCGAAGGCATTGCGTTTTAATGACGTTAAAACCAAAACCAAAATTAGGAACAGTTAGTCGAGGCGCTCAAACCCAAATGCAATTATCCACGTCACTGTTTGCACAAATGTCCCGTACTGTAAAAACCGCTGAGATTTTATGGGCTGTGGGAATGGTCCCCTCCGACGTGGGCTAGGGGCAATCCGTAAGAGAACGTGAGAGATTTCAGTGGGATTTCAGTGGAACAGCACTTTATCAGAACGCGTGTTTGAGTTGACCTTGAAAGGCAAGTTGGACTTAAGGATGTGGACACGATGGGGCTATTCCTGGCAAATAAAAGGCCATAAATGCAGTTCTGTGGAACTCTACGCTTTTGACTCAGTGCAGCACAAGTGGGAATTATAGAATCCGGAAAGCAAATTGGAGTCCAAGTGTGAATGATGTTCAGACTCAATGGTACATAAGTGAAATGAGATTTTCCCCAGACGTTAGGGGCCTCAAGTAGCAGCTTCTTTTTTAAAGGTTTTTTTATTGGAGAGAGTGTGTGACAGAGAGAGCATGTGCACGGGGAAGAAAGTAGAGAGAGAAGCAGACGTCCCGCTGAGCAGGGAACCAGATGCGGGAGATGATCCCACGATCTGGGAATCGTGACCTGACTCAAGAGCGGACACTGAACAGACTGAGCCACCCAGGCACCCATGACAGGTTAAAATATTTTGAATTTGAGTCTGTAGGCAATAGACAAGGAGTAAAGTTTTTTTGTGCAGGTGGGAGACACAATCACCATGTATCTCACTTGGAGAGTCTGAGCTCCCTAAGCAGACAGGGGCGAATAAAACAAATGTGCTCACTCAATGCATCACAGTATCAAAAAAAAAAAAAAAAAACCACTTTGCATTTATAAAAAGTAAACTGGGGCCATCTGTTGAGATGCTCCAACCCGAAAAGCAATGATTAAATTTTTCATTTGCAACCTGAAATGAAAATTTCAAACTCATTAGAGAAACTTAAATATGGGAAATGATAAAAAAAAAAGTTGGCTGTTCAGCAGAATTGGAATTATGTAGCGACTGTTATTATCTTGAAGATAAAAACTAACCCTGAAAATGACAACCCGTTCTATTGTGAATTTTATGAATCTAAGTAGAGATGTTAGGCTTACATAGTAAGTAAGGATAAAATCCATTCTCTCTTTTATTATCCATTTAACAAATATTTCGGAAGAGTCTTCCAGATGCTACAAAATGAGAAATAGCAAAATTGATCAGCTCTGGGCCCCAAGAGAATAAAAAAATAAAAAAATAAATTGGCAGAAAAGACCAAACATCCCAATAAGCTTAGTCAAGCATCCATGTCACACACGCATCTCTGTTGGTTGGAAAGAGAAAGAACCTTTGTTCTCGTGGCTGGAAGTGATGCAAAGAGGAAAGAGGGTTTGTTTGTTTTTTTTAAATGATTATTATTTTTTTAATAAAGTCTGTCTTTGTTAAGTAAATAAATTAAATAAAGCAAATGAAGGTAGGCAAGAAGCTCCAAGAAGGACAGGAAGAGAAAGGGGGTAAGTTGGGGCTGGTGTAGATCATAAGAAAGACCAAAGGACGACAGATGGGTTTGTCCTGAAGGGGACTATTGGAGAAACTATTGAATAAAGAAAAAAAGAAAGAAAGAAAGAAAGAAAAGTCCCAGCAGAGTCATGGGGACATCAGTTGGCTAGGAATGGACTCAAGAGAGAACAAATGAAAGACAATGGAAGGTAGTGCATTTAAACAAGTGATTAGGGGATTTTTCCATGAAGGTGAGTCAAAAAAGGTGGGGAAGGTGATCTCCCGTTATATCTGAAACTCTCTTTAGAATGAGAGATGGTACAAGGGCACGTGGAGGGCTCAGTTGGTTCAGGTCATGATGTCAGGGTCCTGGGACGGAGCTCCAAATTGGGGTCCCTGCTCAGAGAGGGGTATGCTTCTCTCTCTCCCTCTGTCTCTGGCCCCTTGTGTGCTCACTCTCTCGCGCAAATAAATAAAATATTGGGAAAAAAAAACCCAAGATGGTACAGCTTGTGTGATAGCCAGGGTGAACAATGACCTACAGAGACACATGTTTGGGGCGCCCAAGTCAACGGTAAAAACAGATTCGTTCCCTGGGCTACTGGCTGAGCAGCATTCGGGAGGGGTCCTCCCTTACCACCCAGAGGCCCAGTTCAGCAACCGAGAAGGACCACATCCACGCTGGAGAGGCTTTGAGGAGAGGAGAAGCAGAGGGAGCCAGACTCATCTTCAGAAGGACCACAGAGATGGCAGAATGGTGGGGCCATGAAGAAGGGAGAAGAGGCTGGGCAGGAGAGAGAAGGGGAGGTGATCATGGAAAATCGGAGGAGAAGCACAGGTTGAGGAGGAAGAAGAGGTGAGGAAGAGAAGCAGTGAGAGGTGTGAGGAAGAAGGAAGAGGACAGGTTGCCACGCAGGGCAGTGGGGGAAGGAGGGTGGGAAGAAGAGAAAGATCCACTGTGGAAAGTCTTGGAGGACCCCAAGGAGGGGGAAGTGATGAACCACCAGGAGATGAGGACGGGACAAATAATGCCCCATGATATGTTGTTTGTAAAGTTTAACTGATGGTCAACTGAGGAGGGGACCATAAAGATATTAGCTAAGGCGCCATTGTGGTTGGTGGTTATGTGGGGCATGGGGTAAGGGAAGAAAAAAAGGGGTTTCACCTGTCCTTTGAGGATGGGATTGAAGATATAGTCCATGCCAGACAAATGCTAAAAACCGGGAGAGTGGTTGGACACTTGGCTTTTTGTCGGCATGTGGGCTGTGAGCACGACAGCTTGGTTGGTCACTATCAGCTCAAGGATTCCAGCTGGACTGTGACAATGACAAAGGCATGGAAACAAGAGGGAACCTGGTAAGCAGCGTTGGCTTTGGGGATGGATGATTAATGAGTTTTGAGACTCGTTGACAACGAGGGTTCAGCGGGGCACCTGGCTGGACGCATCAGAAAGACCTTTGGAAATGTGAAGTTGGAGCAAAGAAGAGAGGTCATGTTGCAAATATCTGATGAGGCGATGACCAGGAAGGATGTGGTGATTCGGGCTGCGGAGGTCATATTAGTTCCTACTAACGGAAGTCAGACACAAGTGGGCTTCAATGCAAGATGCCATTTATCACCTGAGTCAGCTGGGAAGTCCCGCAGGCCAAGATAGTTTCAGGCGGGGCTAAATGCAGCAGCTCGGGGACTGAACCTAGTATGGATTTTCGATTCTCTGGTCTCACATCTCTGCTTTTCTTCTTTATTCTGCTTCTCCCATCTTCTTCTCCCCCAACAACTCTGGAGAGGAAAGTCAAAGCTTTGTCATGGGGCTTGGTAAATTGGAGATCTCGTGGGATGACCAACGGGGGGTAACCACAAAGTCAACTGCTTATATAAGATGAGAGTTTAGAAAGGAAGACCTCGGGCATGGTAATTTTTTTTTTATTAAGTTTGATTGGCCAGCATATAGTTTTTGATGTAGTGTTCAATCATTCATTAGTTGCATGTAACACCCGTGCTCCGTGCGATACATGTCCTTCTTAATACTCATCACCTGACTACCCCATCCCTCTACGTTCCTCCCTTCGATGACCCTCAGTTTGTTTCCTGGAGTCCACAGTCTCTCATGGTTCATCTCCCTCTCTGATTTCTTCCCTTTAGTTTTCTCTCCCTTCCCCTATGGTCCTCCACGCCATTCCTTCTGTTCTGTGTATGAGTGAAACCATATGATAATTGGTTTTTCTGCTTGACTTATTTCACTCAGCATCATCCCCTCCAGTCCCGTCCATGTCACTACAAAAGTTGGGTATTCATCCTTTCTGATGGAGGCATCATATTCCATAGTGTATACGGACCACATCTTCTTTATCCATTCATCTGTTGAAGGGCATCTGGGCATAGTAATTTAAAAGCTGATCAATAGAGAGATGGGATTTAATGTGTCAGGATAGATAGAGTTACCTAGAGACAGAGTACAGTGAGGGAAAGGCAGGGAAGTGCCCAACCAAGCCAGTCCAGCACCCCAATATTAAAATTTGGAAAGAGAAACCAAAGAAACAGATGATATAAATGTGAATGAGATAGGAAAATGAGTTCCCACTCATGGAAGGAAGCCAAGACTTGAGACGCTAATGAACAGCCGGGTGGAGTGATCCTAAGAAGAGGCAGATCCTGTGGGTCTGATCCACAGTTATCTTTGGAGACCAGAAGACAACATCATATCTCAGTTAGTGTCAGGAGTTAGGTTGACAGGGATGGCTCTGGAATGGTTTGTGTTTGTAAAACCCATAGAGTAGATGGGTTTCTCAAGAAATGTAGACATGTTTAAGAAACTTGGGGTAACTGGTTGGAAAAGGAAAAGTATTCTGGGGCATTCATTTTATTTTAACTTTTTCTTAAATGTGTCTCTCCAATATGTCTAGCGTCTTAAACCTCTTTTATATGGATACATTGAATGAATGAAAGAGTGGGAAATAATCACGTGGGGGGCAAGTTTCAAGAATCCCTCCCAGTTTTCTATCATTGATTCCTCAAATCACCCCCAAATAAGCACCTGTAATGGGCAGTCATGTATTTTGCCAGAATTACCATGGGTCAAAAGTCTGGGCACAGCATGAATCATCTGGGTCTTCTTCTTAGAACCTCACAAGGTCACCCTTAAGGTATTGGTGGAGATGTGCTCCTTCATGGAGGCTCTGGAGAAGTAAGCTTCCACATTCACTCAAGGTATTGGCTGAGTTCAGTGCCCTGCAGGTGTAGACCCCAGCCCCATGCTGTTGGTGAGGGCCCCAATTCTGCTGTAGGATGCTAGCCATATTCTTTCCAATGGCAGGTTGAGTCCTGCTGATGCTTTGGGTCATTCCAATTTCTTTTCTTTCCCCCGTCTCAACCCTCTAACCAAAAATCTTCCTCTGCTTTGAAGACCTCATGGGGTTAGACAGAATAGACTCCAGGGCTATCCCTACAGAAGATCCCTAACCTTGATTCCATCAGCAAATTCCCTTTTGCCATGTGACAGGACTCATTCAGAGTTTTCTGGGATGAGAGCATGGACATTTTGGGGAGGGGATCATTCTCACGATTATTATAGCCAGGGAAGAGTCCGTTTGCTTCCAAGCATTCTAATGTATGTAGGGTTGAGTAGAATGTGTTTCACCTATAAGATATGCCCAAGACTATCCATATTTATTCTCAGGAGGCAGCCTTTTAATCAATGAGCAGAGACAAAACATCTTTGCTGAAGTTCATCCAGATGGTACTTGTGGTCTTTGAGGTGGTAACACCCAAGAACATGGGTTTTTCCATCATTTCCTAACACGATAAATCTGTCTAATCCTATATATATATATATTACACACACATATATATATGTGTGTGTGTGTACAGATGTATATATATATATACCTATCTTCTCCTTTAAAATATGCATACATAAATACATATACACACATATACAAACATATATGCATATAAATATATATTTGCAAATTTATAAATTTGGTCGGGCTGCTGTAACAAAGTATCACAGACCAGGAAGCTTCAAGAACATATTATTGTCTTAGTCCTGGAGGGTGGGAGTCTGAGAACCAGATGTGGACAGGACTGGTTCCTTCTGAGGCATCTCTTCTTGGTTGTACAGACGTCATGTTCTCCCTGTGTCCTCATGTGGTTATCCCTCTGTGTGTGTCCATGTCCTCATCCCCTTTTGTGATAAGGACCCCAGTCCTATGCGATCAGGGCCTATCCTAATGACCTCATTTTACTTTAATCTTCTCTTTAAAGACCCACTACCACCAAATACAGCGCCATTCTGAGGTCCTGGGAGGGAGGACTTTGACACATGCATTTGGGGAGAACATATTTAAGCCTGTAATATATCCTTACTTCAAAGAAGGAGAAATCATTGAAAACTCTTAAAGATGTTTCGTCAGCAAATATAGTCAGTTATTATCAACTCACTCATCTTTTTCCGCATATTGTACTTTGCAACCTGGTGCTCAATGAAACAGCTAAAATACCCTACTTCTCAATTTTATATAACCAATTTTAGCCATCTCTGTGGTTGAGTTGTTACCTCATATGAGATTAAGCATATGAGGAGCTGTGTCCTGCAGTGAGTCATGAGATCAGGTGTAAATTTTGAAACAAAGCAACCTTTATCCAACAACAACCACAAGCACACACACACACACACACACAAAATACAGTAATTGTGGGGTAAGATTTCTCTGGGCTTCCTCTTCCTATCCCTGCTGTTTGGGACAGAATTCCGAGCATCAAGCATAAGTGGTAAAATCTGCCAGACTTCTTGAAAATTAGTGCAACCAATTTTCAAGCCAGTCAAGGTATTTTGTTTCTCTGAGCTACTGTTGGACTCACACATGGTGTGACACTAAGCTTAACAGCTCCTGGGTTGAGAAGAGATAAACATGGAACATTTTTAAAGGTGCTGTAGGGGTTAAACCATGGTGGCCATTAACATAACACATTTTGTTAAGTACAACTCTGTCTTATCCATAGGACTGTGAATTTGAAAGCCACCTTCCTCTTTAGTCTGACTTTCATGGAAGATCCTAGCCGAAGAGAACACCTTTCGTCACGTTGCTAGGAGCAATGCCTCTAATTCTTCCAGGGTACAAGGTGACATCTTTTTTTTTTCACCCAAGATTACTGACTCCTTTGCCATAGCCATTGTCAAACTTGTCCATATCATAAAACTTCCTGGCCTCAAAGTCTTAAATTTTCTTAAGGCACTTGGTTCCCTTGACATGTCTTTTTAACAGATGATTATGATCACAGTCCATGTAACTCTGTCACTGTTTTCAAAGAAGAAAGTTTAATCTAATAACTTCTTATTAAGTTTTTAGTTCTCAGAGTAGCACATTTGAAGGATATTCAAGGTAAAGCACATCGCATCCCAATTCCACTGCTGGATACCCTCATCCTTCCTAATGAAAATTTATCTCAGGCTAATAACAAATTCTAGTCTTTGTTACATCGTTGAGGATTTCTGCACATGAGCTTTTTTGATATGCTAAGTTTATAACCAATAGTTTATGCTTGCCTAACTTATTTTCCATTTAGAAATGAATGATAAATAGATAAAGCCCTAAAGAAGAAAAATTGGATTTTAAATTGCTCAGTTGTCTCATGAAAAGAATATAACCAGGCTATGATTTACAGTTGGAGTCAGACCAGACATGTATTCAGTCTATTAAAGATGGAAATCATAATGCTATTTAAGTGGACATTTCTTTGCTGTCTTCCTCTGTCTCCCCTAGGTAAATTTAGATTTACAAAATTATCGAGTGTGAGAGCACTCAATCCTTTGCAGTGTTTGGAAATTCAAATGCCTTTAGAGCCAGGAGTAATAATAAGGGAAACGGTGGGGAATGTAGCGTACTGATGAATGTGTCTTGGGATTAACGTCCGTATAGGTTCATTGTTTTTAAAAATCCATTCTGCAGACCAAATGAAACATACTTGTGAATTCAGATAGCTCAGGTGTCTCTGGGCCCATGTTCAAGGTCTACCTAAAGCATCTCCCCTGGGTTTCAGTGGCTCGTTCTCCTGCTAGGATGCCAAGTGTGGGATACTGGATCCTAGGGGATGGACGTCCTTTGAGTAGGGGATCACTCCCAGTTTTATGACCTGTTTCAAAGGCACAAGATGGAGGTTATATGGCACAATGAAGTAACATATGAGATGACATGCAAATCCCAAGTCTTATTCACCACCCATACTCCACTCTTCTTGTCAATCTGCACTCCCCCTTGAGATATCCTGGAGCCACAATTGGGAATTCCATCCCTGTTCCTCTGTTGAATGGCCATGTTGAATCCTTACTCAGTGTCTATGTTCTCTGGCTCATTGCATTGTACCTGGCCAACATTCCCGATTTCCATTACACACACACACACACACACACAAACCAAACAACACAAAAAGCCAAAGCAAGGGTCACCTGAGTGGCTCAGTGGGTTAAAGTCTCTGCCTTCAGCTCAGGTCATGATCCCAGGGTCCTGGGATCGAGCCCTACATCAGGTTCTTTGCTCAGCGGGGAGCCTGCTTCCTACTCTCTCCTTCTGTCTGCCTCTCTGCCTACTTGTGATCTCTCTCTCTCTGTCAAATAAGTAAATAAAATCTTAAAAAAAAAAAAAGCCAAAGCAAGAACAGCAACAAATGTCCATTTTTCAGAAATAGGACTTGTAAAAATACCATCTCAAATTCACTTCTTGAAGTGGACGTATGGTGAGATTCATTTTTTTCACTGGCTGTGGTTTCCCCATCTGAGAAGAGAACTTTACTGGCCCCTTCACAACATGAGCTGCTCAAGATACACACAAAGACCTCATGTAGCTTAAATTAAAGGTTGATGTCCATCATGAGTGACCAACAGAACTGGATCAAGCCAATTCTGAGAATACATGCATGAGGGCTACATATTCAAGGCAGCAACTCTGGGTGGTGGCCCTAAGGGTCAACTGATGTAACTTCTGAAGGCAACTCATAATGCCAAGTAATTTCACCATAGTTTACTCAGACGTGGTTTGCTTGCTGCCACAAACTTATCAGGGTGGGCTTTTGTTCCTTGTTCTTGTGATAGTGTGTTTCTACTAATGTTTTATTTTTTCTCTCTACTGTCAGGAATCATGACTTGATTGGTACATTTCCTGTACAATTCTATCTGTGCCACAGTGCATAAACATTCTTAATATCTTATGGGTTTGGGTCTTATTTTTGTCCCCTCAGTGCTTACAAATATGGCCGCCTACTTTCACATTTCTGTGATTACATCTGTACGCATTTGCAAGGCAATGAGATTAAATGAAGAGTAAATAATTATAAAGTACATGAACACCGCCAGCAAAAGAAAAGGCTCCTCATAAACACTCATAAAAGGCAGTGTTATTAGTCTGGGAGAACGGTTAAGCTAAAGGATTCGTTGCAAATGACTGACCTTTGAACAAAATGGCACTATAGGAAGATGACATTTTTTTTAAAAAATATTTTATTTATTTATTTGACAGAGAGAAATAGAGATCAAAAGAAGGCAGAGAGGCAAGGTGGGGCGGGGGAAGCAGTCTCCCCACTGAGCAGAAAGCCCAATCCCAGGACTCTGGGATCATGATCCGAGCCAAAGGAGGACGCTTTAACCCACTGAGCCACCCAGGCACCCGAAGGAAGATGACATTATTGGGCACCATTTTATTTGTTATGTATGTATGTATTTTAAAATATTTTTTTAATAATTTTTTTTAATTTTTTCAATTTCTTTTCAGTGTACCAGAATTCGTTGTTTATGCACCACACCCAGTGCTCCATGCAATACGTGCCCTCTCCAATACCCACCACTAGGCTCCCCCAACCTTCAACCCCACACCCCTTTATAACCCTCAGATTGTTTCTCAGAGTCCACAGTCTCTCATGGTTCATCTCTCCCTCCAGTTTCCTTCAACCCCCGTCTCCTCTTCATCTCCCCATGTCCTCCGTGTTATTTCTTCTGCTCCACAAAGAAGTGTATGTATTTATATTTTTATCTATCTATCTATCTATCTATCATCTATCTATCTGTGAAAAGACACTTCCCTATGATTTACATGTAGTTATTATTATTTCTAGAAGATATTTTCCTGTGATTCAATAAACCGTAGTTTCCGATACCTTCCTCAAAGGGAATATTGACTCTGGGAAGACTGATGAATCCAATTCTGTCTTTGTGCTGATCTACTTTGAGTCGACGTGATTTATTTCCTTGTGGAGACATTAAAAGACCAAGCTAAGACAGGATACTGAGGGAAGAGGGAAGGGGACTTTGCCTCAAAAAAGTTAGAATATAATTCATGGATGCATACAATGGTAGAGGCAAAAACCAAGGTAAGGTTCAGTGAGCTCTCATTCCATCATTTTAAAAATAAGAACAAGATAGAGTCAAAGGACCTGTCCATGGTTGTTAGTGTTTCTGGGATCGTGGAGCCTTTGAGCATCTAAGTCAAATTGAGTGTCTGTCTAGAACAATGTGTGTGTGCTTCAAACATAGCACAGCATTCTCATTGAGTTTTCAGAGTCTTGCTGCAGAATTTTTATCCTTGGCCTTTAAGATCCCTGAGGTTCTGTGAGAGCTCTAAAGTCAGTGAGGTGGGGGTCATGAAATTTTCCCGAAAAAAGAGTCTTTGGTGGGAACTGAAACTGAGACTCCAATATCTCAAGAATAGAGAACCACAACTGATGCCATCAGGACTAATGCTCCCTCTAAAATGGAACTTTCACATGTGTTGGGATGAGCACTGGGTGTTATGCACAACTCATGAGTTGTTGAACACTACATCAAAAGCTAATGATATACTAAGTGTTGGCTAATTGAGCATAATAATTTTTAAAAAGGAACCTTCTTGGGTAGCTCAGTCCCACCTTTCACCTGCTCTGGACTCCCAGCTGCCATCATGTGTTTCCTATTATGCTCAGCTCTCCAGGTAGCCTGAAAGGCTCAAGACAGTGAACACAAGAGCTGCCCTTTCTACTGCTGTGTATCCAGTTAATTGCCTGGTGCACAGTGGGTCCTTGGTCAAAATTTATCCAGTAAGGGTGCCTGGGGGGTTCATTTGGTAAAGCATCTGCCTTCGGCTCAGGTCATGATCCCAGGGTCCTGGGATGGAGCCCCACGTCTTGCTCCCTGCTTAGTGGGGAGTCTTCTTCTCCCTTTCTATCTGCCTCTCCCCCTGCTTGTGGTCTCTTTCACAAATAAATAAATAAAATCTTTTTTTTTTAATGACCATTTTCCAGTGACAATTTAAAATTTATCACTGATATCACTTTGGGATTTTTCAGTCTTACAGCTTTCCGTAGGTGTTTTTTTTTTTTTTTCTTCCTTATTTCTTTCTGATATCATGTTCCTATCATGGTAAGATAGTCATCATTAGAAAGGAAACATAAATAAGCCCTTTTTTCTTCCTAATAGTGTCACTGCAGACAACAGTGTAGATCAGCCTTTGTTGTTCCCAGGGAGCCTGAGTGACATTCAGCTTCTTGGGTCCGGATGTCCTGATGTTAATATGGTTACTGATGTTTTCACACTCCTCAAAAAAATGAAAGTAAAAATTTTGTTATTGGATGCCTTTTGTGTCATACCAATACCTGTATACATCTTCCTTAGGATGATATATTTCACATTATTCCAATAAAAAGAACTCACAATTATCACAATTCAAAAATTATGCCAGACAAAGAACCTCTGTCAAATCCTCAGGATCAACTTTTTTTTTTTTTGCACCACTTCTTTTTTAATTTTTTAATAAACATGCAATGTATTATTAGCCCCAGGGGTACAGGTCTGTGAATCACCAGGTTTACACACTTCACAGCACTCACCAAAGCACATACCCTCCCCAATGTCCATAACCCCACCACCCTCTCCATTCTCCTCTCCCCCAGCAACTCTCAGTTTGTTTTGTGAGATTAAGAGTCACTTATGGTTTGTCTCCCTCCCAATCCCATCTTGTTTCATTGATTCTTCTCCTACCCACA
>NC_081575.1:121815341-121866949 GCF_022355385.1 Mustela nigripes | reverse complement strand
AACTTCAGGGAGTATGTTTTTAGACATATTTAACTCAGAAACACAGATCAGCAGCCCAGCAAAATTTGACCCTACAATTAAGCTCTGCATTTTGAAATTCTGGAAATACTTAAATCAAATATACAAATGAGCCAACCAGCAAAAAAACTGTATTATGATTTTTTAACTACATTCTTGATGGCTCAGACAAAGGTTGGTCTAAGAAATCTGTTGCCAAGGGTAATTTCTGCATCATTTTTGTTGTTAGTTTGACAAGGATGATTGCTCAACCCTGTTCTGGTCCTTTCTTGGCTTTTCCTACTGACAATCTCTGGGTCTCAAGCCATGCTGGTCCACACACCGTATAATGGTCCACCGTCACTTCTTGCAAATCAAGCACACCAACTCCTTCAAAACCTCCAGAGTAAGTCTGCAGAATGTCTATAAAATCACACATTGGTTACTTCATCATCCTAAAAATGAAATTCACTCATTCTGCATTCAAACATTTGAGAGGATTCGAAAACCCGTTATTTTAAAAACCACAGTCTAATCTCTTTCATTTAGTTAGACTATCATGAGGTTATGGTCATATAATTGTGCGTTGCAAGGGCTGACTATCTTAACACTGTTGGAGGCAGGCTAGAGAAGTTTTGGAAGAGTTGTAGGGAACCCATGTCATTATTAATAATGTTGCTCTGCAGAAACAACTATTTTATTTTCTTCCAAACAAATGACTCTGAGTTGAACCTTGAAGGCACTGCACAGAAACATTCATAAACTTTGAACCCTATGAGACTTATGAGTGATGCCCCAGCCAAAGGCTGTATATTCCAAGGGTGCCCACAAGATGCCCTCAGAATCCCCCCACTTGAGGTAAGACTGCTCCCTTCTACTGTGCATTATCTTAAACTTCAATTAAAACTAGTAAAGAAGATGTTTTAATATGAATTTCATAAGTACTAATGCTGGCTTTCCTTTCAATATTGATTAACACCCTACCGTAGGATGCTTTTAACAGGCTTAAAATATTAGGTTGTGACAGATTTTGATGATGACCTCAGGCACCGTATTTTTAAAAGGTTTTGCCTTATTTAACAATTTGGTCCTCTGGTGGTTCAGAAATCAAATGAATCCATTTGAGTCTGTGCAAAATGAGAGAATTATAGCTCTCCCACAAATAATTTGATGCTAAAATACAGGGACTAAATTAAAGATTGTTATTTATACATACATTAATGAATTTTTAAATGAAGTATCCCACAGTTTAAAAAAGCTGTGATTATCTAATTCTAATTAATTTTCCACATGATTACAAATAGCCCAAGCCCTTCCTATCCACGGTTATTTGGATGTCTTTCCCTGTCCGTTTCTGTACTATCAGACAGCCTTAAAAATTAATTGAAATACATGCACGTTGCAGGCAAAGGTCTAAGACAGTCTATGATTCCTTGCTGTCTATTTTTGGAAAGCATGCGTCCTGCGAGCTCATTTATTTTTATATTCACAGTGTTAAATGAAAGAAGCTGTGCCCTGCTTGTCAAGGCTTGGAACTGGAGTAAGGGAAAGCTACTCCCCACAGAGACGTCTGGACAGTTTTTTTCTCCGTTGCCTGCTAGGGCATTCAGCTTGAAGCAGATGTTGGCGGCTGTCTAGTGAACAGACCTTCCTTTCTTCTCAGTTTTTAGGAGGCTCATCTTCTTTAAACAACCTGCCCTGGAAAGCTCAGCCTCTCCCCCAGCCCTAAGCATCAGAATCATTGATGCTGGCTTGGCAAGAAACTCTGATTTTCGTTCGGTTGTGAATAATTTGGGAAAAGTCATGAGACTAATTTTTGATCAGAGACCCAGGAGAAAGTCTCAAATGTCCTGGGAGAATTAAGGTCTCTGTGCTGAAAAGGGTTACATCCATTTTTGGGTTCATCCCACAAGAGCTCGGGAGGATCTGCACTCCCATATTTGGTTTGGTTGTTTAGACGGATGACTGCGTATACAAACTAAAAGGGTGTGAAAAGTTAATTGTTCCCATAATGAGACATTCTGGGGATAGCAGAGCTAGAGGGTTTTTAGTGCATCTGTGTAGGGTCTGAGGGCTGTGCAAGCCACCCCAGATGGGCCACTTTGCCATGAACATCATGTTGACTTAAAGAAAAATTAACCAACACCCACTAGATTCAAGGAGGGTTCTTTACATACCTCATGACTATATAAAAGGAATTCAGCTACAGGACCTGCTCCAGGCACAGAGCTATCAGTACAGATAAGTACACTGTGATATGTACTAGGACTGATGCATAGGGAGGAAACCAACAAGGCCTATTGGGTCAGAGTCCTCTCTATCATTTGTGACTGACTCAGCAAATACCTGTATACCATTGACTTCATCATCCTGTGAACTGGATTCCTTCCCTTTGTAGTTCCAGGCCCCTACCCCCTTTTCCTCAATTGAGAAGGGCATATATACCTCATTTTGCCCATCTTTGGAATTCCCATGTCTATGTGGGTTCCCTGTAGGTACACAGGTAGGTTTGGTTTCCTCATGTTAATCTGCCTCATTCCGATTTGATTCTTAGTCCAGGTGGAAGGATCTTGAAAGGCAGAGGAAATTCTTCCTCCTCAACATCTGAAAATGGGTAGAAAGAAGCAAGAAAGAAGAGAGGTTTGGTGTTTTCACTAGGGTTAGAGCTCACAGAAAACAGGGACAACTTCTTCTTCTTCTTCTTCTTCTTCTTCTTCTTCTTCTTCTTCTTCTTTCTTCTTCTTCTGTTAGTATTATTATTATTATTATTATTAGAAGGAGACAAGAGAGGCATGCTGCTAAAAAACCCCAAAGAGTATAACACTGTAAAAATGGAATCCCACATTTTATTCCAAAGAGAATTCCAAAATATGACCAAGCAAGACCTGTGTGCAGATTTCTTTCAATATTCAAATTGTGTACCTGTGATTTTAATGACACTATCAGGAATCAGTAATTACATGACATTTGTGAGGGTACAAATAGTGTGATTATTTTACACAATGCATGATGCAGATTTATCATGAACAGAACTAACGGTCGCCACAGCCATGAGTCACAACAATACAGGTGGCCACGTGTTCCCATTGAGAGTAGAGGTGAGTCATTGCTGCTGTAAAGGCATTAGCTTGGTGGGTGAGGTATAAATGTTCTAAACAAGAAGGAGAATGACCTCTCTGGTGTTTGTGGTCTCCCCCGTGATGCTGCACTCTAGAATGTGGGTTTGGGCATACGTCATCTCAGTCATTGATGCTGACACTTTCTGCAGGCATATCTTACCTTTGATGCTATGCACCTTTGTAGACAAAGTCTGGGGCCATATGGAAAATGGAGTGTCCACTGATTTTGGAAGTGTCCTCCATCAACATATGGCTGTGCACCTTGGTTGTTCAAGGTGACCTCCAACTGCTGATCCCTGAGATCATGACCTGAGCCAAAATCAAGAGTTGCCTGCTAAACCACCCGCTGAGCCATGCAGGCACCCCTGCTGCTGGCAAATTAGAGACTGACCTATCTTCCACCTACTTGCTTCAACTGAACATACTTCTTGCTTGCTGACCAAAGCCCTTGCTGACCAAAGGCCCTAATTTACTTTCTTCTGACATTTGTAGACCACTGGCCTGGGGGAGTGAAGGCCCAGAACATTCCCAGACCACCAAGGCCAACAGAGGTCTTCTGTTTGAAGACCCTCGGCTTTCTGATTATCTCAGCAATCTTTTAGCAAAATATTGTTCTTCTTCTTCTTCTTCTTTTTTTTTTTTTTTAAGATCCCAAAAATGATTTTACTGACCAACCTTTGTGTATTTATAGACCCTGCCCTCCTTTCCAGTAAGAACAGAGTATTCTTGAACAATCCCTGGTCACCAAGGAACTTCGACTATTTCTTCTTCTGCTCCTCCTCCTTCTTTCATCTCCTTTTTTCTTCTTCTCCCTTTTAAAAAATATTTTATTTATTTATTTGAGAGAGAGAAAACATGCACGGGGGGAAGGGCAGAGGGAGAAGCAGACTCCCGGTTGAGCAGGGTGCATATCACAGGGCTCCATCCAAGGACCCTGGGATCATGACCTGAGCTGAAGACAGATGCTTCACTGACTGAGCCACCCAGGGGACCTGACACCAGACCTCTTTGCACTACCAACCCCGGGCACCAAAGAACCAACCTTGAAGCACCAAGATAACTCTAGCTGGCATCACTGACTCTGCATGTAATGAAGAAATGTTGCACACCACTCATTGTACTCCCTTAATGGATTAAACCCCTTTAAAAATCTGTAGATCAGGCAACAACACTGGAGTTGGCTTTTGGACAAGTGCCTGCCTTCGCCCCAGGGTGCCAACCTTCTGAATAAAGGCCAAGTTCCTTTCCAATCAAAAGTCATGTCATGAGTATTGGCCTTTTGGGCAATGGGCAGCCAAACATGGGTTTGGTAGCAAACACTGCAAACCCTTGGAAGCACTGGTAAGGGCAGGAGGCGGAGGTGAACACAGCAGAAAAGTACATCACAGCTTGCAGTGGGACATGTTCAGAGGACACTGGAGGAGCAGGGAGGGAGGGAGCAGGGTTGTCAGCCTGGCTTGTGGGGAGTGCAGGTGGGGCTTGGGCTGCCATTGGGCCCCTGCTTCCATGTCCCAGAAGAACTGAATTCTGACCCTGGATGGGGATAATTCCCCTACTGAGTGCATAATCCACATTGCCTTTAGTCTTTCATGAACAATGGAAAATAAACCCCTTTACAATTTTGGGAGAGTTTTCCTTCTTACTCCTTGAATCGATTCAGATATTTTTTTTTTTCACCTAATACACTTTTCAATAAAATAAATTCACCTAGCTGAGATGTCATCTAACGTTATGAGGGAAAGAATATTTCTGGAGAGACCTGTGATGATTAAATGAGTTTATTTGTGATAAGCTTCCTGACGGCTCATCCTCTGGTATCTTGTAGCAAAGTGCCCAAGAGTATCCAGCTCTCATCCAAAGAGAAAAGTGGAAAGGTACGCAGACCACACACCCCCAAAGCCTGGCACGAGTGGCTTCTTTCTTGCCTTTCAGACGTGGCCCTTGGTTCCTCCTTGGATTGTTACACCACAAGCCCATGAGATGAAGCTTCAGATTCAGAGAAAACACTTCCCTGCATGTTCTCTCTGACAATTTTCTCAGTTTCCTCATCTTTTGATGGTACAGCAATAGGACCAGTGCTGATCCAGATGGGGGGAATGCAGATGAGACACAGGGTAAACACACATCTTGGTCCTAAATGCACCAAGAAGTGAATCCAAAGTTAAAACCAAGTTGCCTAGAACCAAGAATGCTCCAGTTCTCTGGCCACAGCTGCCCCAAATCCCTTTGGGTGTTGCTTCCATTAAAATTTTATCCTTGATCTTAGTCTTCCTCAAGACTACCTCGATTTGTAGTGAAATGCATCAGGGATGAGGCTAACTTTGTAAAAATATGATTTACAATTACAAAAATGGAATAAAACATTGCTAAATGCAAGATAAGAAAAACTGTATCTTTTTTTTGTAGTTCATTCAGATATCCTTAGTTTTTACTTAATGTGCTTTTTCTGTTCCAAAATTCTACCAAGGATCTCACACAACATTCTGTCTTCTTGTGTCCTAAGGTGTCTTTTGCTTGTCTGAGGACATGCTTTTGGATGTTGTTGTCTATACATAAGAAGTAGGCAGTTGCACTCAACATCCTTCAAGACTAAGCATTTACATATATTGCTTGAAATTTCTTCTGCATGTGAGACTTGTATCATATCCCCTTACTTTATGGAGCTGTGTATCTATGTTTGTATGCATGTATGTTATCTAGCATCTTTCTTCCAATCTGTCTATTTAATCTATCATTAATCTAATCTATTTCTCTACCTACTAATCTATTTCTCTACCTACTAATCTATCTACCTACCTACTCATTCATCTATGTATGCATGCATGTATTTTATTTTAAGCTTTACTGATAGACAAAAAAGTTGCACACATTTAATGTAGGCATCTTGAGGAGTTAACACCTCTGCCTATACTTGTGGACCCATGATCATAATGAAGATATGAAACAGGCCTGTCACCTCCAAGAACTTTATTGTGTTCTTTTGTGTGTTGGTTTTTCTTGGTAGTAATAATATCTTTATCATGAGATCTATCCTCTTATTTTATTTTATTTTTCAAAATATTTTATTTATTTGACAGAAAGAGAGACAGAGACAGACAGAGACAAGCAGGGGGAGTGGGAGAGGGAGAAGCAGGCTTCCCGCTGAGCAGAGAGCCTGATGCAGGGTTTGATCCCAGGACCCTGGGATCATGGCCTGAGCTGAAGGCAGATGCTTAATGACTGAACCACACAGGTGCCCCAATCTTTTTATTTTAAAGTGTGGGAATGGAATATCTGGATGGCTTAGTCCTTAAGTGTCTGCCTTAAGCTCAGGTCATGGTCCCAGAGTGCTGGAATTGAGCCCCACATTGGGTTCCTTGCTCTGTGAGAAGCCTGCTTCTCCATCTCCCACTCTCTCTGCTTGTGTTTCCCCTTCTCTGTGTCTCTGTCAAATAAACAAATAAAATCTTTAAAAAAGATAAAAGAAAATGCAGGAAAACTGTATACCTCAACTTGAGCATTTTTCTGCGACATTGGCTCAGTTAATTCACCATTTTTTGCCTCTGATCTCATGATGCTATGTGTTGTTAGATAAACAACATGGGTCTTGTGATGTCTTATTTGGTTTAGGCAACTGTAACAAAGTGTCCCAGACCGGGATGCCTATAAACAATAAATATTTCTGACAGTTCTGGAGTCTGAAAGTCCAAGACCAGGGTGCCAGTGTGGTTGGATGAGGAGTATCTTCTGGGTTGCTATGTCCACATGTGGTGCAATGGGTGACACAGGTCTCTGAGGTCTCTTTCATAAGGGCCCTAATCCTGTTCATAATACCACCCTCATGACATTGAGGTCTTCACAGAGTATCCCCTCCACCTCTAAACAGCATCACCTTGGAGTTAGGATTTCAACATACAAATTTTGGAGAAACACAAACATTCAGACCCTAGCAGGTGATAACATCAGAGCATGGTACACTTATGCAAATAAAGCATGGTACACTTATGCATGGTACACTTGTGCAAATACACTTATGCAAACCAAGGAGACACATGACTGCTCAATTTCAGAGCCTGCTGTCCCTTTGAGCACACTCATGACTCATAATGAAGACCAAGTCCCTGTTGAGATTATGGGCAAGAATGCGATAGTGGTAACTCTCAAGAGTGGGTTGATCCTCACGTCTTGGTCACTCATGCAGATCTACTTGTCTTTCATGATTCCCATGAAGAATATGAGATGGTCATGGTCATGGAACTTGGAGTGTTCTCATTGAGAATCCACTCTGCCAGATGCAGGAAACTTTTATAGAGCCCACATTCAATGTGAGGCCCTATATTGTGGGCACATCCCCTTATCCCTGGCATCTCATACTGGCTCTGGGAGGTACTTGATGCAAGGTATCTGATGAAGGAAGGAAGGAAGGAATGGGTAGGTAGAGTAACTTAATTCATCCAGAACGTGCACAAGTGGGAAGGAGAATCACAGAGAATTTTTCAGGTCACACTAATGAGCACCTTATCTTAAATAATGGGACAATAGCAAGGTTTAACCAGGGGCATTCCATTCATGGATGCGTTGTGTTTTAGCAACATTGTCTTGGAACTCGTGAGAGGGAAGCAAAGAATATTTGTGATGGTTCCGGCAATGATTGAACTGATGAATCACTGGAAGACAAACATGGAAGAGAGGAAGATATGAGAGAGAAAATTCACAAGACTAAATGAGAGGGAAGGATGGGCTCCTGCATGGGTGAAGGACTATGCATATTGGGATTGGAAGTATGAAACACTTCAACGTGAGCATGAGCCCGTGTGCCTCCAATTAAACAGGCCTGGAAGAGATTTCCAGCATCTTTTTGCTTTTCGAGAGAGAGAGAAAGGGTGATTGTATGTGTGTGTGTATGTGTGTATGTCTGTGTGTGTGTGAAGAGAGAGAGTATGCAGTCTTTTAACCCAGAGAATAAAAAAAAAAGTCCATAAAACACAGTGAATTGAGAAATAAACTGAGTTTTCTTGAGCAAAATGAGTTCATTGGACATATACCATAAACCAACAATGTACTATACCTTGGCTAATTGAATTTAAATTAAAAAAAATTAAAAAGGAGGTTCATGTATAATTATAGCAAAAACTGGTCCAGAACATAGAAAATGCAGGCAAAAAGTAAGGTTATGAAAGACTAAAGAGTCGATAGAACTTTTTAAGGAAAGCAATGAGTGAACATTCCTGATGCATATGTTTAGAGAATGACAGCTAATGGTTGTGATAATGCAAAGGGTATGGCAAAACAAAACCTATTTTATTTTTTTAATGCTGGCTAGAACAATTTCAGTAGTTTTATGAGGTTATCAGCCCATTGTCAGCTGACTAGGGTGGTTGAGAAGGAGGATCATCAACAGAATGCTTTTCTGTAGGGTTTAGCTAGGAGTGTGAGGGGTCTGGAGAGGTAGACACATATGGGAGATGCACACAGGCCAGACTACATTTGTTTTTCACTCTTTGTCATCAGGACAAAGTTCCTAGTAGGGGAGAGTCTTTGTTCTTAATGTAAAAGTTTAGAAATGAAATGGATGTTGTGTTCCTGAGCCTCAAAGGATACATCCACATTAAAAAATATAAAAGATATGTAATATAAGTAAAAGAAATATCAAGGAAAAGTTAGTTCCAGAGGACATTTCATACAATTGTGGTAATATTGCTTTCACAGTTATGAGAGAAAGCAACACTTGGGAAAGCACAAAATCTCCCAGTGAAGTCGTAGTACATTTTCCAGAAATCCAAGCAATCAATTCTCCTCCTTAGTGGCATCCACTTAAAAGCCCAGCCCATTTAAAAATATATATATATGTATACCCACTGCCAAAGTGTCAGAATAATCACTTCCCAGGGCCCCTGTCCCTGCCATATTCCATAATAGCACCAAAACCCCAACAGCCTTTTTAGAGCGGACACTGGCCTTGGAGAGAAACTAACTCAGATCAAATCACCCCGGTCCATTTTGCTCGACAAAAAGGCAGCCACAGCCAGGCAGGTCTCTGCAGGAGCCCAGCGTGATCTCTCTTCCTCAACACTATGTAGACACCAGCGCGTACAATATTCTTCCCCGATTAGCATGCAGAACCACCCTCTTTGCCCTACAGGCTGCTTCTTGTATTCATAAATGTTGCATTTGAAGACTCTTATGCAGGAATAAAGGCTGTTTACTGCCCTGTACCCGAGCTCCGGGAAGACAGAGCCGTTACAGCACTCTTTGGAGGAGCGTCCACCGGCAATTAAGAGCAGAAGATGGAAGTAAGAGGCATTGGAATGAGACAAGGAATGTCTCATCCTTTCTACGTCTTCCTTTGAAAAGTTCCCTGGCATAATGGCTCTGAATTAGTTGTAATTTTGATAGACATTCCTCCTCCTCAAGCTTCTATCTGACCATCTTATGTATTCAATATCAAAACAGAAGGTCCTGGAGATAAAGACTTTGGAGAATACCATTTGAAAAACCATAAATTTTGCAAAAATCAATACGGTTGTTTGGTTGGTTGGTTTGGTAAATAAATGATTTTAAATCACACATACCCAAGTCTCTAATAATGCTTTGTCCATGCTTGAACAAAGGCTGATATTTTCCTAGTGAAACCAGGGACAAACTTTTGCAAATAACATCTCCATCTTCACTCGTTATCCTGGAAGGTTCATTTGCAAGTGAAGTAGTACAGGGGAGGGTTTTAAATAAGATAGCAATGTGTGGCTCAGCTACATGGGGAACAGAGCCGACTTCTGCTGGTCTGATCTTGATTCTGGTTACTCAGGGTGGTATTAAGGAAAAGAAAGTTTCCATTGGGGGAAGCAGAAGAAGATACGCTGTTTTCTCAACTCTCAAGATTCATCTTTCCAGGATGATCAAAAAAATAATATATATATTTTTTTGTAGGGTGATCACATGGATGTCACAGGTGGTTGATTACCCACCCCAGGAACTCACAGCTCCCTGGGGTTCTGAATACATGCCCTTCTTGACTAGGAAACTATATATTATTGAAGTGGAGACATGCATTTTATATCAATACATTTTTAGGATAAGTTTACAATCTCCAGGGTAATTTGTGGCATTATCTCATCTCACATTTTTTTTATAACTCTATAAACATTTTATTTCTATTTTATAGATAGACAAATTAGGGTTTGGAGACACTCAGTAAATGGTCCAAAGATACAAAGCTAGGGCATGTGACAATGTCTGTTTCATGTCACCAGGGCTCTCAACCACAAAGCAGTTGACATTTTCGACCAGATCATTCTTTGGGTGTGCACTGTACATAGGCAATTTTGTTGACTCCTCCCACTAGGTGCTGGAAATGTCCCATCTTCCCTCAAGGATGTGACAGCTGGGATGTCTCCTGAAATGACCAGGTATCCTCTAGGACCTAAAATGTCCCTGCTTGAGAATCACTACACTGGATTATTCATGTAGACTAAAGCATTTCCCAATGTGTCTTCCAAAGACCAGAAGCATCATTTCCCACTGAGAATCCCTGGTTCTTCATACTCTGGGGTCCCATCTCTTCTTCTATGATGACATCTCTTCTCTCCACTTTGACCTTCAAGTCCTCCTCTTATAAGGACCTTTCTGATAACAGTGGGCCCAACAGGATAATCCTATCCAGGAAAATCCTATCATCTCAAGATCCTTAACTTAACATAGGCAAAGCCCCCTTTGTTGTGGCTGCCCAGCTATTCACAGTCAGGAGATCTGGTGGTGGACATCTCTGGAGGATGATTATGGAGAGTCAGTTCTCTTCCTTTTTCTTTTCCCAGATCCAGCCATGAGTCTGCTGTCCAGACTCTGACAGTTTTCTCTGGAGGCCACTGTCATTCCAAGTACTTGGGGATGTATGTTTTGCAGCAGCCCACCACATCACCCAGCATATTTCATCCTGTGGTCCTCTATGCTGCATTTCTGGTCACCCCTTAGTCCTAAATAAAAGTGGGTCAGGGACTAGGAAGATAAAAAGAAGGATCTGTACATCCAGAAGGGCATTTGTTCCAATTTCCCAAGAATTTGGCTCCATTACATGTGGGAGCCTCTGTCCAAACCACAGCTCCACTAATGACTATCCTACACTAGGTGCCTTCTTCTCTATGGACTTTCTCTCATAAGTAAAACAGGCATGAGCTGTTTCAAGCATGTCATCATAATGAGTTCATGAACTATCAAAAGAAACATCCTTAACTTGATGTCTACAATACTAGTGGCACTCAATGATCAATAATAACATTACATTTTTCAGGGATTTAAATGCCACCAACTCAAGCCCTTGAATCTTTGTTGTTTTACTATTTGCTATTTAATGTTAGTAAAAATGGGTTCAGATGCCTCCTACATGGTAGGTCTCCAAGCACAGAAATATTAGCGAGTCAGGGTCACTGACTTCAACAGCTACAATTCTAATCTAAAAAAATTGGAGTAGATTTAATTAGCAAATATTCATTACCAAGTCATGTCCAGTAGGGTTGTAACTGATTTGAGAATAAGGGAAAACACGGGAGCTGTCACATTCCATCTACTGCATGTCCCCAACAGCTGAGCTCCCTAAGGGCTGGCTTCTTGGAATCACATTTTAAGCAGGGCGATTTAGGGATCCTAATGTGGAAGACCACAACCAGCCATGGTAGAGGCATCCCTTCATACATCCTAGGTGGGAAGGATGAGGGAAGAATGATTTTTTAAATTTAAAAAAAAAAATATGTATTTCTTTTTTTTTTAATTTTTTATTTTTTATAAACATATATTTTTATCCCCAGGGGTACAGGTCTGTGAATCACCAGGTTTACACACTTCACAGCACTCAACAAAGCGCATACCCTCCCCAATGTCCATAACCCCACCCCCCAACAACCCTCAGTTTGTTTTGTGAGATTAAGAGTCACTTATGGTTTGTCTCCCTCCCAATCCCATCTTGTTTCATTTATTCTTCTTCTACCCACTTAAGCCTCCATGTTGCATCACCACTTCCTCATATCAGGGAGATCATATGATAGTTGTCTTTCTCTGCTTGACTTATTTTGGTAAGCATGATACGCTCTAGTTCCATCCAGCTAAAATTATGTATTTCTTTTTTAAAGTGGGCTCTGTGCTCCGCATGAACCCCAACACGGGGCTTGAATTTATGACCCTGATGAGATCAAGATCTGAATTGAGACCCAAAGTCAAACACGTGTTAGTTGGTTGACTGAGCCACCCAGGAGCCCCGGGAAATGATATTTTTAAACAATGCTTATGTCTGTGCATTAAGAAGGCAATACATATTCGTAGGGGAAATCAGTCAATGACCGTTACTAGGAAGAAAGTATCTTTCTCAGTAATCCTATAACGAAACCAGTGCACTTGTTTTACGTAGTTTGTCTCATATTCTGCATAAAAGCCATGGCGGCTGGCATGAAGTGCGAATGGACGGTAGTAAAATCTCCTGGTGATCCATTTATCTTTTTGGTGACACTTATCCAGTGTTGGAGGGCATTTAAATAGGATTGTCCCATGGAAAAAATTACAGCTCCACTCATAAATAGTAAGACATCTTTAAAGTTTAAAAATACGTATTCAGCACTCACAGGTGCCTACAAGTGTTCTAGGTGCCAGGAACAAAGAAAAATCAATGTATTGGTTAGTTTTACAGGATAATTGGAATTGGGAGGCATCCGGCAGATTTCTTGGCTTCTGGAAAGCATTTGGGAAATGTCGATGAGTAGCTGTTTCCAAAGAAAGCAACTTTGGGGACTGGTTATTGTTACTGCAGCAGAAATCACTACAGATTAGGGATGAAATCTGTTTGCTGTTTTTCTCAGTTTTACAGTTCTTCTTTATGTTCAGGGAGGGAGGACTGTTCTCATGTGTTCTTTCCATACCCACAGTTTTGGGTTTTGTTTTGTTTTGTTTTGTTTTTTTCAAAATCAGTGTTTTATCGGGTGACTTTATTTTTTATCTCTTTGTTTGCTTGGGTCATCAATGTCTCACTTATGTCCAATGTAAGCCATGTCATGTTCTTGGACAGTGACATTTAATTTAACCCCTGTATGCATGGATCAAGGACTCTGCACCAGCACAAAGACATCTTTGTCCACTTTCAATATCTGGGACATTTACATTCTTGATGGACTATGTCCCTCCAAAATCTCTCCTGTGGGTGCCTTCATTTACTACTGCGGCAAAATAGAGGGTGGTCCAAAGCAATAAACTGGCACTTGGCACAAATTATAATCAGAAACTTGCCATATTTTCATGCAATGAACTATTATACAGCCATCAAAAGAAATCAGGCAGGATAAAGCCTAATGATGTACGAGAAACTTTGCAACGTAGTCAATGAAAGAAGACGTCCGAAAACAGCAGGAGCTGTAGAACACACTTTTATTTTAAGACTCGTCATATTCTCTTAAAGAATCCATACATAAATCCTATCAATATTAAGGCAATAAAATAAAATCACACAGACAGTTTTTGGATCAGCAATGAGAATATGCCATCAATCAAGAATTATTAGTTCATTTCCATGCAATGAGTTCCAATTCTGAAAGGGGGGGAGGTCAGATCCATGATCGCAGGCACCAAGCAATGGGGGTTCTGACAGGAAGAAGACACTCAGGTTGTCCCATTACCTAGTAGATGGGATATTTCAGAAGCGTGGCTCAATGAGGTAATTCATTCAGCCAGTTTATGGCTGGGAGGTGCTACAATAGAAGGGAAATTGTCTCAGGAAAAGAAGAAAATCATCTAAGTAAAGAGCTGTTTGGAGCAAACCTGTTTGACCTTTAATTTGTCTGAGTGTCTGAGTGTTCATGTCTCATGTCCTTCTCCTACTCCTACATAGGACAATGTCCTCATGTCGAAGGAAAGGTAGGTACATCTCCTATTTTTGTCTGACTTGTAAGACCATTTTGTCTGACTTGTACAAAATCATTTGTGAGATATTTCCAATTGACCTAATTGCCACCGTGTGTTTCATATTTGTAAACTTTCTCCTGCTACACTTTGTTCTTACAGAAAAGTTTTAATTCATGTCTTAATTAATCTGCATGTGAGCTTGTCCAAGGAGATGCAGAACGTCTTTACACTTTTGTCATTGGACACATCTATTACACATTTTGACCTTATGTCATTTATTTTGGGGGGGATGAGATTTTATTTTTAAGCAATCTCTACACCAAACGTGGGACTCGAACTTAGAACCCTGAGACCAAGGGTCACAAGCTCTAACCACTGAGCCAGCTGGGCTCATCCACCACCTGTAATTTAAATATAAAGCAGGTGTTTACTTCTCATTTGTATTTTAGGATCCTTCAAACGCTAGACATGGTTTTTATCTTAATGCCATCATGGAACTTTGGAATAAAGAGTGAAATTTCTCTTTGGATGGATGCGGTGTTTTTGATGTTGGGAACCGCAATTAATGCAATATAAATATTTTAACCAGCCCCACGTGAGTTTCCATGTTCTATTTTGAGCAATCTGATTGACAAGCTGGTAATTGCCTTGGACATGGGCTTTCAATCAACGTGGGCACATGCTGTGCTCCAATGATTCGCTGAGCACCATGATAATTAATCATCGACTTTCCCATAAGATAATACTCTGACAGCCCCAGGAGACACCTAAGTATACATCAACTTCTTCCTGGGAAGGGTTAGTCACTCCGAGAGCATAAGCCTGTAATTGTATCTTTTTAAATTTTACAAGTGTGGTCTGTCAAAGGCCTCCCCTACAGCGACTTTTCTTTTCCCCTTGGAGGAGACTCAGATTAATTACTGTTCATCACCTTCCTGCCGGGTCCCATCACTAACATGTAGGGAGAATCCAACAGTGGAGTTTTACTTACACATTTTCTTCAAGCCACACTCAATCTGCCCAGACCAGTTGTAGCATTGACTTACCACAGGTTCTCCAGAATAAATATAAATATTATTCAGAATTACGCTGCATGGGGAGTTGATGCCCAGAGAAATATAAGAAGTGGTACAGATCTAAAAGCTAAATCTAGAACGCAGACGGAAAGCAGGACAAGAGAGGAGAGAGGCCATCCAGGTTCACAATGTTGCCAAGTAAAACATTCTGTTGATGGTGACGGAGGGCAATCGCGATGCCCATTTTACCAGGAAATCCACCATTCTGAAGAAAGCAGTAAGGTGGAGAAATGTGTTTGCAAACCAGTATCAAGGGCTGGGCCATGTGTTGAATCCTTTCATCTTTGGTAAGTATTGAATCTGCAACTTCACGTACCTTGCATCTGCTTGAAAGGAAGGATTTTGATTTGTTCCTACACCGGCTCTCGACTCGCAGGTCCATTAGGTTGACTGAATGATAACATTCTTGGCTAAAGTGTTCACTCTTCATCAGGCTTTGTGGGAAGCCGTGGAAACTTGCCACCCACCTGGAAAGCAAGTTTGAAGGGCACCTTCCTAGTTTGACATCTAGAAAATCCAATGAGGTTGGGTAGTGTATGTTATCCTTACTCTATAAATGAGAGAGTCGAGTGCCATTTCTCAAATGTATCTATAGAAGGAAGAAAAGGAAGGAGGGAAGGAAGGAAAGAAAGAAGTGATCTGGGAAAAAAAGGCAGAAGAAAAGTTATGAAATTTCCTTCCTGTCTACAGCCCATGGACAAGTCCTTGAAACAGGCAGAGTGACCTTCCTCTAGGGATTCAATTGCCTTGATGTTGACGCTTTGCTAAGGGCAAAAGGCAACCTTAGCCCGACCCCCAGGATCCTGTAAGTCCATTTTAACATATAAAAATTCCTTTACAAATCTCCTTTATCTCTAAACCCTCAAGGTACATGTTGGCTGTCATCTTCCAACCATATGGTCCACCGATAGACATCTGAAGGGTCTCATGACTCAGGTTTTATTAGACGGTAATAAATGACCTTTTCTCAACAACAGCTACCCTCCTGAAGGTTCTGGAAACCTTGTTTCCAAAATTCCTTAGACCTCCTCCCAAGTTGAAAGTTTATGATGGGTCCCTCCTCGTGACCCTGGTGCAGCTCTTTCTGCCCATGGATCCTGTCCCTATGGCTTAAAATCATAAGGTTTTTGCACCAAAGATATCTCAAGAATTCTTTCTTGGCCATCAGCTTTGAACCCTAACTTCTTTTCTGCATCATAAGGACAGAAGGAAGGATGGGAGGAATGGAGGAGCAGAGGAATGGAACCAAGGAAGGAAGGATTATCATGGTCATCCAATGAAAAGCCAGGAGAGAGAGTCACACTTCTGGAGTGTCAGTGGACAATCAGAATGAAACAGTTTCATTCCTTGGGACTCATGAGCCAAGTGTCCTTGGGGACACACATTGTTCAGTACTGTTCTGGGAACTTGTTGAGTTGCTAAGATCTCCAAAGTGTTTTTCCGGCTGTTGCTAACCAAGTACTTGGAGTTCAGAGACTCAGCCTGGTCAGGAGTATTCCACTTTGAGGGGGCTGCATGACGTGAGTCATCTTTAACCAGAATGGCAGCTTCATGCTGCAAGGATCTGCACAAACTTCACACTGCCTTGTCCGGTGTCTCTGAAACTGGGCACCATCTTCATAGGGACTAACAGACAGATGCAGTGTCAGCAGGGAGACCCATTTCCAGAAGAATTAGAGGTAACTTGGCCTATTCAATACATCCTAACCTCGCGGACCTGGAATACGACTCTTACTTCATACCCTCACCTGGTTAAAGTAATAATCATATAATAAGAGGAAGAGAGAGAGAGAGAGGATAGAAACTAGAAGCAAATATTTCTAGCCCTTGTGATTTTAGCTCTCCAACCGGATGATCACCATAAATCTGTATAATATGGTTATATACTTATTTCTTAGTGTATGGACTTGAGAAAGGAAGGCATTGCATTTATGGTACCTCCCTCCCACCAGCCCTGGGTCCCTCGCCCTTGGACCCAGAGTCACCGAGAATTATTTAGATGACATGATACACCAAACGACAAGGGGGTTTTTCTGAAACGACTTTCTCCTCCTGTTTTTTTCTCATTCTCATTTTCACATAGATTTGTGGCCGGTGCAAACATTTATCATAGAGGCGTGACTCGAGTGTTTACTCTCTGATTCTGGTGGCACAGATTTCCCCTAAAATGCACCTGTAGCTACAGGCAGAGGACCGTCATCTGGGAAATATTTTCATTCTTTCACAAAGCAGGGGCGCAAAGCAACAGGAAACGGGGGGCCGGTGGGGGGCGGATCAGTTTTCGGAGTGGTTCCACGCCTAGATCTGTGTGTAGAGAATTGAGTTTTACAGCAAAATGAAAAACATTAAAAGCTGTTTTGCAGTATGCGTAACTACGATGTACAGAAATTCCCGGCTGTGTGACTATTCACTGTGCTGTGTTTTCACGGGGGTAAAGGGGAGCCCAGCTAGACTGGCGGGGGGTCTGAGAGATGTAGTCTAGATAGTTATGCCATCAAAGGGACCAAGATGGTGTTTATTTTGTATTCTGGGTTCATATTGCTAAGGATCCTTATGCTTATCCACTAAATAGTTAAAGACTATTTGCTTAAAGATCATTTTGATTCACCTAAGTAAACACAGCCTCGGAGGGGGTTGAGGGGAATCTAGTCTCCTCTTAAGTCCTGCTGGGATGTGTAGAGCTGTACCATTCTCCCAACACCCGGAGCCTCCAGGACTTCAACATAGGACTGCCTGTGGAAGTGGGGTCTTTAAAGAGGGGATTATGGTAAAATAAGCTTATTAGTGTGTGCCCTAATCCCATAGGACTGGTGTTTTTATAAGAAGAGATGAGTACCCAGACACTTCAGAGGGAGAAGACTGCATCTCCACACTTAGAAAAGAGGCCTCAGGAGGAACCTGCCTCTGCCCTGCCTGGATCTCAGCCAACCAGCTTCAGCCCAGCCAGGATCTCAGCCTCTCGGCCTCCCGCACCAGGAGGGAATACAGGTGTGTTGTTTCAGGCACACCGTCTGTCACACTTTACTCCAGCAGCCGAAGCAAGCTAGAATACTTGCTGACTTGTACTTTAGCATCATATTACATGTAAAAAGAAATATGTTTGTCGGGGAAAGATCACACACACTCACACACGCACACCGTCTGCGCATACAAAGCCTGCCTCTCTCTGATTCTTCGAGCTTTGTGGAAAGACTGCATTCCAAGCTGTCCAGGAGATAAATGGAGAAAGGCGCTTCTCCCCGAATTTCCTTTTGTATTTCTACTGAACTGCATTTACGAGGTTAAATTTTTACCATTCCAGAGAGTAAGATGGGTATGGGCAGCATAGGGTAAATAAGAAGAAATCCCGTATCCATTTCAGCTTCGGCTTCCAGATCCTTTGACAAAACTGCAGAATCTTTTCAGGAGCTCAGAACGTTGATGCATTCACAAAGGAACCGCAGTAGCCACCTCTTTGCAATTCTCTGGGCACAATTACTGCCAACGCGGCCCATGAATACAAATGAGCAGATGAAAGAGATACGAGCAAATGTTAAATTAAACCTTCCTGGAGGGGTTCCTCCTGCACTCCCCTACAAGGCTCAGGAAGCTTCAACGGGGATGTAAAAAAAAAAAGTAGGGGCAAGAAGGTTGTATTTCCTGCCCTTGCTTATTCAGGGGGGAAACAATGAGAAGCATCATTGAAGATCTCTTCAAGGCTTCCAAAGAAAGTGGGCATTCCAGGAAAATCTTTGGCTTTCCTGGTTTTATTCATGAAGGTGTATTTAGGGCATCGTAAGCTAAGTGCTGTCATGTTGGTAACGATTAACCTGGCATGACCATTGAAATGTCCCACAGATGCCACCGGGCACCCAGTGCTGTGGGCTAACGGACATCCCAAGCCACGCGTGAAAGAGCGAGCTGGAAATGGGATGTCCCTTCATGCCTGGAACTCGAAGGGCACAGAAACATGGTGGACAAGTACGACTCTGAAATGTATGATCCATTGAGATCATGAGATAGAACACAAGAGCTCCCCGTCCACGCATATGCTGTTTGGAATTTTCAACCACCTCCACTCTAATTAGGGTAGGATTCTGGGAGCTTACTGGGGAGAGACACTTTACATTACTGGACTCACGCTTTATGTTTATCCAGTTCTCATTATGACTTCAGTGATCTCCAACTTATTTCCTGGGCTTCATTGTTTTTTTTTTTTTTTTTTTTTAGTGGTGGATGTTACCAATTGAGGTCTGTCGCTTTTGCCATTCTATCCTGAGATTTTTGGTTTTTATCTAGATTATATAATCACATGTAAATTATAAATATCTGTGCAAAAGCATTTATATATCAAGTTATAATATACAAATTACTGTGCTTATATCATGTGTATGTTATATTAATATATTTATTAAATACTTAAATTTTAATTAATATAATAGGATATGTGTATATTCTATCATATAATTATATGATAGATAAATATCTATCATATAATTATATATTATTCTATCATATAACTATCATATATTATTCTATCATATAATTATCATATTCTATCATATAATTAATGTATATTCTATCATATAATGGGTATCATATATCTATCATATAATTATATAATTATCATATAATTATTAATATAATAGGATATGTGTATATTCTATCATATAATTATGATAGATAAATAACTATCATATAACTATCATATATTATTCTATCATATAATTATCATATTCTATCATATAATTACTGTATATTCTATCATATAATAGGAATCATGTATCTATCATATAATTATATAACTATCATATAAGTATTAATATAATAGCATATTTGTATATCCTATCGTATAATTATCCACAAATTAATATTTATATATTATATAATATAATAACATAAAATTTATCTTTATAAATACATAATATATAGATTTTATATTGCTATATTACTACATTATAATTCTGTGTTAGTATGATATATTGTGATAATTATATTACAATGTGCTCTATATGACATAAAATATATAAACATATGTAATATAAATAATTATGTAATTCTGGTCAACCCCAAACACCATGAATTAAACTCCAATTTATACAAGTTGTAAGATGATGTTCATGCAGTATTTTGGAGAAATGCATAGTACTCTATCATTGAGTGCCTAAAAAGTAGTGCTTAAGAGAAAAATCTTAAAGCATCCAGACATCAAGGACAGGTTACATACCACGGGGCAAAAAAAAGGAGGGGACAGATTTCTTTGCAGAACCAAGGGAAGCAAGAAGATAGTGCAATAACATCTATAAGGTAGCAAGAGGGGAAAAGTCAAGATGAAATCATATAACAAGCAAATATATCTTTTAAAATCAAAGAAGATGTAGACATCTCAAATATACAAAATGAGAAAGGATTCAATAGCATAGATAGCATTGCAAGAAATATTAAGAGCATCCTTTGGCTCAGGTTATGATCCCAGGGTCCTGGGATCGAGTCCCGCATCGGGCTCTCTGCTCAGTAGGGAGCCTGCTTCCTCCTCTCTCTCTGCCTGCCTCTCTGCCTGCTTGTGATCTCTCTCTGTCAAATAAATAAATAAAATCTTAAAAAAAAAAAAAAGAGCATCCTTCAAATAAAAAATATACCAGGTGTTATTCTGGAAAGATGGACCTATAGAGTGGAACTCAGAACATCACAAATTATAACTACATTGACTAAGTGTAAGAGTTGTTCTTTATGATTTAAATCTCTTTAAAGATAACTTTTTTTTAAAAAAAAAGATCTTATTTGGTTATTTATTTAGAGTGACAGCATGTGGGAAGGGGGAGAGGCAGAGGGAAAGGGAGAGAGAGATTCTCAAGTGTAGGTTGAGCACAGAGCCTGATGCAGGGCTCGACCCCACAACCATGGAATCATGACCCCAGTTGAAATCAAGAGTTGGACAAGTGAAATGACTGAGCCACCCAGAGTCCCCAAGATAACTGAATGTTTGAACGAATATGATACAAACATGAAAATTATAACTATGCTGTTATAACATTTTTCTTATTACTTAAATATCTTTATTATTATTATTATTATTATTATTATTAAATTTTTGAGAGAGATACAGCATGCACATGTAGAAGGAAGGGGCAGGCAGAGGGAGCAAAAGAGAGAATCTTCAGCAGGCTCCACCCTGAGCATAGAACCAGATGCAGGGCTTGATCTCACAACCCTGAGAATCATGAATGACCTGAGCTGAAATCAAGAATCAGATGCTTGGGGCGCCTGGGTGGCTCAGTGGGTTAAAGCCTCTGCCTTCAGCTCAGGTCAGGATCCCAGGGTCCTGGGATCAAGCCCTGCATCGGGCTCTCTGCTCAGCAGGGAGCCTGTTTCCTTTCCTCTTTCTTTGCCTGCCTCTCTGTGTACTTGTGATCTCTGTCTGTCAAATAAATAAAATCTTTTTAAAAAATGTGAATGGTCTGTAGGCTCTAATTAAAAGCAGGATTAGCCAAGATGGACAAAGGTAAGACCCAACTACATGATAGACTGCCCACTACATATGCTGGCTCCAACTACAAGTTTCTTGTAAAACATATTAAATATAAAGATACAAGGAGGTCAAATTTGGTGTGGCTACATTTCTTTCACATAAAGGATGTTTCACAGCAAAGAATATGACCAGCAATAAGGGTTATTTCTTAACAATAAAAAAGGCAAATTTATTAAAGGGAAGTAAACCCTTAAATGCTTATGCACCTAATAACAGAGCCACAAAAATTCAAAAAAAAAAAAAAAACATAAAGTGCTAGATATGCAAGGACCATCACAGAAATTCACAGTTTAAGTGAGGAATTAAAATATCCTTTTCTCAACAACTGCTATAAAAAGGAGACAGAAAAAAGAGTTGAGGAGATCAGAGATTTGTTCAACATGATCACCAATGCATCTTAATTGTAATAACAGGATAATAGTTCACCCAAGAGTAGCCAAATAGACATTTCTTTTGAGAGAACACAATGTATTTAGCATATTAGACCATGTTCTGGGCCATAACACTTTTCTTAATAAATTTAAAGTGGTTTTGTTGATATCTGTAAGATTTTAATTTTAATAATGGAGAGATTCCAGAACCTAACAAAGGGGGAAATATTATCTTTTAAATTGGTTCTGAGGGTTCTTGGCCATCTGTCATTGTTTTCTCTATTTAATTTTACATTTATAATACTTACGATTTTTTAAAGATCAAAATCAAAGTTATGTATTCAATATTTTCCATTTTTAAAATGTTTGCCTTTTATGCAGTAAGTATCATTTACTATTGTAGTGTAAAAATCAAGTTAAATACATGGTTGGTCCTAAAGCCAGATTTTTGAACCTCAGAATTCCATCCCTACAAAAATCCAAAGACTCTTTATTCTTGTTCTTAAGATACAACATCCTGAGGGGTTTCATTTGAAATTTCAGGCATGACAAAAAACAATCTAAAAAAAAAAAATGTTTTTAAGATATTGTTCCCTAGTCAAATAAAAGCTGACAAATTAAACTAAGTACTGATTATTTAAAAAAAGAAATGTGATTGGAGGACTGAACAATATCAGATTTCAAAAGATCCCCAACTAAAAGCTTTGCTCCAGTGAACAAGGAGCATGTTCTGACTCTGGGGTGCAGAGAATTGTATATTACCAGAGCAGAGAAATATCATATGAATTCTCACATGAAGAACACAGAGTACTGGAGCCATGACATGAAGTCTGGAAGAGCTGTGCATGAGATTTTGATTTGTCATAAGAAATATGCATTTGGTCTTCTACCCATTCCTATCACGGATTTCTGGAAACCCTCGGAATTTCCTAAGGGATGAGAAGAATAGAGATGCCCTTGTTATGTTATGACTTGGTTGACTCTCTGTAGGACAGGGGTCAGTTGCCAGAGGAACCACCCACTTAATGAGTAGGTTGGAACTCTTAGTACCACCCTCCCACCTTTGGGGAAGAGAGAGGGACTGGAGGTTGACCAGTCCACCAATGGCCAGTGATTCAACCAATCATACCTAAGTGATGAATGTTCTATAAACATCCAAAAAAGACGGCTTCCAAGAACTTCTGGGTGGTTGAACACATGGAGATCTGTGGATGGGGGCTCATCTGTAAAGGGCATGACAGCTCTGCGCCCTTTCCCCACACCTGGTCCTACACATCTCTTCCATCTGGCTCTTCCTGAGTTATAACCTTTTATGATAAACTGGGGATCTAGTGACTGATAGGTTTTCCTGAGTTCTGTGAGCCACTCGAGTAGACAACCTAGTAGACAACTCTAGTTGTCTACTAGTAGACAACCCTAGTAGTAGGGTTGGATTACAACCCAAGAAGGGGGTGGTTAGAACCTGGATTCACAGCTGGCCAGTCAGCCTTTCTACCAGCATCTGAAGGTGAGGAACAGTCTTGTAGGACTCGAGCCCTTACTGTGTGGGATCTGACACCATTTGATGGAACATGGTGTCAGAATTGAGTTGCACTGTAGGATACCCAGGTGGTGTCACAGAACTGTATGGTGGTGGGAAAATCCCACACATTGAAACTGGGTGGAGAACCCTTCCTGAGAAAGGATGATCTGTGCAGCTGGGTAACGCCCCACAGCCCCAAGATGTCCACCACTTAGGGGCTTTTATAACAACCCATTGGTGAGGAAACCTGTAGTCTGTGGAAAAGATTTTAAATGAGAAGGTTATTGATATGAGGCTCTTTGATCAATCTCTAGTCATGCTGATTGTAGTAGCCAATACAATGTCTGCATTTTGGGGTTTGCGCTTCTTGGGAGTGTGAGAGGTAAAGACATTAGTAGGAATTCATAGTAGCAGAGACTGCATGTTGAGAAGAGGAACTAATTTATCTTAGCTGCTTAAAGTTGGGGAGTAGATACAAGTAGAAATCAACTCAGAACACAAGACTCTTTTGATGTTCAATATGGTGTCCCACATAACAAAACTACAACTTTTCTCCCTAAAAGACCAAACTAACATTTTATCTAAAATTCAATTCTACTTTGAAATGGCTTTTGTCTTCTTAATATAGTGAAGGAGCCAGGATTTGGTTTTGCAAGCATGAACTTACCCTGAGCAGTGGGGGTCGTGGTAGACAGGTTAGCGCCAACCTTGGGAAGAAGCCTGGTCCTTAAAGCTATTTACTTTTAGATCTGTTTTGTTTGCTTGTTTTTCTTCTTAGAACAGGAGCTGTGCAGGAACGTTTTTACAAGATGATAAAAATTTCAAAAAGCGTTTATAGGTTTGCAAACATTTCCCAGCGGTTGGGTGTTTGAAAGGATAGACCGGGTACTATGGAGTTTATGTATCTAGAAGTTTTATTTAGAGGAAAAAGATAAGGTAAGAAAGAGGTTGCATGTGAGAGACAGTGAGGGGGGGGGAGGAGAAAGATACAGAGAGGGGATGACAGGAGAGACATACCCCCAAAGAGACAGGAGTGGAGCAGACAAAAATCAAATCAAGCCCCAGGAGACATTCAGGGCACAAGCTCCCTGTGCTCTGTCTCAAAACTGGAAAAAATATTTGGAGGGGAATCTTGACCTCTTCTTCCCAAGACCCTCCAGGAAGTTTACAGCAAGCTTTAATTGTCCTATGGAACCAAGCCAGGCTATATACCTGTCAAGGCCCCCATACATCATTGGGATCACCATGGGAATTCTGGACTTTAATACACTTCCAAATCCTATTGTCCTTATCTTGTCCAAAAACCAAGAGAAACATAACAACTTCTCCCTTCCACCTGTAAATCAACTAGATTCTCTGTAATTTTTACATCTGTCTGGCAGATTATGTATTCAGGACCTAACTGAGGGAAGAAGATACATTTATGGGTCAAACACTCATCTCCACAAAGTCACATTAGGTTTATCAAACAAATATTGCCAAGTTCTAGAATACAATGCAGTATTACTGACTATATTCACCAGGCTGGATATTAGAGGTTTGGAACATAGTCATCTCATAATGGAGAGTCAGTTATAGTTCAATAAATCTGGGGAAAAAACCAAGCATTTCAGTTAAGACTTGAAACTTACCTGCTTAAGCTCCTTTGTTTCAAGTAATTATCAGCTTCTTAGGGAAACCGCATAACCAAACAACAAATACCATCAAAGTGAATTAAAAACAACAACAACAACAAAAACCCAAAACACAAGCAGCTTATCTCCTGGGACTTTCTCTTTGTCTATCCCCTAGAAGAGCTCTGCCCAGCTTAAAGGTCAGATCCCTCCCATAGTGAGAATTTTTGTCTTTGGGGATGGTCCCTAAAGTCACATGCATATAACCACTGGGGTCTACAGATGAGGGGATAAGGTGGTTGCATAAGGAGTCCTTCTCCAAGTGTTACTATGGTTTTACCATGAGAAATATTGGTTTGAACAAACTCAACAATTTGTTCATCCTCTCTACCCCCACCTGGATCTTCCATGTATTCATTGCATAATCTCCCAAAAAGTGAGTTGGAAGAAAAGGCCATCTCGAGCTTAATTTGACCTCAAAGATCTACAGCACCATCTATCCATCCTCTTTTCCTCACAGAAAATCTCATTTTCAGAAATAGGGACCACATGCAACAGTTCTCAAGCCTGGAGTTTCTGTAGACACATCTAAGGAGCTTTCAGAAAACCCACATTGCTGTTTGCAGCCTAGACCTTCTGTAGAATCTCCAAGAAGATCCCACCCCTCTTTTTCTCATGGAAAAGCTCATTTTCAGAAATAGAGGCCACATGCAATAGTTCTCAAGCCTGGAGTTTCTGTAGACACATCTAAGAAGCTTTCAGAAAACCCACATTGCATCCTAGACCTTCTGGAGAATCTCCAAGGAGATCCATGTGCCCTGGGCTGCTTCTTCTGGTAGTTGGAGAGGTAGGAGACCTGCAGGAATTTCTCCCTCCCTGGGAATATATACATTTCCAGAATCTTCTAGATTGCAATTACACATGTTGCTGAAACACCATCAGCATTTGGACCATGTGTCAAAATAATGCAAGGAGCAATTCAACCTTACTTTGTCCTTAGATTATAGCTAAACAGTCCTTGTTTTGTTTTGTTTTGTTTTGTTTTCTTCTCTCTCTTTTTTTAAATTTTGGATCGACATGGCTTCCATTAAGTTCTGCCAGACCTCCAATCCCCATGCCTGTCAAGGCATCAGCCTTCTGTTACAAATGATTTCCATGATGGGGGACAGACAATTTGCAGAAGTCAGGCAATTAATTGAGGTAACTAAAAACGTTTTTACCAAAATAGTCAAGTAATGGAAATATCCCTGAGAAGCCATAAGTGATCTACTTATTCCTGAGAAAATATCTGGATATTATAGAAGAAAGTCACTTTTCCCCCCCAAGTTTAAAACACTGGGGTAATTCCTATTGGGATATTTTAGTGCTGAGTTACCATCCTTTCATCATAACCTCAAAATTTCATCCCTTCCCTATTCTCTGCAAATGAAGGTAGAAAATTGGCATGAAGTATCAACACAGGAAGCCACGGTTTTTATTTTTTAAACAAAATAAACGAGATTCTTTTATTGAAGATCCATGGCTTCTAATGTAATTTTTCCTGAGGGAGGGATGAAAATCTGAGTGTGCATTTAAAATAAAACAATATAGGAATTCTCATTGAAGACTAAACACATATGGGTTTATTGATTTTTTTTTTTTCAAATTAGAAATAGCACATTTGGAAACATTTGGGTGTTTCTTAGGGTAAATTAAGTGAGATGGGAGATAGATTTTTCTAAAACTACAGATGCCTTTTGTACATCTTAAAAATGATCAAGCATTCATAGGAAAGCAGGATGACCCCATATGGGAAATAAGAACATCTTCAGAGTGTCCTCATAGAGAGACCTGCTGCCAAAAGTAGATGAGATTAGGCACCTTCTAAGTTCTGGAATATTTTGCACCAGGCACATCTGTGTTGAATGGTACCTGGGACTTTGACATCTTTTGCCCAGCTTACAACACAGAGTCATGGCAGGGATTCCTTCAAGTGCCGTACACTCTCCTTCTTGGGACATTCCTCCCCATGATTTTTGTAACATCAGGCACAAGAAAGTAGCAGTGTGTCAGAGAATGTGCAAAAGTTCCACATTTAATGGTAGTACTTGTGTTCCTGAAGCCACCGCAATAGCATCAGGCTATTGTGAAAAATGTTAACTTTAGGAAACATATTTAAGAAGCGTCCAACTACACTGTGAGACTATTTTACTGGATCATTTAACACGTGTTTATTTGTTATTTGTATTTGGTATATCTCTGTTGAATGATGGTCAGGAAAACAAAGACTGGGGACCAAGAAAATGGAGTTTCAGAAGAGTAGGAAGTGTTTTGTGCTTTAATTTCTAGTAGCAGAAAACCTATGCATAAAATCACAGAAATGCAGATCAGATCTCCCCCACCAGGCTCTTCTACACTGTAAATATTTTAAGAATTTCCAAAAGGTGTCACAATTCTAATTATCTCAGAGTCATGTGGACAAGATGGACCTCTTCTCCCTGATTTTTCTTCAAATAAATTAGAGACTTTATTGCGAAGCAAAATGCCTCTTGGTAATTACAAAGTGGTCAGTTTTTCCCCTTATTCTAGCAGTTGTAACATCAATGGGACCTCACCTACTAAAAAAGGTAGAACTCATACATAATGGCTAATTCTGGTGTGTGTGTGTGTGTGTGTGTGTGTGTGTGTGTCTTTGGGTTACATACCTCCATGAACAGGCATATAAATGTTGTGTTTTGCTTTAATAAACAGTAAGGATTTGGGTTCAGGCATGGCTAGACTTGGTTATTGGCTGACTGGCACATTCACATTCATACTCTTAGAAATGCAGCCGCCATGTTTTGTGCAGACGATAGTGTGAAGGGAACCAGGGAGAAGGGCAAAACTTTATTGTGGTAGGTTTGCACCCCAGTGTAGACAGTGAGCCTTACCCTATGTTCTGAGCTCTTGTCAGAGTGCATAGGGACCGGCTAACTTGGGTGGGCAATTGAGGAAATCTGGGAGTTGCATGCGGTTAGGACAGCCATGGATCTAATCAGGGACGGGTCAAATGTGCTCCTTACTGGAAGAGTAGGAGTAGCCCTTGTCTAGGAGTAGATGTGCATTCCTGTAAGGTCCCATCATAGCTGTCAAGTCCCAGTGAGTGCTCTTGTGGTCTAGCCATTGTCACTGCCACTGAACTCATGTACACCGTAGACATACTATACATGCCACCCAGCACTGCAACATGACCTCACACCTCAGCTACTGTGAGCTGCTCAAGAAGAAACCTTAGTCTTTTTTCTACTTGGTTTCCCCATCATGTGGCACAGTCAGAATAAGTATTTAGTGTCTTCATTTTAGATGAATGGGCTTGGGGATGATAGGTGTACATGAGTGGAAGCAAGACACTCAGAATGTAGGATTTGGAGACAGATAGTGATAAGAAATGAGCCTCTTGGTCCCAAAAGCACTGGGAGGGCAGATACCTTTAAGTTTAAACACAAGAACAATGGAGCTAAACAACCTGTAGCTCATTCCTGTGGAGACTCTTCCCAGTATCCATCCCTGACTTTTCAAGGCCATGATGGGCACATACTGGGAAAGATCATGGATTAGAAGATCTACAACCCAAAGGTGGTTTTGCAATTTTCCAGCAGGAAGACAATTGAGGTGAATCTTAAATGCAGCTTCAGTGATTTTGAAGGAGCAAAGTGAAGATGAATGTTTTCTATAATGTAACTCTATGGCCAGAATGAGATGGCATGCGAGGACTCTGGATAAAACACAGATGTGTGAAAAAGCATTGTAGTACCTGGAGAAGGCTTGTATATTTTTGAAATCTTCACAGGACCAATGGAAAGAGGTCTCAACATCCGTGGGGAACCAATATGGTGGAGAACATTCATTTGCATGAGTTAAGTCTACTTAAAAACTCATCCAACATATTTTTATTTTAAAAATATCATTTTTATGAAAAGAAAATGAAAATCTGTAAATTAGCTCCCCAGTAGAAGCGGCCACCCAGTATTTTACAGAGACCTTACATCTGGAGAGATCAACCCTGAAATCATAGAACCCATTCAGAGGTCAGTGATGGCGGATACAATCTCACAAGAAGCAAGACAAATTTGGAATTAAGAAAAGCAGATTTCCATAAAATATTTTGCATCTGAGTTATTTCTATACTTTATCTTGTGTTATTACTGTTCAAACACTAATGACTTAACGTTGGCTGAAAATATCACAATAATTTACATTTGTGTTCATAGTATATACTACAAGTAATGATTTGGAATTGACTTTATAGTAACTCATCTTTGGTTTTTTAATTTTAAAAATATTAAAATAAATTTATTCATGATTCTTGTCATGCAATTCCCCATTTCTTTCAGATTATGTGCTTCTACCCTGTTCAGATTCTATGATCCTTTCCTAAGGATTGCTATGGTTTTTCCAGCTTGAGATTTAAAAGGTAAAAAGCATGTTTAAAAACTAGAGAATGGGTAAAAAAGAAAAGGTTAAGACAATATAAGCTCCTCATAATGCTGCCAGCTAATTATACATGTGGTCCCTAGGAAATGAAAAGGGCACATCATCAAGGAGACAGTTTGTTTTCTCAAGTCTGTTAAGTAATCACCTTCATTTCCAGAGCTAAAAATGGTCTATTTGCAGCAAGCTAACTTGACGCTGACCGTGAAATATTTACGGTGAAGACTGGGCATCTCTCTTTCAAATCGCTGCCACACATTTAGGTGTCCCCTTGTCTCCCTGCCTGGTGTTTATTTGCTTTCAGCTTTCAGTGATTCTTCTTACTGTCATTTCAACACTAGCTGTGGAATGTACTTTTTGGTGGCTGGTATTAGTTGGTCGGAAGACTGGTCTAGGAAAAGGTAGAGTCTTTGATAGCACTAGAAGCAGAATAAGCCCAGAGACTGTGGAGAGTGGGGGCTGACTTAATGCTCTGGAGACTCTCCTGGGCAGCCTGCTGGGGGACATTGGCAGGTAGGCACACCAGGAAGATAGACTGCATAGGTGTGTGCATGCGAAGGTGCAGAGGTGATCGGTATGTTCAGAGAGCAGTGGGTGTCCTGAACAAGGTACAGGTGTCCTACAACTGCCAGCTGCCTCTGCCCCCACCAGTCTTGAAGAACACAGGCAGGAACAAAGAAGCCAGCCTACATGTGGCTGGGACAGTCTGAGAGCAGGTGTGTCAGCAGGTTGGGCACAGAAGCTGATGGCTGCCTTAGCCTAGGACAGCCGCACCCATCTGTGAGATTGAACTAAGGAGTGACATGGACTTCTGCTTTATCTGTCCCAGCAGTGGCCTCATCTCCTGAGTCAAATAAATGTGGCATGGAAACTGGACCTTGTCAGAGACTGAAAAAACAGACATAGAGCAGACCTCTCTGGCCTCTGACCTGAGTCTCAAAACTGCCCATTTGGGGATGAAGAGGGGACACATTGTCCTGGCCGCCATCATCCACCCGCCAAACCTGTCCACTGCACATCCTGATGCCCTTACACACCCCGTCATCTCTGAGAGATCAGGAAGTCTGCAGCTTTGCAAGAATGTGGGGTTCTGAAAAACAATTTTGTGGTAGTGCACAAAAATGTCCAAAAAAAAAAATGCATGTGGGTATCAGAGACACCATTCAAAATACGTCTTTCCCTAAGCATTTGCAGACCATTACAAATGTTGACCTTGTGTTAAGTCAAAGAACCCTCAAGAAATACCAAAGATAAGGTATCCTGGAAGCCAAGATTTCTGTCTACCTCTTACTTAGTATTGTAATGTCATGGTGGAGACTAATTTATACATTAATAAGAAGGTAGGTAATGAATTCTCACATATTTAATAAAATATGCCAACATGCATGAGCAAATATGTCCTGGGTTAAAGAAGGCATTGTAGCTAGAATTCCAAAGTATCAGGGTGCCTGGGTGGCTCAGTCAGTTAAGCCTCTGCCTTCGGCTCAGGTCATGATCCCAGGGTCCTGAGACGGAGTCGGATACTGGGTTCCCTGCTCAGTGGGAAGGCTGTTTCTTTCTCTCCCTCTGCTCCTCTACCCACTTGTGCTCTCTCTCTCAAGTAAATAAATGAAATCTTTGTTAAAAAAATGAAATTCTGAAGTATTACTAGAATTCAATCCTCATGGTTATACTATCTATCAGAATGTTATGATGAAATAAATTGAGAGAATTTATATATAAAACAGAGGGAATTGCATCCTCAAAAATTTAAACTAGAAAACACACTATTTCAAAAGTGATGATCTACATTTTCCATAAAGATAATAATGAGAAGAGTAGCATCATCCCCAAGGATGGGAAGGGAAAGAGATGACCTAAAGGAAGAAATAAATAGTAGAGATGATAAAAGTATGATCGGGAAATTCAACATAACCAAGAGTTGTTCTTTGAAAACACAATGAGAAAAAGTGTGCCTCTGGCCATCCTAAGAGATAAGGAGACAAAGTACAAAGAAGTAGGGATGTCTGTCAATTATTTCTCAATTAAGCCAGAGAACAATACAAATGAAGAACATTTTTAAATACAGGAGGAGATCATTGGTACTGATAACGAATGCAGAGATGAAACAGAGAGGATTATCGCACCAGAGGAAAGGATTATCGCACCTTCCCAGACTTTGACATCTGGGAAGAATGTGAGAGCAAAGTTTAAGAATTATTTTTAGGGTTGGTTTACAAACAAGTCCCAAGATTGAAAATTCTATGTGTTGAAGGAACTACTGCAGTGGTTAAAGGCTTTCCAATAGACAGGACATCCATGGGCTGTTCAAGAAGTCAATCATCCATCCCACTTTTATACAAAAGGGAAAGACAGAAAAATGATGGAAATATAATGGCCCCCATCCTACTTTTCAGGCTGATGTGAATTTAACCCCAAACCTGACAAACAGACAGTGGTGGGGAGGGGGGCGGGAACCAACCAAACAAGAAATCCATTGCACCTATAAATTTGGTTTCAAAAATCATAAGGCATTACAAACACAATTTATCCGACAGGGTACAGAGTAAAGGCAGGTGCCATGACCTATGTGGGGGTCGTGGATTTATTATTACAAAATCTGGAAATGCAATTTATCATGGAGTTAGATTTTCAGAAGAAAAAAAATCTATAATTGTCTGGATGGAAGGAGAAAAAGCAGTGATAACATTTGAATCTCTTATCTCAAAACAATCTGTAATTATGAATCAAACGAACGTATTGAGGGGATTAAAGGAATCTATAAAAATGGCAGAGCACAGGGGTGCCTGGGTGGCTTTATTGGTTAAGCCACTGCTTTTGGCCACCGTCATGATCCCAGAGTCTTGGGATTGAGTTCCACATCAGACTCCCGGCTCCATGGGAAGTCTGCTTCTCCCTCTGACCTCCCTTTTTCTCATGTTTGCTCTCATTCACTCTCTCTCTCTCTAATAAATAAATAAAATCTTTTTTAAAAAATGGCAGAGCACACACCATCTGAAATGGGAAAGTACCATCTTTATGTTGAATGGAGAAGAAGATGCATGTCTTGAGATGATATTTATTCACCTTCCCAAGCTTGGCAAGTATGATGGAAAGCAGAACATGGGCAGAGCCTACCATGAGCCATGTGCTGTTTGTACACAGGACTTTAAATGGATGGCAGACTTCTCAGCTGAAACTGTGAGTTCCACCAGATGACAGATGGCCTTTTACCCTGATTTGCAAAAGGCAACGAAAATAAAATACATATACCCCTTTCAAGAATGCATGATCATGAAACAAAACTTCATTTAACTAAAGGAACATAACCCTAAACACAGGTTTTGAGGTGCTGGGATGTTTAACTCAAGATGGGGAGATGTATTCATGAGGAGCTTGTTAAATCAATTAATGTCGGTCATGGTCCTCGATTTTGTTTGGTGTGGTAGGTTGTGGATGCTTACAACATCTAAGCAAGCAACTAAGAAGAATGGGTCAAGAAGGAACATAGACAAGCCAGGTATCAAATTCTGACCACCTTGGTGCCTGTATAAGCCAAACATACTGCTTTGCAGAGTGACTTTGTGGAGAGGTCATTCCAGGGGGGTAAACATGATAGACCACAGAAGAAGTGCATAGGAAACCACAGTATGATACAAGAAGGGGTCCCTAAGCATGCTTGAAGTGGGGTGTGTGTGTGTGTGTGTGTGTGTATGTGTACATACCCCAAGATCTCAACACTGCAGTCCATGCGTATCTGGAAAATCAAAGAGAAATTGCCTTCCTAAAATCCATTCTCTGGGAACCATATTATAGATTCTTGAAGGAGCATTTTCTATATTGTGTTGAGAACAGAAATGAGGAACGGTTGGACCTTAGGAATACAGATGTCTCCCATGTCAACAGAAATACACAGAGGACAGTTCCCTGTCCTCGGTGCTGCCATCTGACACGGTCACGCATGTGACCTACATTTGTGTCAGGTGAGTCGTCAAGTCTCCAATATTGTGTTGTTTGTCCCCCTCTGTACATCCGTGAGAAAATTGGTTTCAAAAAAGTAAGAAAAGTTTGCCTCACAGTGCTGAACGCATTTACTTGGCTAAACACACCTCCCCAAAAGAGGTCTTCAGAAATGAAAAGAAAAAAATAACCTAAGATAGATCAACTAGAAAAGTCTTTGGGAAAAAAAAAAAACATTCTGAACCCATACTTTATTGATGTTATAATTAATTTGGGTGTTGGTGAATATTTTCTGAACTTGGTTGTTTTCAAAATAATATGCACCTTAGGCTTCTACTGGAAACTAGGTGAAGATATGAATTTCTCGGGTTTCCACAGGTTTACTTTTGTAAGGGAAGAGCTTATTAAAAACAAGGAGATAGTTGAATTAGTAGTCTATCTAGCAATTAGAAAACTCTTTGACCAGCACTGTATAGACTGTTGTTATCCCTGTATTTTCCCCGATGGTGCTATCTTTAATCAAACTTGTGTGCTATTTAGCACAGGTATCTTAAAATGTGGCAGGAAAATGTGAGTCAGGAATACGTAAATCAAAACAGGTAATATAGATAGTCAGTGAAAAAAAATATCAACATAAATATCTTTGCACCAGGTCTAGAAACACATTTTCCCTCCTGCCTCAGCTTGGAGTGGAAACTCTCCTCACAGGGATTACATGAGAAATAATCATTTTAAGTAGAAAGCTGCTTAGAAAGGTTGGGAAGCCTCCAGATGTTTATGAATTTATTTCTTTAGTAATCCTGAAAGCCTGTGGATGTTGGTGAGGGTACCGAGTTCATTGCAAGACTGACCGACACCAGGTTAGCTCATGTCATGGACCATATGTCTACCGCCAGCCCCCACCACATGCACTAGTGAGCTGAAGAAGGTACAAAACTTAGCATTTGACTTCTGACAATGTTGTTTTTTCCAAACGTTGAACACAAAAGACTTGCCATTTGAGTTCTGACAACGTTTTTGTTTTTGTTTTTCCAAATTTAGCATTCACGATGCCATTTGGGAAGCATGATAAACTGACTCTTGGTTCCATTCCAAGAGACTAAGTCATTCAGGAGATGCCCTGGAGATTTGTAACTTCGGCTAGTGCCCTAGGTGAAGTGGGTTCTGAGGGAATAGGTGGTCGTCCACACCTCGTGCAATAGATCCAGTCCAGTACTCACACACCTGGAACATTCGACAACTCATTCCCAATATCCCCTGTGCATGGCTCTGCCTCCAGCTGAATTGGGTGGAAAGAATGGAGGTCATGGGGAGAGAGTCAGTGGTACCAGAATGACATGGAATATAACTTGCGGTGTTCTAGATTCGAGTAAAAAGCTGACTTGGTTTCCCCTCCCCACCCCCCATACTGAGGACTCATTCTGAACACTTGGTGAACGGTTATCTCTGTCTTTATTCATAAGGTCATGAGTTCCTCCCCAACTGGGTTCCAGCAAGCAAGTGGCAGTGAAGCTCACACAGTCATCTCAAAGGTACCAAGCATTCTCCAAGACTGAGGCACCTTCTCAGAAATTAAAAAGTCCTCTCTCAAAGGGACATGTCCCTGCCATGAGAGTTTCTACAGAGCTGCTAGTTTCTGGCAAACCTATCAGGCTCCACTGAGTCATCAGAATTCAAACAGATACGTGTATCTGTCCTGAGGCTTTGGACAGAGGTCCTGACCACACCTCATGCATATTCTCTCTAGGAGTAGACCTTTCACTCAGCTCAAGATGATTATTTTGTCATTAGCAAATGCCTGTCTTTGCTCATGAGCACATTCTAATATTCATTTGTGGATGCCATTCCATTTGGCACACAGAGAAGAGAACACTGACTTCTGTCTTAGGGCACATGGATTAATCCGATAGAGTTTTCTTGGTTTTGAGGTGCCAAGTTTTAATGTTGTTGAACAAAAAAGAGTTAAGTATAGGTCTTTATGAGGCAAGATATTTGCCAGGACACACATAGGTATGCACACACACACGTGCACACACACACACACACACACACACAAACCACCATCTTTGGGGGAAACAAATTGGGGAAGAACATGGAAGACCATGAACCCAACTGGGAGTTACTCTGGGATGTCATTATTTGAAGACTTAAAGGTATCCCTTGAGTACATCCCAATTAGTCGTGATGGCAATTCATATAAGGGAACCGATCAGTTCAATAACCCATAAACATCTTGCTCCCAGACAACTTTATTTTTTGTTCAAATCTTTAGCACTGAACACAGTATCATCTTAATTATTGGAGGGATGAATGCAAGAGTCTAATTCAGGTTATTATCACTGTCCTCATATTTTTTTTTTAATTGAGTACACAATATCTAACTTAGAGTGCTTTGTTTTTGGTTCGTTTGGAATCTGAAATAAACTCAGAAGTAAGGCTCCATGAGGTTGAAAACTTGTCCACCAGCTTTGGTTGGATCTTTCAGGAAGGACATGCTGGGGTAAGCTTAGGAGGGCTAGTGGTTAATTGGGGGCAAAGTCTGGTGGAGACTTGAGTAGGGAAGTCCTGTAGAATATGACACAGATGAGATCCCCATGAAAGACAAGGTGTAGAAGGAGAAGCAGGGTTGAACAGGAGAGACCTTGCAACCCAAATAAGGCACTGCCAGCCCAGAGGAAGGTTCTGCAGCACAGGCTGCCCATGAACTGAATCCTACACTGGGAAGAAATGGTGAGAACCCTGTCTTGCTCAGCCATTAACTGGAGTTTGACCCTAAATACACTGAAGCTGGAGGCTCGCAGGCAAATATACTCTTTGCAACCCAAGGGCAAGGTTATGCATGGATGTTTGAGCGGTACTCTTTGGGGCCATCACACCCATGCCACATAGTAGGAAAAGAGCAGACAGAAGCAGGATTCAGTCCTTAAAACTCCAAACCCTTGGCTCTTTCCAAGGGGGTTGCAAAGACAGAAGACAATAATGAGACTTCAACGCCCATGGAAACCATTGACTCAGGTGTCTACGTTGAGCTACTGGTAGTATGAGGCTCGAGGCAAGCAGCTCCACTGAGAAAAAAAGATTGCTTGGAAGAAATCAGAAGATGGACTAGAACCTCAAGTACTGTAACCACGAGGAGCTCTGATATCTAGCCCTTCTACTTGTGTTCTTTCTCTTTATTCTTTGAAAAACAGCTAACACATATCAATTCTCTCTTCAGGAGTATCTAACAAGGGGAGTATCCATTCAGGAAAACTTTCCTTCCACACATCAGATCAAATTCAGTAATTTACTTGAATGTACTGCCAATATAGTAAAGCTTAGGAGTATGAAAACATAAGTTAGTATGGGAAAAAAATATATAAATACACATTACATATATATTTATAATATATAAACCTATATTTATATATTGATATGTATCATAAATATATTTATATATTCAAATGAATATTTAAATTAATATATTTATATTATATATAAATTGATATATTTATATAATATAAATAAATGTTTATATAAATATATATTTGTGTATATGTCCATATTATAAGTATGCAATATGTATTATATATTTTATATATGTAACTATATGTATAGTTATATTTTTTAAGCAAAATGCTATTTCCTCAGAGGTCCCAATGAATGCTCAATATTACCAGAAGCCCTCTTTTCACAAGTCAGCAATAATTTAGGATGAAATAATGTAATTCTTATCAAAAAAGCATCTTCAGAATAATAGAAATTATTGAATGCAATTCATTACTCTGCTGTATGTGGACTATTTCCCATTGAGGTGGTGGGATTTGGAAGAGGTTGAGACCATTAGAAGGGGAGTTTGGATACTTTCCGCTTTAACAATTGTCAAAATAACCACCAAGAAAATCCTCCAAATGTAGACATCTCATATAAAATTCCCCATTCCTCTTAAGTGCAGCTACACATCAAAGCTTTGTAGGTAGCACAGAAGGGAGATTAGCAATGTAACACTGAAAACAAAAATACCGTTTAAATGTCTAAAATTGCAAATCAGATGTCTGTGGGCTTATGTTATTGTCTATCCATTTCTGTTTGTGATCAAAAACGCATTAGGATCCAAGCAAAATAAATTGGGAATTCTGAGCAGAAAATAAGGTTTGATTTACGACATGAACATCACACCCTGGCAAAGCCTGAAACGCTTTCAACATTTCTTAAAATTGAGATTGACCCCTTTTCTCAAAGAATGTAATTTGAAACACCTTACAACCAATTATTCCCAAATTAAATTATTTAAAATGTACACAAGACAAGGTGCCTTGGTTAATAAGTACCTGGTTCATTTGGTAATGAAGACTGAAACAATTTCTGAAGGTGTTTATAGAATTACCAATATTTATTCAACAGAAATCTATTGAATTGAGGGTAAAAGTAAGTGCTATCATGCGTCTTTCTTTCAATTTGTTTTTGTTAGCTAACTTTGAAAGATTAATGAGGCTCACAGTACTGCAGATAAATGTTCACAGACACAGTAAGACATGACTCGATACAAAGACGTCTCGAAAATTTATTGGGGGCAAAAAAAGGATTTACTTTATATTCTTTTTTTAATAAAGCATAAATACTGCTAAGCATTAATAATATTTCTGGGTCCTAGGTTCTTATCATTTAAAAAAAAAAACTGTTGATCTCTTCCGTGGCATGGCCATTACCTGCTGCTATCTTTATCCGACTTTGGAAAGGGAACCTGCCATGTTGTGTTCATGCTTCTGTTTATGTCTTGAAAAGACTATGTGGTCCTGCCTGGGAAGACAGGTGCTCACGTGGAAACCATCATGGTGGGGCACATGTCAGAAGACTTGAATTCTGTTTGCCTCTAGTCCAATATGGTTTCTAGACCTCAAGTCTAGGCGAACCCATTTCAAGACACCCAGGATGAACCAATTCCATTGTCCACTTTGGAAAATTATTTACAAACATTCCTTAAAGAGAAAATAATCTTTTCTGTAAAGCATTCTTGACATCTTGATTTGGTCTCCAATTTCTCTTTACCCATAGCAGTGTGTCTATATGTTTTCTACTTCCTTTTCTCCAATCAAAAACACTGAAGAATTCTGTTTGGAGAATAATTCATCCCAGAAATTTGAAAGACTTTAGGAGCAGAACTCAGAATCACCCAGGAAAGACCAGAAAAAAAAAAAACAGAAACAAAAAACAAAAACATATCCCTAGAGGTTGCTGGGACAAAGCATGTTATACATTTTTCAATGACTAGTATTTTCAGAAAAATATGCTTTGGTTTTCAAGCGTTGCTTTCATCATAAAATTAAAAATTGTGGGCTGGATACCATATTAACAGGATGGATTGTCTGAGTAATTTAGCCATCTGTCAAGAAGCCCCAAGTGTTGACCTGTTCTGTTCTCTTACACACTACTGCTTTGACAGGTTCCTGGCTTTGTAGGACATGTTAATATTTATGCAGAATTGGGGAATGCATCCTCTCAGATATTCTGCCTACAAAGCAGGCATGTAAGGTACATGTGAAAACAAGCTGATAAGATCTCCAGTTCTCCAAATACTGCTTTATACCAACCCTTCCATCTTCACCCAGGGTGTGGCCTTGGAGATCCCCAGAGGTTTGGTTACAAAGGTGAGGCTGAGTAAGTAAAAATTGACATTTGTGAAAGAGACTATTTTATACAAAGTCCTTTATGAAGGAAGAGAAATACATGAGCAATGGTATCAGCAAAGAGACTCTACCTCAATCTAGGAGAGAATATTAGAAGGACAGAGTTCACTGTAGGCTTTATGGACAGAAACCCTTGGTTTATGTCTGTGGAGATACCTGGCTGGAACAGATAGTTTTCCACCTCATAAAGTCTGCCTGTGCTTGTGTTTATGTTGGTGACCCGCTGTCTGGTTTGGTAAACACCTAGGCCTTTACGCCAATTCAGTGGTGGCTGTTGTGGTACAGTAAAGGCACGCAGATGAGTCAGGCACAAAAGTGAATGCCCCATTAATTTTGATGCTCTAGAAAATGCATAACACTCATAGGATTTAACCTTCATGGGGTACGTTGAGATTTCAGGGAAAGAAAAGGAAGTTCCATTGGGTAACCCATTCCCTAACACGAAATGAAAGATTTTTCAAAGCCACTTTGTTGCAAGATCTGTCATTACTGAAATGTCCACATCAAGTAAACCCTAGCCCAAAGGATTGTCCATCCAGAGGTCACTATCAGAGTTAGAGGCAAACGTGAGGACTATTCTAGAGTAAGTGGAGTTGATTATGTCCAAGCAGGAGTGCCTTTGTTCTCAGTTTCAGGAGGAAGACCCAAACTCAAGAACTTGGGGATCCACATAGCCAGATGTAGGAAAAATAGATAAATGCAACCGTGTGTGTTCATTAGCAATACCTATAGGGATTTCTCAAAAGATCAGGCACAAGCGTCACCTCTAAGACCAGACAGGAAGCAGGTGGAGGGAAGACAGAGGAGGCAGAGATTGGAGGAGGCACCCCAGGGCAGGGCATTGCAGGAAGTCCTAGAGGATAAAGAAACAGGGCACCATTGCAGTTCCAAAGGAGAAAATAAATTGCTGGCTGTGGGAGCTTGGACTCTTACCCAACAGGAGAATCTGGGGTCAGAGATCTCCAATAAAACTCATTCCCTCACATGAACTGGATGAGATCAGCAAAGTTGGAAGGGGTTGCTTCCCGGTGAGACCAGCGAGCACGGAAACTTGATTTGGAAACTTGGCAGCGGCTAAGAGAAAGGAAGAATCTGGAGGCCGGCATCCATCCCCACTGCCAGGGGAACTGTATAAAACCTATCAAGAGCTAAATGCACATCCCTTCTCGGGCAGAGAAAATGAGGGCTCTATCAGATAAGTAACGGAATCTCAACTGAACGGACAAACGTGTACTGCACCATCAACTAACAAAATGAAACCAAGTATAAAGGACATAGAAGATGCCTCTTGAAGCAATTTTAGGAAATTTAATATAGAGAAGCTTACTCCCGACTTTAATAAAGAAGTGAATTCCTAATCTAGAGGATGGCAATAGTTTTCTGTGAAGTGCCAGACAGAAAATAGAATGACTTTGCAGGCCATATGGTCTCTGTTACAGCTACGCAACTCTGCCATCGTTGTGGGAAAACAGCCACAGACAATACATAAAAGAATGGGCATGGGCATGTGCCAATAAAACTTTATTAACAAAGACATCAAGTGGGCCAGAATTAGTTTATGGGCTGTAATTTGCTGGCCCATGTTTCCCTTGCTACACAGCATTGGAACCTCTTGAGAAATCAGAAACCCAGTCCAAAGACCCATGCAAGGAAAAAGTATATTAGTTTTTTTGGGGGGGGGGTGGTTTTGTTTTTTAGAGAGGGAGAGAAAGACCACAAGTGGATGGAAGGGAAGAGGGAAACAGAGAGAGACAGTCTTAAGCAGTTTCCACTTTCACCCTGGGGCCCAACATGGGGCTTAATCTAACAACCCTGAAATCATGACCTGAGCAGAAGTCAAGAGGCAGATGCTCAACCGATTGAGCCACTCAGGTGAAGCTGTATTTGTAACAGTACATTCAAGCGAACATTACAGAATGCACTGCAGACCATTCTGTTATACTCTGACATCTCATAAGATTTAAGGGAAGTAAAGTTATGATGTGTGTTTGCACGCACTCAGATGTACATAGACACATGCTTCACACACAAAGATACATGCGCGCGCGCGCACACACACACACACACACATACACACACAATGTTTGAAAAGCACTGTTCCAACTCTTGGTTATTAATGGTGTTAATTATTAGCAATACCAGTAATTCCCTTGTTGGAGGACATACGTGCATTGTTGATATGACTTTAAAAATTTCTATGAAAATCTCAAAGGGGGGAAAAGGAAACCAAGTCCATAAAGAAATAATAGGAAAATGATGTAAAAAAGAAGAAGAATGTCTGCTGTCTCCCATATGTCTCCAGCGAGTTGTGGTCATCCTTCAAGACCTTCCATGAATGTAGGGTCTTCTGGGACAAAACGCCATCAACCCTGGGGTTATTTAAGCTGCCACGCTCCCATCACTCTTGTATCGGGAGCAAAGAGGGGAAGGGTTCTCACAGCAGTTAGTGGCAACCATGCCTAAGAAGTCCCAAAGTAAGACAGTGGGTCCCAGATGATCCGGGGGAACCCTAGCTGCTCAACAAGATGAAGAACCCATCTCGGTGTCCCCAACTGCAGGATAAATGAACAGAGAAAACTCATTCTGGGAAGCTGTACCTGCAGCTATGACCTCAAGGAACTGGAAAGCCTTAGTGGGAAAATGCAGCACACCCCTTGTAAACATGTGGGTGGGGAATGGCTCAGACACAGACACAGATGTGTAGACCATATAGATATAGTATGGTGGATTTAGCTGGAGATCATGACGGCCAGACATCGATGCACATGGGTCTTTAGGTGTACATACACATCTCTATGTTTGGGTCTGTACCTACTCCCATGTCAACATCTGTATCTCTACTGCTATCTTGGACTGAAGCAACCTTCAAAGAACTCACTCTCACGCAACTTCAGAACTCAACGGGTGTGAAGAAGAAGGTGCCTTCTTTGGGTGCACCAGAATGCTCTACCTACGAGATTAACCACAACACCCCTAATCTCCCGATCCAAAACACTCTCTGCGCTGCATGACCTAGAGAAGAAATCACTGGCAGGACTCCCAGTTCAAAGGAAAACTATACCTCTTACCATAAATTTTCATGACTCCTGCTCACAAAACTTATGGACCAGAAGGTAACTTTCACATCCCTGGACACTAAGCTTTGGAAGAAGAGGAAGGAATAATGCAGAGTGGAGAAAATAAACAGCTATGGTGGTCATAATTACTGAGTAAACTCTATTCTGTGTGATGTGTTTGGATACCTGGACCCTTCTGTCAAAACCTGGACCCTTCTGTCAAAACCTTTGTTCTTGTGTCATCAAAAATGTTTCTTCTCTGATCATGCTTGGAAATCAGTCCCATTTGGATGGTTGCTTACATCTCAGAAGTGGAAACAAAGAGGAAATAGGGAAATGTTGAGAATTTGAAGTTGGGGGGGAACCCTCCTGTCATGCAATGTAGCCTTCTGAGAAGCAGAAGGAGTAAATACAAGTGTTAACTGTGGCCACAGTATAGGCATCCAGTACATTGGTAAATGTGTGTATGCATGCACACAGTCATAGTTTTACATATCCCAGGGACCTAGCGCGACTGAGGTCCCACAACCATGCAATAAACAGAGTCCCCTACCTGCATATCGTCATCCAGCAGATGAATGAAAGTTCCAATAAGGAAAAAAAAAATCCCTTTGTTTTTCTCCTGGTGACAATTTCTAACAAAACTAACGGACTTAATTCAACCAACAAAGCAAATAACAAAATGGGAAATAAGGAAAGTTGGTGGTATTTCCCTGACAACCTTCCTTTACTGATACACATCAAAATACACCAAAAATCCTTAAGAAGTGAGACTTACAAGAAATGAGTGCCTCTCTCTGCAAATAACCTCAATAACCTCAATCCTTACGTCAAGAATATGGTGAAGGGAAAAAGGAGAGAAGAAGATATTATTATGGAGTAGAATTAAGACCGTCATTCCCCTTAAGTTGGTGCATTGGACAGGGGACATATTCAAGTGTCTGGAGCTCCCCCAAACCCCATCTTTGCATACCCATCCCTTAATAGTCTCTAAAGAAATTGTTCCAATTTTTGTTCATTTCCTTAAAGACTCTTGCTCCTCCATGCTTCTGAGGAACTACCGAAAATGTTATTGATGTTTTCAACAATTAGTCCGTTGTTGCTAAACTCTTGGGACAAGGCACAGCATCTACGTTATGGGACCTTACAGCTCGGTGATTATATCCCCTCCATCCAAGTTAGCGGGATTGGGAAAGTGCTTGCCACCTGTCAACCCACAGTGGAGGAGTGTGAGACATATATCTGCTGAGTTAGTGATGGAGAAGGGGGATGGTGGGTCACGTCAGCATTTCCTTGTTCACCTGACCAAAGAAAGTACCCGAGGCTGTCCAAGAGCATCTTGCCACATTTCCAAGAAATTAGTCAAGTATGGACCAATGGGGAGAGCCCTAGGTGTGTGCTTTACTCTACTTTACGTTTTAAGCATCCTTGTTCTTCTCGTGGGCTCCCCCACTCTGTCAGAACTCACTGACTTCTGACACTGCTCACTATTCATTGGGTCTGAGAACCTGCCTGCTGAATGCTAGATTGGGTAATTTGAAATAAAATATATTAACTTAAGGATTTGCCCATTCACGAATTATTTGCCTATTAACACAACATAATCCCTTAAGACTAAATGCCAATAGTTAAATTTCAGATAAGTGTTCTTCAAAGATTTTGAGGCATGATCTCAAGGTAAGTTAAAGTGTTAAAAAAAAAAAAAAAAAAAAAAAAAAACCCTGTAGCCTTACTTTAGAGAATCAATTCAAGTTCCAATCAATGTTTGATTAAATCTGCATGCACATTTAAAACCCTAGTTGTGGAAAGAAATAGATCAATGTGGAATAATTTAACAGTGATTATTTTTATTTAAATATATGTAATAGATCTCTACATAAATTATATCTAAAATTTATGTCTTACCTGTACAATTTAATTCAGAACATGTAAACCAAATATGGATGGTGATGACAATTTAGAGAAAAGGGGTACTATTCCTGGTTTCCTATTTAAATGAGGTTTCAAACCAACAAGTTCCAGAAGTAATCACTAAAACGCCTGCAATTTGCAAAAAAAAAAAAAAAAAAAAGAAGAAGACAGAAAAAAAGAACCCACCTACACAGTTATGGTAAGGCCAACAGAGCTTGTAGGTAGAATAAAAATTTACTATAAAATGGCATCAATTATTAATAGCATATTTTGTATTCTGGATGGAAACACAATGCATTTTTCAAGAGGAGATGCTACAAATAGATATCAGTCATGTTCTCTGGCAGAATAAAACATTTGCTAGCAATATTCAGAAATAGGTATGAAATGGACACCTTTAATGCATTTTGCTACATATATGTGTTATGGAATGGATACTGTTTTATACCCTGTCTTATTTTATTGGGGTTTCCTTCAAATGGGTCCTGACCATCGCTAAATAAGTGATTTTAGGCACATTCCTCAGTCTCCTGTAGCCTGTTTCCCCATACATAAAAAAGAAATAAACTAAATTGGGTAAATATGTGCATTGTAGAACTCAGTTACAAGGCTTTTATCTGGTCAAAAGAGAAGAATGAGATGTACAACTATGTCCTGTCTGGAAAATGGGTCACCACAAAACCCCCAACCTTGCCTGTCATGAAACTCCTTGGTCCTTTCTTGAGGTCTGTCATATGACGAGTGGTTCCAGAGAACATTCACACAATGAGCTAGATAAACCAAGGAGGTGATTTGCTCTTTTTTTCCTCAAAGAAATGTAAGACCACTTATGTTGGAGTCAAGACTTCCCAGGTTTATGCCAGTGAACTGCTTGAATCTCTATCGGGAGGTGAGTAAAACAGATTCCTTTAATGTGTCATGGATGACATTTTGTTCAATGGTGATAGATGGTACATGGACGGATGGATGGTTATGTAGATAAAAGGTAGATGGCAGATAGACAATAAATGATTGACAGATAGAAGATAAATATAGTTAGTTCAGTATACATGTTGATGAATGGTTAGATGATAGATAATAGGTAATAGATCATAGACAGATGAGAGATAGATGATAGATACATAGATTTGATAGATATGATAGGTGCATGGATGGATGGATGGATAGATAAACAACGGATGGATGGATAGACAGACAGATGGATGGATGGATGGATGGATGGTTGGATGGGTAGATGATAGATACATAGATTTGATAGATCTGATGGATGGGTGGATAGATGGATGGATGGATGGATGGATGGATGGATGGATAAACAGTGGATGGATGGATAGATGGATGGATGGATGGATGGATGGTTGGATGGGTAGATGATAGATACATAGATTTGATAGATCTGATGGATGGATGGATGAATGGATGGATGGATGGATGGATGGATGGATGGATAAACATTGGATGGATGGATGGATGGAATGGATGAATGGATGGATGGATGGATGGATGGATGAACAGTGGATGGATGGATGGATGGATGGAATGGATGAATGGATGGATGGATGGATGGATGGTTGGATGGGTAGATGATAGATACATAGATTTGATAGATCTGATGGATGGGTGGATGGATGGATAAACAATGGATGGATAGATAGGTAGGATAGATGGATGGATGGATGGATGATAGATACATAGATAATTCAGATAGATATATATGATGAATGGGTAGATGGATAAACAATGGATAGATAGATGGATGGGTAGATGGATTATAGATGGATATAAATGATGCTACATGATAGATAAATAGATGATAGACAGGTTATAGATTATATGTGGTAGATTGGTAGGTAGATAATTATAATAGATGACTGACAGATGATGGATGAGGTCGACAGATAGATAAGAGAGAAAATATACCAAGTTAAACATGAAAGAGCAGTGTACAAAGTAATGTAGATTGAAATACAGTGGACATACAATAACGACCCCCTTTTTAACAGGTAATATTCCATTAATTGTATTACTTGGGGTCACCACTGCCACAGTCAAGACATAACTACGTTAACAAGTTAACTAGCTCCTCTATCCCTCTGCAGACAACTCTTTTCACATCACTTCTGGTCTCAGGCCAACGGGAATCCATGTACAGTCCACAAGCAGTTCTTCTCTACAATTTCATGTACACGGCACCATGAGCATGGGTAGACATTTGTGTCTGACTTCATTCACACAGCCTAGTTTCTGACATCCATCTCTGCTGTTGCATTTACTAATGCTGTGTTGCCTTTGATTAATGAATACTATTTATTATATAAACGGGTAAACAAAGTATGTTGATGCATTCAGTAGTTGGTGAACATATGGCTTGCTTCCATTTTTTTCCTTCTATTTGAAATAAAGATGCTATGATTTCATGTGCAAGTCTTGTGAAGACATATGTTTTCACCTCTCTGATGGATACCTAGGACTAGCATTGCAGGGCCATACGATTAATCTATGTTCATATTTGATATAGTCCATTTTTCCAAATGAGTAAAATAGATTATAAATACTCAGTTTCTTGAAGTTTGTATTTTTAACACTTGATTACAAATGTTAGCAAATGGTGCTGTTACTATTAAGGTTTTGCTGGTCTAAGAAAAATTCTTATGTGCTTATTTTTAAATTAGAATTTTATTACCTCATTGGTTATATATGTTCTTTTCATATATATGACACGGGATTAGTCAAATGGTTAATGTAAGAACAACTGTACACAAACATTTATTTTCTGCCAGGACCAGAGAATTACTTGAAATATTTAATTCTCAGTTCAGAGACTAATACTGCAAACATACATCTCCAATAGTTGGCATGTCCTAATTTATCACCTTATTATCTGTAAAAATTCAGCATATATTGAACAGACATTTTGAAGACAGATGGTTTTTAAAATTTATCCTATTTGATTTTAGATCACAGCATGCATGTCAAAAGAACACAAACTCAATAATCATCCCCTCTGGGGTTGGTTTCTCTGTTCCATGCCCTTGAAGTGTAATAAATAATTTTGAAGAACGGATGACTAATTTTTCATGCATCAATTTCCTTTTCCCCGATTTTTCTCCATGATGCTCTGATTCTTTTCATTCATCACGATAGTGAATAAGATTCTCACGGACAGTTGTAAACCAGTGAGCAGGGACACAGTTTGGGTATAAGATAAATTTTTCTTAAGGTGTCAGTTTGCTGTGTAAGATAATTTAACATGAAGAACACTTTTTTTTAAAGTGTATGCCTCTGCAGAAGGCACAGTTCAGTGTTCTTCAAAATAATTCATTGATTAGACTCCTCATTTGCCTTGGAGTATGACATCTGCATGGGGTACCAATTTATTGTGGGAATGTTTGATGACAGATGATTGTCTAACTAGATGCCTTGAAAAAACTTTAGGTCTCACCTCACTCTGTTGTGTTAAGTATTTGTTGATTCTACTTAAGACTGCCCACATGGTTACCTGCTCCTCGAGGTGGCCAAAAATATCCAGATGGATAGTTACACGTTTCAGCACAGCAGGGATGGTGTCAATCTTTGCCCTCGGATGAAATTCAATGCAATGTTTCACGATGCTACCAAAGTGACCCTAATGATGCTTTCCCTCTTGTAAGGCAAATTCTATTCTGTTTATCATTCCTGATTGAACAAATTAAACCTTATTGGGTCTTCTTCAGTCGAGGAACGATTATTTTGTGCTTTCCACAGGCGCATAGTTTTCCTGGAAAAGCAAGGTCAATACCAAGTATTCAATGAATTAGTGGTTGTACCGTTTGAATATGTAATTTCAAGGACTCTTCAGAGAATTCTCAATTTAAGAAATCCCCCATGGTTAACTGCTGAAGAATATTCATAAGAACCTCAAGCTTCAAGGACAGGACTAATTTCTTCATTAAAATAGGGCAAGAGAGAAATAAGGGTTTAGAAAATAAGCATCCCATAAAATATATTGATGTAGAGAGCTCCTTTGATTTGCTTTAATTTATTCCCCCCTGGGCTTTTCAATATATATGGACTTTCCATTTTAAATTGAGTTTTGTTGTTTCTCTTATCAATAATTAGTTGAGTAGGATAATAGCTTGATCTATTTCCTTGCCCAAGAATTGTCTTCTAATTCAGAGGATGGCAAATTGTTGGAAGAGTACGTGCCACTGTACGAAATGGAACCTTGTTGGAGGAACTGGTTGACCCACATATTGGAGATTCGAAAGCCGGACTTCCAGAAACCTGTTATTTTTGTTTCTAAATCCATCCTTCAACTCTTAGGAAAGAATCTGCAGATGGAGTTTACTGAACCTTGTTTTCACCTGTCAAGATGGGTAGCTCCTTCCCAACGGTGAGTTCACAAAGGCATGGCCAATATTGCAAACAGAGTTGAGGTTTGAAGAAGTAATAACTGATTTATCCATGCTCACGGGGCCATGCAGTGATCAGCAAAACACAATTATCTGCCCAAATAATTCAGAAAAAAATGTTTTGCTTCAGAACAGATTTACGTTTTTAACACTGAATTTCGTTGTACCTTAATTTGGGGGAATTTACTTAACGTTAATGAAATAAGTATAGAAGGACTCGGGATGTTGCTACATTAGTGCATTTTTCAAACATACAGAAAAGCAGTGCATTAGCTGGAGTAAAAAGCAGCTTGTATTTCTACAATATACCCTGAATTCTCATCGGTTTTATGAAAAATGTATATATACACATATATATTTTATATATACATATATATTTTATATTTATACATATATATTTTAAGAAAGGGGTTGTGTGTTTATATAATTTATTTTTATTATATTTAATTTATATATGTTTTATATAAAAATTATATATAATATATTTATTTTTTTTCTTTTAAGTAGGTTCCACACCCAGTGTGTGCTGTGATCCCCCACCCTGAGATCAAGATCTGAGATAATATCAAGAGTTGAACACTTAACTAACTGAACCACCCTGGTAGGTATATTTTTTGATATCACTTATGTCCATCATATGGACAGGGCTCAGATATCTGGTCCTGTTTCTTCTCTTTCTCTGTGTAGAATACACACACACACACACACGTGTATATGTATTATATATGCACAGATACATAAGATTCAACTCTGCATCTTCTGGGCACTGGAATACATACTCATTTCCAAAAGTAAGTTATTCTACAGTAATGTTTATGTTTAAAGATTTTATTTATTTATTTATTTTTTAAGAAAAAGAGCACAAGCAGAGGAGAGAAAGTAGGAGAGGGAGCAGCAGACTTCCTGCTGAACAGGGAGCCCAATGTGGGGCTTGATCCCAGGACCTGAGCCAAAGGCAGATGCTTCACCAACTGAGCCACCAAGGCACCCCCATAATATTCAAACTATTATGTAGAGTCTCCAAGTTTCTCCCAAACTATAGACTGATGTTTGAGGGTTTTCCCATGAAAGCTTTTATTGCTGTGGGGAAAAGCAACATGTCAAGAAGAAACAGAGCTCAGATTTTCTTCTTTATGGTAATTCCACAACTCAAACACATGACCCACCAATGACCAATCCTGGACACCTGATAGACACATGTCCTGTTTCTGTGAGCGGTCTGGAACCACAAATGCCAATAGATGCCAGCGCCATCTTGTTTGTATGATCCCAGTGCCTTTTTTCCCATCCAGGCTCCATCCAGAAGAACAAGGATGAACCTACCACACCTCATCAGATGTAGTTCAGGAGATGTATTGTATTTTTCTGCATCCCTCACTCCCTGAAGCCACCAGAAGGGCATGTTTCCTCTTAATTCCTGGGAGGAGCAACAGGGCCATTCCTCTTCTCTCCACCTGGAAATATGCAATCTTGAATTCAAGCACAGAAGCCCAAGCTGCTCACCACCATTCCTGTTGCAACCATAGACCAACACCTTCAGGGCTGGAGAGACTGAGTTACCGCAGTCCAGAGAAGGCTGCACCATTTGCTTGGCGAATCCCTTCGGGACTGACTCACCCCTCTGGGAAATCTTTTTCTGACTCCCGTGTCATCCACATCAAACATTGTCTCAGAGATGTATGTGGCGTAATGAAGATCAACCATTATCATTTGATGGGCTAATGGTTGACATTAAGAGTCCTTTGTCATAACCCCACCAATAAACCAAAATGAAAACTCTACTACTGTGGAAAACTTTGCCGCTTTGCCATGATTTTCTTATCAATGGATGGTTAGTGGAGTAGCATATTAGCTTGATCTATTTCCTTGCCCAAGAATTGGCAAGAACAATTGGGGTTCACACCGATAGATGCCCCTTCTTCCTGCCATCATTCGCTAGCAAGTAGCAGATTAGTAAATTTTATTTATTTTTACTTTTTAATTTATTTTAAAATTTTTATTTATTTTTTAAATTTCTTTTCAGTGTTCCAGAATTCATTGTTTATGCACCACACCTAGTGCTCCATGCAATACGTGCCCTCCATAACACCTACCACCAGGTTCACTCAACCCCCCACCACCTGCCCCTTCAAAACCCTTAGTTTGTTTCTCAGAGTCCATAGTCTCTCATGGTTCACCTCCCCTTCCAATTTCCCTCAACTCCCTTCTCCTCTCCCTCTCCCCATGTCCTCCATGTAATAACGTGGATTAATATTTGTTACATTGAGAGAACACAGGACTGTTTTCACTGTAAACTCGTCATGTTTACTTTCGATGTATTTCATGTATCAATAACATTTCTTGTTCTGGATTCCTATTTGCATCAATACAAAAGATTGTTTCTCCTTGAAATTGCTAATTCTTGGCAGTCGAACCTCCTTGTTGGGTTTCACAGGCCCATTATTTTTTAAAATGCAGCCATTGTTATGCTTTTGATAAACTCTTAATCTTTTCAAATCACTGGAGATTCCTTTATTGATTTTCTTCCCCCTCAGTGGAAATCATCTCGCCATTGTAAATTACATGTGAGGAGAATTTTGACGGGCAAATGCTATTCATAATATTATGGCTCACACCATGACGTTCCTTCTTTAAAAATACACAGGGCTGTGATCTCCGTGTTACTTCACAATGCACCCGTAGGCATCATTACATACCTCCAAGAACATTCACTGCCTAATAACACGATTCCATATATTTCCCTCACAGAACACTTAAAATAAATATACACTATTAATATTTAAAGGATTCATGGTGACATTAACTTTGGTTTCCTGGTTTTTGTTGGTTTTTTTTTGTTTGTTTGTTTTTGATGCATTGTTGGGTTTGCCTATAGCAAGTGTATTATGAAATACTTAATCTTTCAACACCACCGTCCCAGTCCTAGGGAGTCGGGCTGCTGCGCTAACTAGCAGCTGGCAGAATGCTCAGTTGGGTTTGGGTCCTGGGTGGGGATAACTCATGCATAACATTAACAGGGATAACGGGTGCATAAGATGGACTTGTGAGGGGTGGATGAAGGAACTCAGCCCTTGTGGTTACCTAGGACATGAAGGGGACAATCTGATGATATCTGTTAGGATGATATCATATATTT
>NC_081575.1:121785815-121815331 GCF_022355385.1 Mustela nigripes | reverse complement strand
TATATATATATATATATATATATATATATATATATATATATATATATATATCAATCATATGATGAGCTCAATCTTGAGGGTATTAAAGGCAATCTGCTTTTAAAATCAATTTTGGGGGCGCCTGGGTGGCTCAGTGGGTTAAGCCGCTGCCTTCGGCTCAGGTCATGATCTCAGGGTCCTGGGATTGAGTCCCGCATCGGGCTCTCTGCTCAGCGGGGAGCCTGCTTCCTTCTCTCTCTCTCTGCCTGCCTCTCAGTGTACTTGTAATTTCTCTCTGTCAAATAAATAAATAAAATCTTTAAAAAAAAAAAAAAATAAAATAAAATAAAATCAATTTTGGTGAATGTTTCCATAATTTTTGAACTGGATTTCCAGTCCATGGGATGATATGAGATATACATGTCCTATCATCACATATCATTATATATGTGATATATGTGATATATATCATATGATATATGATATATATGATATACATGATATATTATATATCACATATATTATATGCCATATGATATACATGATATATATCATGATATATGATATAATATACAATATATGATATATATTATATATGTATATATGTATATATAATATATATGTATATATGATATATGATATGATATATATGCATATAATGTGATACATTGTATATATGTATATATAATATATGCATGTGTATATATTATATAATATTAATATATAATTATATATATTATATATGTATATATGATATGATGATATATATGCATATAATGTGATATATTGTATATATGTATGTGTATATATGTATAATATACACACATATAATATATATATTATATCTGTATGTATAATATATGTATATGTATATATAATATATGCATATATGCATATATAATATCATGTTATATATACACATATATCACTGTCATATTATTATATATGATATATATATCATATATAATGATATGTGATGACAGGACATGTATATCATCCCATCATATGGACTGAAATATCCATAGATTGTAATCCTTTGTTTCCAATCCATCCTTTGGGTTAGAATATCCACATATCATATCATCATGTATCATAATGTTATCTATTATCTATCAATCAATCATCTAATCTATCTATTCATCTATCTCTCTCTATACACACACACACACACACACACATTTATATTCTAGTCTTGGCTTGCGTCTCTTGCTAGGGGTTTTCATGGGAATAGTGTGCTGGTCCGCTTGGACGTTTCTCCTGCCCATGTCATTTCTGGTTGGGAAATACCCACATCATTCTCTAAAGCTCTTACAAATTCTCTTAATTAAGGGCTTCCCATTAATGAATCCATTTCTGTGTAAACCAGCTGGAAGAATTCTTTGAAAAACGCTGATCCTATAATAGGAGGCTGATCCTCCTAGCTTTAATTAGTGGTTCAGTTACTGATGTTGCCAGTGAGCTCTGGGACGCAAACCTTCCCAAGGAGTCCCAGAACATCTCAAAGGCACGGGAAACGTTTTGCAACGCTCCTTCCCCTTTGCAGTCCCCAATTTCTTCCGTCCTTGGTTTGTGCCTATTCATTTGCACGTTCCAGAAAGTGGCACCTTGAGTTTACAAGACAGGTCACTCTGTATGATTTTGAAATGAAGGAATTTCTGTAAAGAAAGGTACATTTATCTCAAGGGTATTAATTAAAGGCAGTCTGTTTTTAAAACCTATTTGGGGGCACGTTTCCATATTTTTGAACTGAATTTCCCAGCCAATGGATGACCCCTCAGAACTTAGCATGAAGCCCCAACACCCCACTATACCTACGTGTTCTTTCAAGAGCACTCCGTAAGCATATTTGAGGGCACCTCAACCTTAAATCCCTTTACCTGTGTTAGGGCAGTTGCTGTTTCCTATTTTTCGTCTTTGCTCCACATTGGGAAAATCTCCGGTGATTAGTAAAATTTCCCGTGGATCATACTCCCAGTACGTTTCCAACCCGGTGTCCTTCTCTGTCTATAACTATGCTTTTCTGCATTGGCACGCGGTCCCAGGCTCCGAACAAACCCGTGTAGACTGATCCAGACTCGTGACGTAGATAGTAAAGGTGCCAACAATGGCACCAGTGAACATGCTGACCGTGCAGTCACTTTTCCAGTGACCAATGATATGATACCCCTCCCCCGAGCCATGGGATTTTTCCGCAGGATTCAGCGGGCACGCTGGTATAGCCCTTCTCTGCGGTTCTCTACAAGCTTTTCCAGAAGGGGGGGGTTCCTGGTAATGAGGTTTGTTGAGAAGTTTCCCCAGGGAAAAAAAGTGGGGAAATTCGCAGAGGGTCACATGGTAATTCTGTTTGTCTTTTCTGATAAGGAATTGAGGAACTGTTTCCACAGTGGCTGCGCCATGGACCTTCACGGCGGGAAGGACAGGGTTTCTGATCTGTCATATTATTGCCAACAGGTGTTTTCCCTCCTGTTCCTCCCTACCTTCCTCTCTGAGGGTTCCCATCCTTGTGGGTGTGACATGATATGTAATCCTTGAAAACACTGTATCCACTGGAAGAAGCCAGACAGACCCCACATGCTGTAGGGTTAGATGAAAAGTCTGGGACATGTAAACCTATCAGACATAAGGTCGATTCATGACTTCCCAGGGTTGGGTTAGGGTTAGGATGAGGGTTCGGGTTTGTAACGTGTTAGTCCCAGGAACATGGAATGGGACAGACAGGCTGTTTGCACAAGTCTGTGAATACATCAGATGCCGCAGAGTTGGTTAAAAGTGTTTAAAATGGTTAGGATGGTAATAAATACATACCTACGTACACGCATAAATAATAGGGTTAGAACGGCGAATGTTATATTGTGGGCCTTCTATCACAGTGACGGACTTCAAGAATGACTCTCGTGACGGACAGATTTGCTGAATCATTACTGCGTACACCCGAAACTCAAAGAATGCTGTGTGTGTGTGTATGTGTGTGAGTGTGTATGTGATACTTGAATTTTTCAAATAAATAAAAATTTTAAAAACCATAAATGAAATAAACTTTCACAGCCCTTCCAGCCTGCCTGAAATGTAGACAGAAGGGGATTCTATGGTTTATAAAAGTTTTACACGGCGGGTTGTAAGAAATTACAGCGCTGTTGGCCTAAAACAATAGAAACTGATCTCAAAATTCTGAGATCCAGGCAGGGCAGGGATGCTGAGATCCAGGTGGGGCAAGGCCACTGAAGCTGAGGGCTGAGGGCTTAGGGCCTTAGGGCTGCCTCCTGCTTACTGTTTGGATGTGCAGGGCTCTCTCTTGCTGCACTAGGAAAACCAGCAGAGTTTTCACCTGCATATGCCTTCCTGGTGGTTTTGGATTAAAGGACGTGGATATATTACCTTCGAGAAAACCCAAAGAATAAACAAAAGAGTGGATTTATCTCTTTGTTATCCCATTTCCACTTTCTTTGGATACATATATGCCCAAATATATGAGAGGAATGGCTTTTTTTTTTTTTTTTCCTTTTTAGGAACATATGCATTTTCTCTACAACAGCAACAATATCATATATATGTGTGTATATATACACATATATATGCACCAAAGGAACAAGCTATCCACGTTACACTTACATCATTTTATATGTCAAACATAACCTATAAAAAAGTGAATAAAAAATTCAAAAGTAAATTAAAACCAAAAATCAAGTACCGACACCATTTTCCAGGTAAAACTCCTCGAAGTCCACATCATCAGGGAAAAGATCCTTTTATTTTTCCAGCACCCTCTAGGCTCCAACTATGTCAACAAGGCTGGCGAAGAAGCTTCAAGCCTCTCGAGATCAATTCCTGGCAGGCGTACCCTCGAAAGCCGTATTTCGGGTACAGTCTGTGCCTTGGGTCTCCTGTGAACAGGAGATCGGATCTTCTCGCCTCTATAATGATGTGCATGAAGGTTCTGTATCTCCTACCAGAGGCTTAACAAAATCGATGTAAATGATTTCAATCGACTGCAGGGTAGTTCACGGGACAGAGTTTAATCATTCAGCTGTGAGGAGCTGGAAATGCAGAACCCCGGCTTTATATTTTTCCAAAGTCCCTTTGATGGAGAGTCATGCATTTCAGGTGGTTCCAGAAAAAAGAAAGGATGCCTCGGGGGGATATTTTATCATCGCTGTGCATGTGCAACGGACTGCATTGGAAATTTTTTTTTCTTCCCACCAGTTGAAACGCGCTATAACGTTTATTTCCAGCCTTTTACAGAAAAGCATAATCTTTATATCCAAGGTTAAGTAGGACAAGAACAATTTTTGTAAAATAATAATAATAAATTTTCCTGGGTAAGGATTGGTCAAATTTCATTTTCCATCTATTGGAATATCTCGGAAAGTGGGAACTGTATGAATCAGTGTTACGTATCTGGAGAAAAAATCAGAGCAAACGTCCATCCAATTAATTCCTTTTAATGTCACCTAGATTTGCCTACTCCCTTATTTGGCCCTTCTACCTCTCATATTTTATTTACCAGACGTCTATTGAACACCTGGTCCGCGAAAAGGAAATCAAGATGTCTCCTGCATCTTGAAGACCTTAATGCAAACAGCCAGACCTCTGAAGAATGAGAGAAACCGACCCGAATAATAAAGAAATGGCTGGTGTGACAATTTCCTGCACAGTCGATAAAGGGAAAAATACACCTTTGAGAATGCCCCCAGCCTAGTCGATTTGAAATCAGGACGCGGAGTTCTGGGGGACCTCAGTGCAAAGCTGATGGACACGCAGTATTGCTAGAAACAGCTGGACCACTTGGGCCCCACTTGGAAGCAAAGGAAGAACATCCCTGTGCCCGGCCAAGCTCCCTAAAGATGGCAATATTCTCATCTGCCTTCCCCCTCCCCTCCAGCGTCTGGGGGTAAAGAGAGACATCTAAGAAATATAAAACTGCAAAAACCAAAGGTTTCTCCTCACTTTGGAGACCTGCTTCGTCATCATTTACATAGTATGCTTCTAGTTGGCTGGTGGATTGTGACCAGTTAGCAAAAGTCTGAGCACGGGAAAGCACAGATACACTCCTGTGGAATCTGGTGGGGGAGAAAAAGCCTATCCGTAGACTATAAAATAATTCTAGGATTTTTGCAATGAGAAGTGTTCATGTAGGAAAAAAAATATAATAAAGCAATGAACATACTGCCCGTTTTATAAAATCAGAAGTCCATATGTGGAATTGCAATTTCTTAGAGTAACAGGTTCCTCTGAGAATACCTTCCTGTGTGCTCAGTTCCCCCTGCTAACGCGGGATATATTGAATTTACACCCCTCTTTTTTGCAATGTGTGTGTGTGTGTGGATTTAAAAGATACTACGTTATTTAAGGGATGAAACTACTCTCTGTTCATATTTGATTATTGCCATGGGCTGGGTAGAGAATGGATTGGATACCATGTTTCCTTCCTATTTGACTATCTGTATTGGCTGAGTGGATAATGGATTTGATACCATGTTTCCTTCGTATTTGACTATCCCTAGTGGCTAAGTGGATAATGGATTTGATACCATGTTTCCTTCGTATTTGACTATCCCTATTGGCTAAGTGGATAATAGATTTGATACCATGTTTCCTTTAGTCTGTGTATGAATAAATCCCATTATCCCCTGTGCCTGATGTAATACAGACGATCACACCATTTAATGTGTAACACATTCCAGATTTGAAGACACTTTGCAGGTCCCTTATTTCATTTCATTTATTTTTAAAGATTTTGTTTATTTATTTGAGAGGGAGAGAGAGACCGCAAGTAGGAGAAGCAACAAGCACAGGGAGAGGGAGATGAAGGTTTCCCGCTGAGCAGGGAGCCCGATGCAGGACTTGACCCCAGGACCCAAGATTATGACCTGAGTCCTAGGCAGATGCTTAATGGACTGAGTCACCCAAGGACCCCTTTTCATTTAAACTGCCCACAAGTTCCTTTAACTTGATATTGCTTTGTTTGGAAAATCTGGGTATCCAGCAGGGTAGGCATTGTTCATGATCCCCCTTCCCCCCTTGGTACCCAAGAGAACAGGCTAAAAAGTCTCTAATTTCACATCATTTGTTCATACCCACTTGAGGCAGTCTGAGAGTTGACTTTTATCAATGCCTGTATCGGTAAGTAGCTGTTGGATATTTTGCTTATTTTTTTTTCCCTTTCCTTTGTTTTCTTATCTCTACATTTCAGAAACTAAACCAGGTCATTTCATGTTCATTTTTAGCTGTGAACTTTGTTCGACTGCAAGTGTTTTTAGTCAGGGGAAAAAGTCCCGATGCCTTGTGATGCTGAATGAACAATTTATGTTTTTGTAATGAAGCGGAGTTGGTTCGACGAGTATGGTTTATTTAGAGAATGCGCTCTAATACTGAAAATTATTAATGTCCTGATGTTTGCCGCATCCTGTACCACTTTGGTCAAGCAGGCAGAAGCTTTGAAGAGTACGTATTAAGATGCACTGACCCAGGCTGACTTTCATCTTTGCAGTCTTGGTTTGCCACAGTCACTTTCTGGCAAAGAGAGAGGAGCAGCATTTAGAGTCATTAAATCCGTTAGAGAACATGCAGCCAGGACCGCCTTGAGGAAAGGGGAGCAGGAGCCAACGTGAGCCCGGACTGGCCTCATACCAAGCAGTTGTCCTTCCTGGAAGATACCAGACATGTTCTGATGTCAACTCCTACCTCACTGAGGTTTCCACTCTGGCTTTGAATGGCAACACTGTGACCGGGTATCTGACCGGGTACTCGCAGTTCCAACATGCACATCACTATCGGTGAAGCCCTGTGGTAGGGAAACGCTGTCCGTGTAGGGTCTGCAAACCTAGCTGCACACCGGCATCACCGGAAAACGTGTGCAACCAACAGAGGCTCCCATCTGACCCTTGGAAGCTTTTCTTTGTAATTGCTCTGAAATGCAGTCACGGACATGGGACATTTTAAAAGCTCTGGGTGATTTGAGTATAGAGGAACGTCCGAGAAGCAGTGTTTTAGGCATTCCTAGATGGTCACTCATGATGGGTTTTGCACACGTAACGACTTATGTATGTGTATACCTATATATGTATTGTGCGTGTGTGTGTATATATATATTGTATTTATGCATGTATAAGTCTATATTTATCAATATCAATATGTAACTGTTAGATAAGATATATTTATCAATATACAATATGCAACTGTTCTATAAAAATATGCATGCACGGTGCAGAGGAATTCATCCCGGCGCAGTGCATATGCTAATGAGCTGCGGGATGGAAGTCCCTTTATTGCCAGGCAAGGAACAGGTGAAAGCATCCCCTGGTCCAGCTCGAGGGTGCCTGTAGTTCCAGAGGCCGGCCAGCAGGTGACGATGTTGATTTGAGCGCTGAGGACAGACCAGGCAGAGGTGGTTCTGAGGGACACAGCAAGGCTCTCTTAAAATCTGGCATCTTCCAGCGACCCCCTCAAGGGCTTCGCTTTGTTTTAACTACACCTGCAGCTGCTGATGCCTGCAGAGAGTCAATTATGCATAATTAGCGTTCCTACCTGATGTGCTGAAGCCACACTTTTGAACGCCCGTTGCTGTCCACACCGTATTAAGGCGTGCACGGCTGGTATGTGTTGTCTGTTTAATATATGATCGGGGGGGGGGGGGACAGATACGTGTGCATTCTTTGCAGACAGATGTTTGATGATGGCTGTCGATGCCAGGAAAGGCTTATGCTCCAAGAGAGGATGCGACAGGAGAGAGGAAGGCAGGACTTGGGGAAGACACGTTTTCCCCCTCCATGAGTGACACAGAACAAAAAAAAAAAAAAAAAAAAAAAAAGACCCACTGGAGGCTGGAAGTTGAATCCAGCTGATGCATTTAGCCTAATTAAGTTAATAGACTCTTTGGTGAGTGGCACACCGTGTTTAGTTTCCATACATTACCACATGGAATGCCACCAAAAAAAAAATTTGGAGAATGAAAGATTTCTACCCACCAGAGATGAACCCCCTCCTGCCAAGAAAACCAGGTCACACCTGGATTGGACAAAGAGGGCTGAGAATATTTAGGGGGCATGAATGTAAGCTTTCACAGAGACGGAACTTCTTGTCTACCTGCAATATTCTGGGCGACACACTGATTTATTCATTGATGGGTTGATTAATTCATTGATTGATTGATTCATTCATTCATAGATCCATTTCATTCATTCAAGATGTCCTGAGCACCTAGTGTGCACAAAATACTGCCTAGGTCATATAGAAACCAAACTACATAGCCTATAGTTCCTTCTAAAAATTGTTTTTCTACTTTTAATGCCGGTGCTGTGGTTGAATTACATATCCCATAATCTGTGCTCGCCCATGGATACAGATTACTGATGTCTGTCCAGTGCTCAAGGCTGTGGAGGTCTTGAAAAGAGTAGGAATGGTTGCTACGTGGCCACAGAGAGACAGAGGACGTGGAGACGGGACAGATGAAGACAAGGCAATATCCTAGATGGGTTTCTGGAGGCAGGAGCATTGGGAAGTTCCATTAGTTAGAAAAACTAATGGAATCTGAAAAGTGTCCAGAGTTCAAACATGATGTATCCACACCTGGTTCTTGGTTTTGACAAATATACAATAGATCATTAATGAGATCAACACTAATAATGGAGACCAGCGGAAGAGGGTTATATGGGGAGGCTATAAACCATCTGATGAACTTTGTGTACACCTAAAATTATTTCAAGCTGAGGAAGTCTGCTTTGAGTTTTTATTTTTACGTTTTTAAGAGAATGTATTTATTTGCAGAGAGAGAGAGAGAGCACAAGCAGGGAAGAGGGGTGGAGGCAGAGGGAGAAGCAAGGACCTGATGTGAATCTTGATCCCAAGACCCCGAGATCATGATGTGAAGCAAAGGTAGATGCTTAAATGACTGGGCCACCCAGGCACCAGCCCCCCCTTTTCTTAAAGTCTATTTTTAAAACTCAGTAATAAGCAAAACAAAACAAAAATTTAAAAACTACACACAAAAAAACCCCCAAAACCCAATACACCAAATAAACAATCTAAAACAAAACAAAACAAAACAAAAAAAAGGGTGTGTAACCTTAAGAGATATTTCACAAAAGACAATATTCAGCCAATAAATGTTTGAAAAGATACTCAACCTCACTAGTCATTATGGAAATGAGATATAAAAATATAACTCTCAGGAGATGTTACTATGTCCTGATGAGAATGTCTATAATATAATCAATAGAAAAACAAAACCCCTGATAATAATAAGGGTAGGGAGTATGAGGAGGAACAAGGAACCATTACACATGGCTGGTGGGAATGCAGAATGGGGCAACCACTCTGGAAAATGGTTTGGTGGCTTTTCATAAAACTAAACATCTGATGACCACATGAACTAGAATCTCTTCCTAAGAATTTGCCAAGGGGGCATGGGGAGAGGATCTTATGTTCATTCATAAACCTGTCAGCAAGGAGTGTTCATCATGGCTTTATCTGTAATCATGGAAGCAATGGAAACCACTCAGATGTCCTTCAGTACATGATGGGCAAGTAGGCAGTAGCATATGTAGAAAACAGGACAGAGCTTCATGGGGACAATCCAGTGGGACTTGGAACAGCCCTACTGAGCCTCAAATTGTGTGCATCTAAGTGCAAAATCCCTGTCTCCATACCTTGCATATGGTTTGATCCATTCATAGAATATTCTGGAAAAGATCTTGCATGTGGGACTCTAAGTACAGGAAGCCATTCTCCATGCCCTGCAATATGGTTTGATCCATTCACAGAACATGCTGGAAAAGACCTCACATGGGTGACTCTAACTGAAAGAGGCATTCCATACCTTGCATAGTATTTGATTTGCTTATAGAACATTCTGGAAAAGACACCATATGGGCACAAACACACTAGAAAGCCCTGGGGCTGAACTGGGGCACGATATTGGTCACAAAGTAGAACAATGCGACTACAGCTTGAGAAATTGTGACCTAGTTATGTTGTGAGTCCGAGAACTGTGTGTTTGCATCAAAACTCACAGGATCCCACAGCAACAAGAGTGAATTTTACTTTATGTAACGAGAGTGACCATTATTACAAAAGTCATTATCGTAAGGAAAGACGAGGACATGCACCAATCACAGGACATGCGTGCCAGGCTTTGGGAAAGGAAAAGTCAGAACTGCCCATTTCCCAATGGCTTCCTAGGTCAGACACCATGATTATGTCCAGCATCTACAGGGGAAAACTAAAGCTTCAATGGGTTGAACACATGTCCTCAGTCACAAACCTGGGAAGACCGTGAACACGATTCAAACCCAGGTCAGACCAGCTCCAAAGTCTGTGCCTGTTCAAGCATGAGGTCTTCGCAGTCCTGACTTCCCAGCATAAAGGTAACATCTCCAGGGAGGAGGCCAGGAGACACGGAGGTTGAGAGGTGGCAGAGGACACGTGTCCTAACTCACGTGGAAAGGAAAGCAAAGCAGCACTGATTTCCTCAATTCCTGAAAACAGTCACATAACAGTTCACTGTTTCTAAATGGAGTTAGGTTTGGGTGTGGTTCTCAACCCAGATGAGGACACACTCAGTAACACAAGCTTTACTCAAAGAAGGATAGCTAATCAGTCGTAATTGTACAATATGGGAGAATTACAGACTATGGGTGTCCTTGATAATCACAAGCACAGTGACAAGCTTAACGAAAATCAACACACATTGGATGGTACCTACGGTTTTGAATGGACATCGTTGATGTGGTGGCTCAGTAAACTGACCCCAAATGTCCCATTTCAAGGGACACCATCAACCTTTAAGATGGTACAGGTCCTAACTTTGAATTTCACCAAATGGTTGGACTGTCATGATTTCTTCTACTTCTCCAGAGATGCTAGGTGGAGACAACCATGTGGTTTCCATGTGTTTATTGTGCATGGAAGAAATTTCAGTTGAGATGGTTTCCCCACAATGTGTAAGCCTTTTCATAGTTGTTATTTATATCTGTTGGGACAACCAGGGAACAGCCACTGGCAGAGGTCAATGGGAGAACTTGTTTTGAAATGAGAGACCCAGAACCCCAGCCACTGTGTGTCATGGTGATGGTAGCATGTGTGTCCAGATGAACGATTGTATGGTGGACGATTTTGTTGGTCGCCATTACCAAAATGGGTGAATACCATTCACTCTAGGGACTCATATAGCTTCCAGGATTTATATACAGAGAATCGTATTCTAAAATTCAACTCTGGCCTTTTAGCTAATGCAAAAATAAAAATAAAAACCAGCTATTCTTCTGGTATCAAAACTAAAACTCCCAAAATAATGAAAGAGGCTTTGACCGAGCTGATAATATTTTTCTCAACGTTGGAAGATTGCAACAGGAAAACCTTTGTATGGACAGTCTCATTCTAGAGCTATTTTCCCCTGAGGCTTTGTGTTTCCATCAGGTTCTTATTTGGAACTTCGTTTAAATTTGTGGTTCATCGAAACTCAAAAGCAAATGCAATTCTCTTTAGTAATAAGCGTTACGGGATTTGGCTTCCCATAAAGAAGCTAGTACTTACATAAAGGTGGCTTAAGAAGCATTACAAAACTTTTAAACATCACTGAAAGATGCCTTGCAGTGGCTCCAAGAGGATTCAAATTCAAGATTAAGAGCTGGAACACATTTGATATATGCGCATGTTGTGGAATCTGATTCACCCCAATGTGGGGAAAAAAAAAAAAAAAGAAAAAAAAAGTCTCTGCAATTTCCAAAAATAGGCCCCATGTTAACTGTCCATCTGTGCAATTAGTAAATCTGATTCATCACGCTATTCCCTTAAGATATGTGCCTTTTATTGGCTACTAGTAATACCTCAATAACAAAAAAAAACATTAAGATTCAAAAAATACATGATTTGTTCACCATAAAAGTCTGTCTGATACCCCGGGATGTTTTCTGGACTTTGACAAGTCAACTTGGAAGAGAAAGAGGTTTTGGCTCAAATTGTCATCTTTCAATTATTTGTGGTGGGCTGTGACCCTATTTTGGATCTTTCCTGCAAGGGAAACTTATTTCAACTCCCAAGATTTCAAAACATCACACCCTTCTGGGTTTCATTCATCATCCACTGGGAGAGCTTCGCAGGCTTATCGAATATAAAGTTCATTTTTAAAAATAGTTAAAATGACAGAAAATAGAACAAGGATAATGCAATTCCCATAGAATCCATCAATCATAAACAGATTCACACATTAAACTTTCCCTTGCAATTTTTATATTAGAAATTGTTCTACGGGCACCTGGGTGGCTCAGTTGGTTAAGCAAGCCAGCTCTTGGTTTCAGCTCAGATCATGATCTCATAGTCCTGGGATCGAGCCCCACTACTTCTCCCTTGCTCAAGCTCTCTCTCTCTCTCTCTCTGAAATCAATAAATCTAAACAAAAAGTTAAAAAAAAATCATTGCATGAACTATTCCTCATCCTTATGGCAAATCGGTCTCTGTGCATTGTTTGACAAATATTTTCGTACATGTGTTGGGCATGATTCACACGTAGGTGAGTTCATGTGACTGCCCATAGGCATCTGCGTGATAGCAAGGTGGTACTGTTGTCACTTTACACACTCATGAGAACTTGTCCCTCTGCGTGGATCCTATTCACACAACACGAGCTCATATGCATTTATCCCATTCACTTCCATTTCTAAGATTCCTCTATGTATTTCTTCTGTGTCTTATCACTTTTATGAGTACTGTTGATTTTGTCATTTTTTAATATGATATGATGTGCATGTTTGTCTATCAAATTTTCTTTTTTATAGATCTTTGTTTTGTGGCTGCTTCTCACATCGATTAAATTTTTTTACTTTCCCCTCCCGTGACTTGTAATCTTACGCTCATTTTGCTTTCTTCAGTGTTGAATCCTACAATTTTCATGTGTGTGTAGAGAACATATAGGAATGATCTTTATCTCCAACCTCCCCCTGAAAAAGTCCTCAGATACTTTCAATGCTATTTCAGCAGTCACGTTCCAAGGCATTATGTTGAGATGCATTAAACACACTGTTTTGCATATTCTGTGAAATTAAGGGTATTTTGAATACAAGAGTTATTCCTTTGTGGGCCACATGGCTTGTGACATGATGCCATTATTTTACCTCTAGACCCGGTTGTTATATATTTTTTTATTTTATTTATTTATTTGTCAGAGAGAGAACGAGCGAGAGTGAGTATAGGCAGACAGAGTGGAAGGCAGAGTCAGAGAGAGAAGCAGGCTCCCTGCAGAGCAAGGAGCCCGATGTGGGACTCGATCCCAGGACGCTGGGATCATGACCTGAGCCGAAGGCAGCTGCTTAACCAACTGAGCCACCCAGGCATCCCCGGTTGCTATATTCTTGATGTACATTCTCTGAAAATTGTTTCTGCAGCAGTCATAAGTAACACAAGCTCAAGGTCTTATCGGCAGATATTGCATTGGGTCCCTGATCTTAAATATTTAATTTGGCATTGAATTCTAGGCTGACTTTGATTTCAATGAAAATTTTTCTATATACCTACCATATTCTGTAATGCAGCATTGATGGAAATTATGGGCACTTCTATTTCTTCCGATGTGATTGGCTTTTTGCACAAATAAGTTCCAGTTCCCCCGAAGGTCCGGATGGTGATATAGTTCACCCTTCTTCCCCTTTGGCATTTGGGATTTTCTTGTTTTTTATTTTCCTTTTTAAAAATTATTATTATTATTATATTTATTTATTTATGTATTTTGAGAGAGAGCACAAGCAGGCAGAGTGGCAGGTCAAGGTTGGGAGACAAGCAGACTCTCTGCTGAGCAGAGAGCACAATGTGGGGCTGGATTCCAGGACCCTGGGATCATGGCCTGAACCAAACACAGATGCCTACCCAGCTGAGCCACCCAGGCACCTCTCCCTTTCTTGCTTTTGAGATCAGTGATGGTTTAGATCTTTTTATTTAAATCAAGGATGTGTGTGTTCTCGCGGCTGTAGAGGGTACTTCTCACATGGGCCAGGCTCGATGTGATATACTGCTAATTTAAACTGAGGTTATAATCTGTGTTCTCCTTTGTTTTGACTCCATGAACACGATCCCAGGCATGGATACACCACACATGCACACCTGAATACTTAAATCTGCATTTCTGATGTGACACAATCATCTCGAGGAGGTTGTAAAGGGAATGCATGGAGAGTCAGCAGAGGCGGGTGGTCCTAACATGTGGCACATACTAAATCCTCAGTAAAATTCAGCAATTGTTGTTTTTGAAATTAGAGATGTTTGAGCAGACTGGTGCAGCTGGAGAGAATGAAAACAAGTGAAGACATAGGAGTGTTGACTGATGGAGATGTCTGTGAATGGAATCGCGTGTGGATGCCTAGTAGAGGTGGGCAACATAGGCAAATGGAAGGTAGCGACAGGTTTGTGTCACTTCCCACCTTCCCATGAAATTCCCGAGGCATGGGACCTATAGGAATAATGCCGGGAGTCTCAGCGGGAAGACTGTCCTTCTGTGGCAAATCATCTCATTATAATACCTGTCATCATGTTCTGATTTATTGGCAATTTCCAAGGGCTACCGCCTTCTGTTACATGTTCCTCTGGGAGACGTTTGGAGGATGGTCACTTCCAAATACATAAATAAGAGTTCCAAGTTTCTGCATTGTTGAAAAGAATGCGTCTCTCCCCGTAAGCACATACATACATGGGTGTGCGTGCACATGTGCCCACACACACACACACACACACACACACACCAGAGATGTCCCCAAAGTAAGGTGTGCAGTATCTCATGGATGGGTAATCAAAACGCACTCCAGAATCGTCACGATCATTATTTTTCCAGGTGCGAACCCAATGAGAAGACTAATTGTTTCCTGCAACACCGTGGATAAAAATTCTCATTCCTAAGTCATTGACATACGGTAGCTTTTCAATTAATATCCCGTATCAAGTGTTAAAACCAAGATGAGGTAATTCTTTAATTAAAAATTTAATGGGTTTCTGGGATGACGGTCAAAGGAGCAAGTGCGTGATTTCTGGCGGCTTCTGAATCCCCACATGCGAACAGGCAGAGCGAGTAAATAGCAAACAACAAAACCCACAGAAAATATTTTTTTTTAGCAAAAGTAGACGACAAATCACCCAAGGACCTCAGCCAGCATATACAGTGGGTGTTGATGTCATTCTTCCATGCTTTTAGAAATAAAACCCCACAGACATTAGTATATGTCCAGGATGCTCTTGGATTCTTTACAAATCAGAGTGAGGTCTGCAAACACCCAGATTTTAGTCATGGGCTAATTGATTTTAAAAATACAGTAACAATTTGGGGCACCTGGGTGGCTCAGTGGGTTAAAGCCTCTGCCTTCGGCTCAGGTCATGATCCCAGGGTTCTGGGAACGAGCCCTGCATCGGGCTCTCTGCTCGGTGGGGAGTCTGCTTCCTCCAATCTCTCTCTGCCTGCCTCTCTGCCTACTTGTGATCTCTGTCTGTCAAATAAATAAATAAAAATCTTTACATAAATTATTTAAAAAATTTAATTTAATTTAAATTTATTTAAAAAATTAAAAAATAAAACTACAGTAACAATTTAAATCACGATCCCCATTATCTATCTCCTATATTGGGATATTTGTCGTCACTTTATGATTGTATTGTACAATCAAGCATATAAGATGCCTCCCATAGGGCTAATTTTTATTTTTTAACATCTTAATTATGTGGGTAGACTGTGTGCGTTCATTGAGAGACCCGCCCCCCAACAAGTCCACTCTACATTGAAAGGATCTAACGTTTCTTAATGGAAAATTTCCAGGCACCCCTAAGGAACTAATAAAAAATGATCAGTCTTCATATTTCGAGAGTAATTGCTCTCACAAAGACAAAAATATTCACTGGAATGACAAAGTGCTCATGGGAGGGCATTAAGGATTTTTGGATGCATGTGGACCCCAACAGATTGCTCTACAGGACCTCCATTTGCTGTGAATCTATGCTTTCCTCTTCCTGAATTTTCTTCACTATGGGAGACAACCATTTTGGAAACTGACCAAGAATGATTTTAAAAACAAACAAAAAATGAGTATCCATCAATGAAAATAAGGCACATTAAGACTTTGCTCCAGATACTTGGTAAAACTGGTTGATCTAATTCAGTTATTAGTGACTTCAATGTATTACTTGAAAGAGAGAAACAGCCACCTGATTGGTAAAGAAATGAGTGATGTCAATGCTTTCATGAAGTTTGGGGCTCATGGGTGATGAACAGGGAGGGGTTTTAGCTCTCGGAGACAAATATAGGAATTTATTAATTTTATCAGAACATCTTTTATCGTTAGGAGATGATAGGAACTGGCTTTCAGAGACCACTGGAATTAGGACATGGAGGCATGAAACCTTCAAACCATGACTGTAGATGGAGTGATATTTGTCAGAGAAGAAAGAGGGGCAGTGGTGCAGAATGCTTGGGACTAGATGGCTGTAACCTTCCAAGCCCATCCGTGAAAGACATCAGCCCCAGTGAGAAGGCATAGAAAGTGGGCCATTGGAAGGGGCTTAGGGTGACATGAGGTCATGAACGTTCAGTGCCATGATGGGGTCAGGTGGTATTGAGATGAAGAAGGAACCAAGGGGCTCTTCTGGTGGGTCTTTGAGTGAACTGAGAGATGGGGGATTGACACAGGTGATACCAAGAGCAGGTGGGCATTATATTTAACCTTCAGAAGTCCTACAAATAGAAGGTTTTCTGATGAAGGAAGTCATCAAAGGTTGGGTCCAACTATAGCCAAGATCACAGTGATCTAAGACAACCAAACTCTGACATCCCACTGGGTTAGAATTCCTGCTCCCGAGTCCTGGGAGGAACTGCAGCCTTACTTCTGACCCGGATACAACTTGGAAGATACCTCTCCTACCATTTCTAGGAGATCACCTACCCACAACGGTATTGAAATGATCTTGTTGACATCACTCTCCTATTCAATGGTCTCCACACCTGAAATGATTCTTTAATATTTTAAAAATAGTACAGTGATGTTTCTCCTCTACCTAAAATCACTCATAGAATCCCTATTGTGTCTGATATAGGACATGGACCCCCATACGAGCTGGCCACCAATTCTGCTCCCGCTGTTTCGTATTCCTGGATCATTCCCAAATAATCCCAGTTTAGATCCCCCCAAACGCATCCTGTCCTTCACTATAGGTGATCCTCTCAACCTGGATTGTCCCATCGTCTTTTGAAATGACATGGCGGAAAGCAAATTTTCCTTTGCATCCGAGTTCACATGCTGCCTCTTCTGGGAAGCCTTCCCTGAGCTGCGGGATAGACTCTCCTTCATCCCTGTATTTAAGCCTGCTGTGGACGTACAGGGGGATAGTGTTGTTTTTGATGCACGCCTCTCTTAATGGACTGGATTCCCTTGAATTTTGTTGTCTTATTGAATTCTGTGTCATAAGATCTATACCGAAAAATAAAATAAAATGGTTATGTCATCACCCTAGCAAGTAGAAATGATCCAAAACACAGGTAGAGTCAAATACTAACAGATTTATGAGGGCATTCAACCCGACTTCTTAGATATAAAGTTTAATAAGAAGATGGTCATGACCGTCTTCTGTTGCAGGTGTCTGTATATACATATTTTTCCCATATATTCCCAAGGATAGACTCAAAGTGAAAAGAGCACCACTTTGATTTTTTTATGGGTGATAACCTCAGCTTCCCACATGCCTTCAAAAGTGTGCACCTTCTGTCACCATTCTCTCTCTCCTTTTTGGATTTGCACCTGGCACCCCGTGGTCTTCAAAACCCTCTGGGATAGAACTTTACTCCTAAACTTGCTTACGTTGGTAAAACAAGCTAATGAATTCTTGTTGAAATGAATTGAACACTTATATAGGAATTTTTATTAGGAGGTTTTATAACAAGATCTACAAATCACCGCTATTATGGGTCATTTACTGGGGTGCAGGAATAGCTCCATAATATAGAAATGGATCTCATAATCATATCTTCTCAAATGATGCTGAGTCTAATATTTTATTTCTAGATAATATCTCTCATTGGGATGGATTTTACTTGCTTCATGAATATAAAATGAGGACATTTGAGTGCCAAAGAGCATGAACTTTTAAAGTCCACTGACCATGTTCAATCTTGACTATTATTGTCAGTGGATTGTAATCCTGTCAGGACCATTTCTCTGAGTATCAATCACCCCATCGGTAACAACGGCAATAATGCTGGTGAGCTCATGGAAATCACATCAACATTAAATGAGATACAATTTCCAAAATCTTGATTATTCCATAGGGTTTAGTCCCCTTCCCTGTGCTCCCTAAGTTATAGATATCCTTATAATAATGTGGTAATTTTAATATCTCCACACAACCAATATCATCATCAATATCATCATGTGTCTTGTGGAATCCCTTGCTCTAGAGGACACTGCTCTCATAATTGTTTCAATTGCTCAGGAATGTATTCTTATTAGTTTGCAATTTTGACTTTATAAAGCGAACACTAATTATCCTTGCTTTTCCTGTTTTTTTGAAATTCGAATAAGGATCAACGCCCATCAAATGTTGCTTCCTGATCCTAGCTGTCTTTTAAGAATTAGCTGTCATCTGGAACTAGAGGGTATTAAGATTAGTGAAATAAGTCAATTAGAGAAAGACAGCTATCATAGGATCTCCCTGATGTGAGGAAGTTGAGAGACAATGTGGGGGTTTGGGGAGTAGGAAAAGAATAAATGAAAAGAGATGGGATCGGGAGAGAGACAAACCATAAGAGACCATTAATCTCACAAAACAAACTGAGGATTGCTGGGGTTGGGGGGGTTGGGAGAGGGTGGTGGGGTTATGGATACTGGGGAGGGTATGTGCTATGGTGAGTGCTATGAAGTGTGTAAACCTGGCAATTCACAGACCTGTACCCCTGGGGCTAATAATACATTATATGTTAATAAAAAATTTTAAAATTTTTTATTACTACCTATCATCATCAATTGGTATACATACACACACACAAACTTGTTTGCTTCTGCAGATAATATTACATGTACTATATACTATAGCTTGGAGATATAGACAAATAGAAATCATAGTTATTTGTATGCTACAAATAATCCTGTTTATACAACTATCTTCCTACTAACAGATTGTCTAGGATGTTTTGCTATTAGACACAGACCCCTATATAAACAGCCAATTAAAGGACAGTTGAACTCCTTGGTCACCTGCAACAACAGATTGCCTTCTTACAGTGCTCATTAAATAAGCCTTTGTATTTAATTTCAAATTCCAATTGTGTGCCTGTAGTAAAAAACTGGCTATATACAGTAATCTTCCTCATGAGACTTTATTAATCCCTTATTAATTCCAGAAGTTTTTGTTGTTACTGATTCTTTAGCATCTTCTGCGTAGACAATCATGTCAACTATTTAAGAAAAAAAAAATGAGTTAATTTCTCCTTCCCAAATTGAGTAGATTTATTTCCTTTTCTTGTCTTATTACATAAGCTAGGACCTCCAGTATAGGTTTATATAGGAATGGTGGGAGGGAACATCTTTGCTTTCCCTTCTCACAAAGTTTCTCATAAAGAAGGCTATTTATAGATATTCTGTCTGAAGTTAAGGAAATATCACTCTTAGTTTGCTACGTTTTGTTATCGCGAGTTAGAGTCTATCAAACGAATCTTCTAGGACCATTGATACGATCATGGGACTTAACACCGTTGATCATGAAAATGTATTTGCAAGTGTGGAGGCAGGCTTGCATACAGGATAAATCTTGCTTTACCATTGTCTTTGCTTATTTTTACATATTATGGCAATCTGCATGTTAATATTTACCTTGAAGATTTTTGTATCTATGTCTACGAGGGACATTGGCCCATAACTTTCCTCTGTTGTCCGTATCTGGTGTTTGGGTTGGGATGATGTCGGTTGGCCTCACAGAAGGAGTTAAGAAGTATTTTCTTCTGGGGTACCCGGATGGATCAGTTGATTGGGTATTCATGACTCTTGATTTTGGCTTGGGTCATGATCTCAGGGTTGTGGGATTAAGCCCTGTGTCAGGATCCACAATCAGTGGGGAATCTGCTTGAGATACATTCCCTCTGACCCTCATCCCAAATATGCTCTCTCTTTCTCTTTCTAAAATACATAAATATTTCTTTTTAAAGAAGTGTTTTCTTTTTTGTGGAAGAGATTTACAAAATTGGCTTTGTTTGTTCTGTGCCGAATTGTATCTCTCACACTTCACCGGATGAACTCCCCCAACGCCCAATACCTATTTGTGACTATATTTGCAGTTAATGTGTTTTACGTGATGGAGTTAAAATGAGGCTATTAAGGTTTTCCTTCAACTTATAGGACTGGTATCCCTTTAAACTAGATGAAGACCCAGACATGAACAGAGAGACGACCACATGAGGATACAGGGGGAACATGGCACCTACATGCCAAGGAGAGAGGCCTCAGGAGAACCGAGACTTGCTGACGCCTCGATCTCAGACTCCCAGCCTCTAGGGCTGTGAGAAAATAAATATCTGGTTTAAGCCATTCGTCCTGTGGTAGTTTGCTTGACAGCCCTAGAAAACTGATATATTTTTATCCCTTAAAGATTTGCTAGAATTCTCCAGTGAAATGGTGTGGCCTCATGCATTTTTAGGAGGGTCATTAATTATAGATTCAATTTCTTTAATGTAAATAGGCCTATTTAAATTACATATTTCTCCTTCTATGAGTTTCAGTACAATGTGCCTTTCAGAGAATTGGTCCTTTCCATTTAAATGATCAGACTTGAAGGCCGAGGGTTATTCATAATATCCCTTGGTTATATGTTCACGTCCATGGGATCATTGGTGATTGCTTTTATCCATATGTGGTATTACTAAACTCTGTCTTCTCTCTTTTTTGCAAAGTTTGCTTGCCCTGAGGTTTATCAATTTTATTGATCTTTTAGAATACCCTGTTTTTTTTTTTTTTGCTTGTTGATTTTTCTCCATGGGTTATCCTGTTTTTTAATTTAGTGATCTCTGCACTAATTTATATTCATTTTTTTCGATTTGCATTAGATTTAAATTCATCTCCTTTCTCTACTTTCCTAAGGCCAACACTTAGATTATAGGTTTTGCATTTTTCTTCCTTCTGAACATATTGTGCGTTCGATGCTTTAAAATTCCCTTGAAGTATTGCTCTTTCTACATTCCACTTGTTTCAATAAGCTGATTACCCCCCGCCCCCAATATGTTGCCCAGGAGTGTGTGGTTTTATTTCCAAATATTTGGGGATTCTTCATCTACCTCTTATTGATTTGTAATTCAATTTCATCATGAACTGAGAAGATATTGCTCATAATTTCTATTCTTTCAATTTCGATGAGTTGTGGTTTATCATCCAAAATGTGTTCCATCTTGACACATCTCCCATATGAACGCGAGACAATGTGTCTTCTGCTGCTGTTGGAGAATTCTGTAGATGCCAATTAGATCAAACTGATGGACATTGACACTTCAACTATGGACTCATGATAGTGTGCCCGCTGGATTTATGGGTTACTGATAAAGATAAATTGGGATCTGTAACCAGGGAGAGGGTTTTCCTATTTTTATGAGTTTTTAGAAGTTCTGTAAGTTTTTACCTCATGTATTTCTATAGTCTGGTGTTGAGCAGATACAAATCTACGCTTGATATGTCTTCATGAGGAATTGTCCCCTTTAACATGGTATACTGCCCATATTTATTGTTGATAATTTTCTTTGTTGTGAAGACTGATTTGGCTGAAATTAATACATCTACTCTGGATTTATTTTGATTAGTGCTGGCATAGCATATTTTCTCCCATCTCTTTATTTTAGCCCATCTACGATTTTATATTTAAAATGTGTTTTCTTTTGACTACACATATGTCCTTAAAAAATGAAATACACTGGTACAATTTGTCTTTTAATCTCTATTCAAAATTAATGATTAATTATTGATACAGTTGGATTCATAGCTAACATATCTTCTACTGACTTTCTTTTTTCTATTTTTATTCCCTTTATTTTCAGCCCTCTCATGTATTCTCTCTCTTGTTACTTAAAGACTCTATTTGTTTGTTTGGGGTAGGGGGAAGAGGGAAAAGAGAAAACCTTAAGCAACCCGCATGTCCAGCACAGAGCCCAAAACAGGGCTCCATCTCACAACCCTGAGATCATGACCTGAGCTGAAATCAAGACTTAGATGCTTAACTGGATGAGCCACCCAGGTGCCCATTTATTCGAGAAATAATTCCACTTTGTCTTTCCTCTGAGCATATAAAGTGAACTATTTGCTTCAGTATTATGTTTTTTTATCTAATGTAACTCCTTTTCAAATACACTATTTGCTTCCAGAGTCATGTAGATAGGCTGGGCTAATAACTTCTGCCCAGCAAGATTTTAATGGTCAAGAAATCCAATCCATGAACTGTTTTTTGTTTTTTGTTTTTTGTTTTTAAATGAAATAAAATCGACAGTATCTACTCCTCTCAGATATGAACTGGATTCTTGGCATCAATTTTGCTCTAGGTCCTAAAGATTTTCTCCCTTTTATTTTATTCTACAAAATGTTTAGTTTTATGTTTTACATTTAAGTTGATGATACATTTTGAGTTCATCTTTTTTTCTGGGGGAATATAGTTTTATTTCAAATCTACACTTTTTACCAAGTCTTTAAAAACATAGGACGATTCCCCTAAAATGCAGCTATTTTAGGACACCTAGTGAAATAAACATTAGTCTATTTTTCTTTTTAATGTTTTTTATTTTGATAAGAATATTTAACATAAAATCGACCATCCGAGCAGGGTTTTAAATGCAGGGTACTTATCTATAGGTTCACCCATGTTCTGTTATGTTACAAGACTTCATTCTTTTTGAGGCTGAAGAATAATTCATCATGTGTATGTCCACATTATCTTTATCCTCACACCTGCTGGTGATGTTAATGTGAAGAAGACATCCTACTCTCCCCATTATTTCTTTTGCATTGCATTTATTTTATTTTTTATTTTTTATTTTTTTCTAGCTTCATGTGTTGTTGAGTCCACTTAGAAAATATTTTTTTTCAGCCTAAGAGATACATTTTTTTATAATTTTTTATTTTTTATAAACATATATTTTTATCCCCAGAGGTACAGGTCTGTGAATCACCAGGTTTACACACTTCACAGCACTCACCAAAGCACATACCCTCCCCAATGTCCATAATCCCACCCCCTTCTCCCAACCCCCCTCCCCCCAGCAACCCTCAGTTTGTTTTGTGGGATTAAGAGTCACCCATGGTTTGTCTCCCTCCCAATCCCATCCCGTTTCATTTATTCTTCTCCTACTTAAGTGGGTAAGAGATACATTTTGATATGTATCTCACATCCTTTGATTTAGAGTAGTTTTGATATCCTCTCTTTTAATTTCTACCTGAAATGACTGAGCATTTCAAAGCGTAGGTTTAGAATCTAAATAAGATAGTGTTCAGGTAGAATGGGCTTTGTTAATTACTATTTTATTACATTACGTTTCGTAAACCTGATATGCTTGGTATGAGTACGTTAAAAGGCCCTGTCAGCTAGAACATGGTCTGTTGATGCCATAAATGTCTACTGAGAACAACAACAACAAAAAAATTCTCCTTGTATCATGGTTATTTATGTTTAAACAGATTTTTTTTAATTTTTATTCTTTTTTGAAGATTTTATTTATTTCTTTGAGGGAGGGAGAAAGAGAGCATGGCTGTAGGGAGGGGCCAAGGGAGAGGAAGTAGCAGACTCCTTCCTGAGTAGGGAGCCCAAAGCAGGACTTGATCTCAGCACCCTGAGATCATGACCTGAGTGGAAGGCAGATGCTTAACCCATTGAGCCACCCAGGAAGCCCCTGTGTCATGTAATCAACAGACACAGTCCTCTATCTGTATGAATTCTTTTCACCTTATATTCATTTTTTCTTATTTTAATGTTACACCAATTTTCTTTCTAGCATATTTATCTGAGATATAATATATATATATATATGTACACACACACATCTACACACACACACACATATATGATATATATCATATATGCAATACAAATCTAGAATATGCATATATTTTATATATATAGTAAATTTTCCACATAATTTTGCTCCAGTCCTATCTTTTACAATTGGCACATATATGAATATAATTTGTTATTCAAAATGGGGCTATAGCAAACATAAATAAAATTATTGATTACAGCAGACCACTTTACAATTAAGAATCTGTTTACCAGGGGTGCCTGGGTGGTTCAGTGGGTTAAAGCATCTGCCTTTGGCTCAGTTTATGATTCCAGGGTTCTGGGATGGAGTCCCACATCGGGCTCTCTGATTGGTGGGGAGCCTGCTTCCTCCTCTCTCTCTGCCTGCCTCTCTGCCTACTTGTGATCTCCATCTGTCAAATAAATAAATAAATAATTTTTTTTAAAAAGAATCTGTTTACCCAAGGACAGTATTAAATGAAAAGACAAGCTGTTTTGTAGTGGGAAGAGATCTTGAAACCATGTATGCCTGACAAAAGCAGTCCTCCAAATGTATAAAGAAAGTGAAAAGATTTTCATTAAATGTATTTTTGATAGAGGTGCCCACTCTACAGTCACAATCATTACCACAGATTAGATTTTCTGTTTATACAAAAATGTACTAGATCTGTTTAACATTCTCAAAGTTCATTTTTATAAGAATATCGACCTTAGCTGTTACTGAGTGAAGAGCCAGTCTTAGCTTTTTTGCAGATATATCTTTTATATTTTTCAAGTTAATTTTTACAAGAATGTGTAAGTTGATCTGTTCCCGAGTAAACAGTGTTTGCTTTAACTTGCTGGTCTCTGGACTCCTCACACTACCACAGCAGGGAAGGACTTTATCAGTATGTGTCCTGTCAGTTTGCCTAAATTAAATTCTCTTCAATTAAATCTTTCACTAATTCAGTAACATTTAAGGATCTCTGTTTAAATTTCAGATGTTTGTTTAGCTGTGAGGGGTGCATCATAGGGGACGAAAATGACAAAGACCCTTGCATTTATGGAAATTGCTTTCAGGTTAGTAGACCCACAGAGTATAGTAAATACATGACCTAGTATTTTCAGAGGAGGAAAGAGGTAGGGGAAAATAAAGTAGAGCCAGTTTTGGGTGATCAGAAATACAGGGGTGGGGAGGTGTCAGATTTTAAACCTGGATGATTAGAGTAGGTGACTCAAAGATGGAGGGTATTAAACAGGGTTTGGAAGCAATGAAAAAGCCAAATATTGTTCCATTTGAGAGGGATGATATTTTGGAGGAAAGGATTAGTTGAGACCAAGTCCTGAAGTGCAAATCATACAAGGATTTCGGTACAACAGCATGGATCTCAGTGCAGCTGACCAAGCAGAAGTGGGTGCTTCCAAATAGAAGTGGGGTTCATACACAGAAGGGGTCAGATGATGTCCGAGGTCCGGTTACTTGGAGGACATTGGCAGTTCCTTTAAATGAGAAGTGAATCCCTACAGTATTCTGAGGGGAGGAATGGAGATGCCCTGTGGAACACTAGCCACAGTGTTGGGAATAAAAAGAGACCATAGTGAAGAGACAGAGGCCAGATGCATTGTTGCATGAGATGAGTAGCAACCTATGGATGGTTCTACCAAAGTCAAGCAAGAGGGCATCCATCCCGGATATGCCTTTAGCGGTGAAAAACTGAACGTAGTGTTCCAAAGAAAGTGGGAAATGAGCAGGGACCCTGAGGGTTTTGGTTGAGGATCTGCAATGATGGAGCAAAGAAGCATGGAAGCACAGGAAAAGAGCCGATGAGAAAGTGACAGTTGAGTGCAGGACATCCACTGGGCAAGAAAATGGAGACATGGAAGACACCGTTGGTCTTACAGTTGGGAGTTGGCAAGGAGAGAATGCTAATCAAGAAAAGGAAATGGGGGAGAAAGTAGCATGCAAACACCATTTAGAGACCCAATCCGTGGTGGCATGGCCTAACAAGGGAAGATAAATAGAAAAAGGAGAAGGAAACCAAAAGGGAAAAAAAAATGCAATGTATGTCCTGGACATTACATATATTGGTTTTATTCATCAGGAAATCCAGGCACCTACCACAATGTGTTGCTGCAGGGGTGGGTATACCATATATACTTGCTGGGTCAACATGAAAAAGTCAAACTTGCTGCTGGTGATTAAGAAGGATGTAGTGACACAGACAGCTGTGCTCCTTAAGATTCAGTCATCCCAAGTCATTCCAAACTTATGTTGGGAGTTGTGAAATGAAGATCCATAAGCAAGCATGAAGGTCAAAAGGCATTTCTGCAAGTCTACTGAATGCATTCAAATTTAATTTTATTCTATCCTTTCAGATCAAGGCAAAAGAAAAAAAACAGCACTTGTATCGTGTAGGTTAAAGGAAGGAAGGGTTTTGCTTTCACTCATGCTAGGCTTCTTCATGAGAGTGGACAGTTCTTGAAGGTCAACCGTCTTGTATTTGAGCCAAAGTAAAAATGCCATGGCAACCAAGGACAGCTTGCAGCTCTCGGCGTTGGATAAATAGCTGTTCTTGAGAAACACTGTCTGCAGATTTAAGAACTCTGAGACAGAAGTATCATAGCAAGGATAAAATTTCCAACCAGATGCCCACTCAACGTTGCATTCCTACAGACGCTCAAGGTTGCCAGTCTCGTGTTACAAATGGGCACATGGGCACTCACAAAAGGAGAGTGATCACAACTGATTTCTGTGATTACATCCGAGTAAATATGCCTAATAGGAAATCAAGTACCTAGAGGTTAACAGTACAATGTGCAAGAAGGTCTTCGGATTAAAATTCACGTGTCCTCATTTTGCCTTCCGCAGAGAGCTTGTCACAACTTTATCTAGATTCAGAGCAAAACTTTGCTGCAGAGAAAGTGAATGGATGGAAACACGTATTGCAGAGCAAGGCGCTGAGGAAAAATTATATTCTTGCACTTCTCCCCCAATAAAGGGGGAAAAAAGAACAGAAGGGAGGGAGAGGGGAATTCAACAGTACACATGCAGGATTTCTGAATGATTATTTAAATATGCAAAATATTCCGTACAAAAAAAAAGGATCAGTTCCAACTTTGTTATAAATGTAAATGTTCACAACATTTATGAATAAAGCCATTTTTAGGGACTCAGTTAAATTGAGGATGATGGGACGTCAGCCTGAAATTCATTCAAAGTTTAAGTATGAAATTTTATCAACCATGGATGTTTGGCAACATTAGACCCCAGAGAGAAGGACTGTCCTCGCCAAAAGAGCCCAAGCCCGATGATGCCAAGACAAGACTCTGAAAAAAAAAAAAATATATATATATATATATATATTTTAATATTTATTTATTTATTTGAGAGAGAGAGCAAGAGAGCACACAGGGCAAGGGAGAGGCAGACTCCCCACTGAGCAGGGAGCCCAACATGGGACTGAATCCCAGGACCCTGGGATCATGACCTGAGCCCAAGGCAGATGCTTAACTGAATGAATCACCCAGGCACCCCAATACTCTAAAAATCTTAACAAAGACATACCTCTGATGAAATAAGAGTCTTCCAGACCAAAGTAAAATATTAAATATTTTACTCACCTAATATATCGAGCTGTAGCCTGACAGACTGTTATATCACCCCAAATTTGTGACATTATTTGTGAATAACGATATAAAAAACCTAAAAAAAAAGGCTGTCTGTGTGACATAAATTGTACACTAATAGTACTAGTCATATAATCAAGAAGGTATAATCTCAAGACCATTAGACTAATGTGGGGAATAAAATATTCAAACATATTACATACATATGTCAACAGTTTCATGTATGTGAAGTTGTGCAGAAAATAAATACAATGAAAATGTCATTGCTAATTATCTATTAGATCTGCAGTTTCTAAGATTCTTAAATATCACCATCTTTCCAAAATTTTCTCTAATGTAATTTTTGGTTCACCATAATCCTTTATTTTTTTTTAAGATTTTATTTATTTATTTGACAGACAGAGATCACAAGTAGGCAGAGAGGCAGGCAGAGAGAGAGGAGGAAGCAGGCTCCCCGCTGAGCAGAGAGCCCGATGCGGGGCTCGATCCCAGGACCCTAAGACCATGACCTGAGCCGAAAGCAGAGGCTCAACCCACTGAGCAACCCAGGTGCCCCAGTGCACCATAATCCTTTAAAAGTAAACAAAATGTGATGCTATCAAGGCAAATTAATAAGTGAGTTGGTTTCTGTCCCATGTACAGTTTGGTAAATATTTTGCATAAAATAAAATATCTAGAAATTCATGTCAAAGTATAAAACATGTTAGTATATTTGCATATGTATAAAAGCAAAAGAGTAACCACTTAGGGCGAAAAAAGGTGACTCCTACCTGCACTCTCTCTAGGCCTGTCAATCAATAGGCAAATCCAATGGATCACATATTTCAAAGTAAAAAAGGAAAATAATATAGAACCAGAAAAAAGTTGGGAAATTTCTGGTTAAATAATGTCAGAGTGATCAGTGGGTGTTTTTTGTTTTTTTTTTTAAATATATATATTTTAGAGAGAGAGAGAGAGACCGAGCGTGCGTGACCACCAAGAAGAGGGGGAGGGAAAAAGGAGAGGGAGAAGCAGACTCCCAGATGAGCAGGGAGCCCAATGACAGGGCTTCATCCCAGGACCCCAAGATTATGACCTGAGCTGAATGAAGCTGTTTCACCAAACAATAATGATAAGTGTTTTTAGAAGATGGAACTAAGTTGCTTTAAAAGATAGTACAGTAGAAGTGTGTAAACCTGGTGATTCACAGACCTGTACCCCTGGGGATAAAAATACATGTTTATAAAAAAATAAAAAATTAAAGTAAAAAAAAAAAAAGGATGACACATGATGTGATGCATACTGGGTGTTATAAACAACTGATAATTATTAAACCTTAATCTAAAACTAACAAAAAAAAAAAGATAGTACAGTAGGCTACATTTTATGCACTGCATGGAAAAATAACATAAACAAAATCGAAAGATAAAGGAATAAATAAAAACCATTTCAGTATACAAAATGCATATAAAGTACATATGTAAGACATACCTGTATAAATTAATAACAAGGAAAGCCCAACAGAAAGACATGGATGACAATCGTAAATAGATCTTTCACAAAAAGTGTTAATTCATGAAGATACATTAATGTTACCTATTTAGATTTATTTAATAATATTCTTCAAGAAATGTAAGTTAAAATTTAAATATTTGCTCATTGGATTGGAGAAGATGACGCCTGACAACACTCACTAAATTGATGAGTAGCTGTAGGAAACGCTCTACTTAATTGGTGACAATGTAAATCATTGTGACATCATCAAAATAAAGCAGTAATACCCATCATAGTTAAAAATGTGCCTGGGTGGCTCAGTGGGTTAAAGCCTCTGCCTTCGGCTCAGGTCATGATCTCAGGGTCCTGGGATCGAGTCCCGCATCGGGCTCTCTGCTCAGCGGGGAGCCTGTTTCCCCCTCTCTCTCTGCCTGCCTCTCTGCCTACTTGTGATCTCTGTCTGTCAA
>NC_081575.1:121750769-121780815 GCF_022355385.1 Mustela nigripes | reverse complement strand
CTGATTGCAAAGCTATTACTTATCATAGAAAAAAGTGGAAATGACCCACGAGTGTGCAGATGAGTGAATAAAAAGATGGGAGCCTTTGCTACCAAAGGATGTCATTCAGCATAAATGAGAATGAAGCATCACTACCCACGAGGGTCTGGATGAATGTGGAAAGCATCACAGTGCCTGAAGAAGAAAGTCGCAAAGACCATGTGCTGTAGGATACGGTGTGTTAAAAATATCTAGAAGCGGGGCATCCATAGGGACAGAAAGCAGCTTCATGGCTCTGCCAGGGGTTGGGGGAGGGGTCCACAGGTGGTGAAAGGCTAAACACCTATGCAGCATCTTCTTGGGGTGATGGAAATGACCCAAAACGGAACCGTGGTGCTGCATTTACACTTTATGATCAATCAATACTCATTTGTATTGGCCTCAATAACTAAAGGAAGCATATTTTAACCTCCAGATAGATCTTTTTTTTTTTTTTTGAGGGGGGAGGGGCAGAGGAAGAAGGAGAAAGAAAATCTCATGCAGACTCCATGCCCAGTGTAGAGCCTAAGGTGGGGCTCGATCTCACGACCCTGAGATCCTGACCTGAGCCAAAATCAACAGTCGGATGCTTAACTGACTGATTCCCCCAAGCACCTCTGATTCCCCCAAGCACCTCAAAAATATCTCATTAAAGAAAAGCAAGATGTTGTGTAACAAATTAATGGACGTCTGGAAAATCAAAGTATTGATTTTTAAGAAAAGTGACAATTAGTGGTTGAAGGTATGGTTCGGGCCAAAAAGGAACATTAAAAAACAGTTAACAGTATACTGTGTTTGGTCTGAATATATTAGTTACACTAGATGTTAATGGCCTGAATATTACCATTGCTATTAAAAGAAAACTATTTTCAGACTACATTCAAGAAAACAAAATCCAATTACACGCTGCTTACTACAGCGATGCCTTAAATAGAAGGGTAACAAAATATTTTAGGTAAAAAAAAAAAAAAAATGTTAACCAAAGCAAAAATCCAGCACAATTATTGTAAATGTCAGCCTACGTAGAGTTGAAGCAGGAATTGTGAAGACCTAAGGAGATTTTCTAAGGAAAAAGGACCCATGGGGAAGAGACCTAACCATCTCAAATTCACAGGCATAGACATGCCAGAGCTTGGAAAAATACAAATAGAAAGAAAGAAAAATATAAATCATTTCAAAAGTTAGAATCTGTCATTTTACAGCACAAATCACAGAAACTAATGCAGATTCAGGAGCAAAACAGTGAGGATACAGATGATTTGGACGATACAGTAATACAAGTGGTCAGATTGATGGAAACACACATGAGCCATGAGCTTTCTCCTTCAATTCACCTGGGATGCTCCCCTCATTTTATCAACTGGCTGGGATACCAGTCAAGCCTATACAAGTTTTAAAGGATGGAATTTTATAGCAAACGTTGCCTCTGGTCTCAGCAAAATTAGGTTGGATAACCACAGCAGGAAAATAAAAAGTTCCCAATGATTTGAAAACGAAGAAAGGCATTTCCAAAGAAGGTATCGGTCGCAGAAGAAATCACAGTGTAAATTGTGGGAAAAGGGGTACGTCCTAGTAATGACAACAGAGTTTGGGACAGCAGGTGCAACGGAGTTCAAGTGGGATTTGCCCAAAACGTACATAGGCCAGAAGAAGAGAAAGGCTGGGAAATAATTTTTGAGTTTTCTTTCTCAAACCAAAAGCAAAATCCCACAACAAAACCAAAGAAGGCAAAAGGAAGACTGTATCAGAGACATTCATGAGGTAAACACAAAATGGTTAGAAAACCTTAGATGGAATCAATGGTGCCCAGAGTTATTTCTTTGCAAGAAGTCACATAATTCATAAATGTTTCACGAGACTGTAACCAAAGACAGGAAAGGGGACACCATCACCAAAACCAAAGGGGGCATCATTACATAGACTGCTCATATGAAGGATACAAGACCTTGGAATTTAGGTAACACTGTCTGTACATGACACTGAAATTAAAATAAAAAAGAAATAGGACAAAAAATAAACTTTAAAGGTCTATGAAAGGAATACCATGTGGAAAGTTGTTCTCATTTAATTCAAAATTAAGGTGACATTGGCAGATTGGTAAATAGACAATTAAAGGATAGAAACTCAATAGTCCCTACTAACGTTTAAGTGATTCACTATTTTAAAAGCTTCAACAAAAGAAATTTCAAACACAATGCATACAGTGGTGAATTCTGAAAAGTATTTTGTGAAAACACGGCTCAATATTAAAGAAATCTTATACAGAAGACAGAGAGAGAAAAAATATTCCAACTTACAAGGACCACATTATCCTAATACCAAATTTCAAAATGGCATTAAATAAAGTTTCCCTCATACACATAAAAGCAAATATTATAGATAAAATATGAGCAAGGAGTATATGTTTAAGGAGGGTTTGTTCTACAAATGCACGGTCAATTCAACTATTTAAAATCCTCAATACAATAAAACATAAAGATTATGTAATCTTTTTAATAGATTCACAAAAAGCACTAGGTAATAACCATTACTGATTTTTAATAAAACTCTTAATTAACTGGGCTTTTGAAAAATGTTTCTCATCAGAGTAAGGTTATTTCCTGCACCTATGTTGCTAAAATTATTCTTGATAATTTATTATTGAAGCTTTTCTACAAATACTTGAAATGAGACAAGGATATTTGTTATCATAATTTTATCATTTCCATTTATCACTGTATTGGAGATTTATTCTTATAATTTGATGTTTTTATACCAAACATTGAATGCATATATATACATGCATTACTCATAATAAATATATGCACATATATTATTTTAAATGAGATATATTATTCATAAAAGTCATGATCATCTACAGAGAAAATTGGAAAGGATCTATTGATATGCCATCAGAAATAGTAAGTTCATTCAGCAAAGTGTCCGGTTATAAAGCAAAATGGAAACATCTACTTCTGTTATACCAGAAGAGGAAAGAAAAAGTAAATTTAATAATGCAACGGTTAAACCATCAAAATAGCAAATATTTAAAAATAAATCTATTGAGATATACCAGCTTTTGAACTCTCAACTACCAACCCTTATTAGAAGAAAATGAAAATCTTACCTAATGGAGGAATATGTCTGTTCCTAAATCAGGATGGGGTTTCTCCCCTAATTTACAGACTTAGCCCAACTGTTATAAGAAATCTCACCTGTTCATTAAATACATATTGGCAAAATGATTGCACAACTCATATGGGAATATAAAGGAAAATGTGCATTTAAGGGATCTTGAAACTTAACGACAGCACTAGAAGACACACATCATCAGATATCGCTAACTTACTACCATTCAATGGGGTTTTATTTCCACAGATGAAAAGTAATGGACCAATGAAACAATCTGGAGAGAGCCCTGAAAGAGATCCTACACATGTGGCCCCCTGACCTATGACAAGTTGGACAGCAAAGTGCAGAGAGGAATATTGTCTGTACCATACGGAGTGAGGAATGCGCACCTTTACTCTGATTTAACACCATTTCTACAAACTCATTCTAGATGTACGGCATAGGCAAATGCATAATATAAACCAATGTCATTAGGAGAAAGCAGGAACTATCTTCATGACATGGATTGAACCGGATTTCTTAAGTAGGACACAAACATGCTAATTATGCAGGGACATGTTGATAAATTGCACTAAAATAAAATTCAGCTCTTTTGTAAGCAATGGTACCATCACAAGATTGACAATGCAGTTCACTAAGTGGGAAAATTTCAGTTTAATAGATGTATCCAACAAAAGATTCTATCTGTCATCTACCAATCCAGCCAGCCAACCAGCCATCCATCCATCCATAAATGCATCCATCCATTCATCTAACCATCCATTCATCCATATATATATTAACCTATCTATCATATCCATCCATCCATCCATCCATCCATCCATCCATCTGGCCAATCCTGTATCTATCAATCCATGATCCATCCATCCATCCATCCATAATATCTACCAACTCATCCATCATATCTATCTATCCACCCAATCATTTATTCATCCTACAACTATCTATCCATCTATTGACCCATACTTATCTATCCAACCATTCAACCATCCATGCATTCATCTTTCTATCCATATCTATCTAAGTATGTATCCATCATCCATCCATCCACCCATCCATCCATTAATCAATGCTATCTATATCTATCTATATATGCATTCCCTCATCTATCACTCCTATTAAAACTCCAAGGAAACAAGAGACCTCCAACATAAATGTACCAATCAAATGCCCACAGAAATATGAACAGGCTGTAAGCGTTACCTGTCATTAAGCTACTCATATTAAAAACTCAATAGGATACTACTACACCCTTACCACAATACAGGAATAAATAGGCAGGAAATACAGATTTTTAACGAGGCTATACATAAAACTGAAACTTTGTTACACAACCAGTGGAATATATAAAATATGGGGCAGCCATTTTATAAAATCTTCTGTCACATGATGTGATGTGGCAATGTCCCTGGTTATATGTCTATATGCCCCCCTCCCAAAACTACATGCCTACCTTTCCAGAAAACACCCCCGAGAATGTGCTTAGCAGCATTTATTCAAAAGAGCCTCATCTCAGACAGAACCGAGACACTGGAAATAATATTTCCAATCAATTTTATTTTATTTTATTTTATTTTATTTTATTTTATTTTATTTTTAAAAGATTTTATTTATTTATTTGACAGACAGAGATCACAAGTAGGCAGAGAGGCAGGCAGAGAGTAAAGGGGAAGTAGGCTCCCCTCCAAGCAGAGAGCCCGATGTGGGGCTTGATCCCAGGATCCTGAGACCACGACCTGAGCCAAAGGCAGAGGCTTAAGTCACTGAGCCACCCAGGAGCCCCTCCAATCAATTTTAGAATAGAAAAATTACAGGTAAACTCATATACTGGAATTCCAAATGTATTAAGTAAATACCCAAATGCATAAAACAGAATGAGTGAATCTTCACATTATCAGAGAATCCACTCACCCAAAACAAGCATATTTGGTAAAGTTTCAACTTTATAATGTGCAATAACAGGTAAAAGAACATGCTAGTGTTAAAACTTGGGCTGACGGCTCCCTGGGGTGCTGGACGGATGTGGAAGGGGAGAAGCCTCCATGGGGAGTGCTTTGCAAGAGGGGTCCCATCCACGTAAAAGAAAACGTGAAAAGGAGCACACCGCTGTTTTGTAGGACTGGTTGGGGTGAGAGAGAGGTGGTTCCCTTCCTGCACGCGGTAGTCTGAGGCAACAACACCAGTCCTACGGCTTAACGTGCCCAGAAGGACATCTGCACATGTACAGATAATATCGGTAACTCTGAGGGTCTGGGCTTGGTTTCCAAGCCATGGAGCAGTTACGGGGAGGAGGATGTCCTGTTTGTCTGGGAGAGGAGAACCTAGCGGGGATAGCCAGTTTAGGAGGTCAATCTCTGTTTTGTTCCTCTGAACTATATCTTTTAGATGTTCCAAAACACGGTGCCTACAGATCCCAGTGGGACAACCCTCATGGACCCAGCTCAGGGTAAGAGAGAGATGCACTGGGCTGACTCCTACGGACCTAAAGGAGCAGCTCACATCCCAGAACATCCAGTGGATGCTAGTGGAGGACATAATTTTGGCATCTGCCCAAACTGGATGTGGCCAGAAGACCATCTAGACCACCACCCATCCACCCATCGGCCACCCCAGTGGTCACACCCATTGCTCATAAAATTCATTAATGGCCAGAAACACGACTGCATCTCTCAAATGGCCTTGTCTCCAAGGACAGAGCCATATACTCAAAGAACTGGGTCTACTGCCTTCTTCCCTTGCTTTTCCCACACAAACCACCGAAACATCACAGTCACTTGCTATTCACGGAGTCTCTTCGCAAGCTGACGTGTGGTGCCCAAAGCTAAAGACTAGGCTCTGACCCAGCTCAGGAACTTGTCTGTTTTGGAAGAAATGATGGCATCTGTCATAGTGGCTCCCAAGAAGGGGAGACTGAGACATTTTAGTGGTCACAGCTTAGGTGGAGGGTGTTATTGGGACCTGGGGGGAAGAACTGATAGGTGTTGGTGTTAACCATTGCCCTACAGTTGTCAGGACATACCCCTGAACAAATAACTCTTCTGCCCCAAAATATCAGTAGGACCGCTGTTGAGAACCGTGATCCCACAGATGGTGTTATATTTGGTCATTTTGGAGGCTGCTGGAAAGAGACAGACCAAAAGAAATAGAGACAGAAAGAAATTATAAAAGTAGAGTTGTCAAGTTGCTCATTGAGAAATGTCCTCAAACGGGTGCTTTGTACCAGAATTAGCCAAAAGTGGTGTTCCTCCCGAAATGATATTTTTAGAAGAAATGTTGGGACCAAGGTGATCTGGGGACATAGTTTTGATTTGGGGGGAATCTCCTGAATTTGTGCAAAGGAGATGCAAAGCAAACCAGAGAACTCCAATGTTTTCCACACAGGCTAACCTCATGGTTGCTTATTATTAAGTTTTGCTTCGAAAACATCAAGTAGCTGAAATTAGGGGACTAAGTGCAAGAATCTGGCTCAATCACTAGAAGTCTTTGGTTTAGCAACAGCGTATTTTCCCCAAATAGCTACTCATTGGAGTCATGGAGACTTGCTCTTGGAGGAAGTTACTTTGCAACCCATCCTTAATCTGGCAGACCACCAAAGTTGGTGTCTTAATGTTCTGGTTTGAACTGTGTCCTCCAAGAAGATATGTTGACATGTTCACCCCACCCACCCCCTCCAGAGGGAGAACCTGACATTATCTGGAAAGAGGGTCCTTGCGGATGTAATGAGGTTCAGACGAGGTCACACTAGGGTGGGCTTTCATGGAATACAGCTGGGATGCTTATCAAAAGAGGGAACTCAGGACATGAATGCGTACCCAGAGACAATGCCGTCTGATGATGGCAAGGCAGATTGGAGCTGATGGGCTGAAAACCAGAAGACGAGCTAGGAGATGTGAGAAACGATTCTACCTAAAATCTCAGAAAGTCACAACCCTGCCCACCCTTGGACTTCAGAATTCTGTCCTCTAGAGTTGGGAGGGAATACATTTCTGCCGTTTCGAGCAATCCCATTCGTCGTACTAGGTTACTGAGGTCTTAGGAAAACTAAGGCACTTGAAAAGAATAAATGTTTGGTCCAAAAAACCAGTGCTGTCTTGTGATCTTAATTTTATGACAAATAGGCAATGGCAACTGAATTCTTTAAATAAAGAAGTTAAGTGTACTCAGAGATTATGGCAAAAACTTTGGTTATAAATGCTGCCATGCACCTAGATTTACTTCTAGCCATAGTCAATTTCTAATAAAACAAAGGTAGTTCAAGATTAAAAAATAATAATAAATAATAAAATAAAAAGGTAAGTGTATTGAACGAGGATAATAATTTAAATCTGTAGGTTTGGTTGGATTAATGCAAAAGAGGAAGAGACACTGATAGTGGTAATGTAATTTGCAAATATTTGCAAGCAAAGAGAATCATGATAGAATGGTATTGTCCCTAACACACTCCCTAATGAATTTAGGATGACAAAAATGTTGGCAATTCCTTAACCCCAAATACAAAATCAAGAGTAAACAAGATCACGGAATCGAATGCAAAACGGGAAGGCAGATGGCTTCTGGAAATTTGAGTCTCATTTCTGTAAAAGTCCCTCCAGTGATAAATGTGTGCATTCTTGTCTCTTGAGGATTTAAAGATTTAACCAGGGAGAGCCGAAAACGATGGAAGCCTCCTAATTCCCGGGATCTCCTTGGAAAGTGACGCCCAAGGATCAAGCCACTGCTTGATAGACTGTGTTCTGAAAGCAAACGTGGGAAGTAAGCTGAAAAAAGAATGCACCAGAACACACTGTACTACGCCCAGAGGCTCAAGCTACGCACTGTTCAAGGTGGGGTTCACCCACTCATTTATCTTAGAGTGACTGGAGAGCAGAAGTGTGAATGATGTTTTTACTTACGGATTTATTTATTTCTCTATGTTTATAATGATGATACCGGTGTGAAAAAAATACAGCAAATTCACGTTAATGGGACTGGGAAACGGGATGTCAAAGTATGCAAGATTTGAATGAAAGCTTGCCTGGAAGTTCCCCAAATATGTAATAAAATTAAAGGTTAATTATGCCCTGTATCAAAACAAAACAAAACAAAACAAAACAAAAAACACTGTTTGCTCTGCATACACCTTATCTTTTAGGTGTCATATGAATGAGGTTTTTCTTTTAATATTTGATGATGATAATGTTTGTAAAGCAGACTAAATAATAAGCCCAAATGAAAGACCAAACCAGACAGGTGAATTTTCTGATTTCCATATTTGCAGTTTTCTCATTGGATTATGTCCCTACCTAACAACAAGAGTTTTTGACCCCACAGTAGAAAGTGTTAAGACGTCAGTAGAATGATAATAGATGATACAGAAGGTCTCTGTCTTACAAAACGTTATACAGGTCAAACACAGAACCATGGATCTTGTTAAAACTACCTTTAATTAGCCAATAAACCGATTTTTGCAAATTTATAATAAAATGGTTTTGAGGGTCAATTTTAATGTGTTCCCGCAGTCCTCAGATATTCCAATGCTAGTTCAGATTCTGCTGGAAAGGTAGTTTTTGAAGATGAGATTAAGACTTCAATTAGTGGTCTTTGAATACAGTATCCTCCAAGGTCTGGTGGGCCATGTGCAATCAGTTGATGGTTGTACGAAAAAAAGGAACAGAGGTCCCCTGGAGAAGAGGAAATTCTGCCCCAAGAGAGATTTCTGACTCGAGCTACAGTGCCCACACTCCCGTAGCTTGCCAGCCTGTTGGTCTAACCCAATGTGCCAAACTCCACAATCTTATGAGCCCGTTTCTTTAAAATAACCTCTTCTTCGGTCTCTTTTTGTCTCCCACGTATGTCTGTGTGTTCGTGAGTATTGTTTCTCTGTAGAATCCTGACTAATACAGTGGTTAAAAGCCAAACTGTGAGTTCATGTATGACGTGCTATAGTTATGAGAAAGATTCGAGCAAAAATTCTTGTATGGACGATGTTATTCTCTAAAAATGCACCCACCGTATCAAACCCATTTCCCAGAGGAAAATGGGCTACACTAGAGTCACACAGGATTCTGCACTGATTCATTACAGCTCTTTCTCCAGCCTTGGGGACAGTCGTCCAGAAATATAAGTAGGCAGATAACATTCTTTCTATAACCACACATGCTGCTGGAAAGTCATGAGAATTTCAAGTTACCGGATTTATTTTTCCCATATGGCAAGGCTGGCCTGAGGCATTTTATCGTGTCTGTTTGACAACCAACTCCTCTATCCATCGGAGATTAGTTAACTGCCACGGTCTCTTGACTCTTTGCAAGAACGCTTTCTACAGGGTGCAGGGGAGCCCCGTGAATTGGTTCGACTCTTGAGAAAATGTCTCTAATATTCTAGGTCAGCAAATGCAAATTTCGAATTCAGAGGTCGAACACACATGACCCCTACTGAAAAGTTTCCGTGAAAACCAGAGTCGTATTTTATCTCGTTTACGTTTGCTTAAACAAACTCTTTAGTTGAAACATTGTTACTTAGTGTCAGTCTATACAAGTAGGATCAGCATCTGTCCCTGCAACAATATTACAATAAATCCCCTGTATTCCCTCTGCTGCATTTTTTTTTTATTTACTGTATTTATTTTGTTAAGGATTTTACTTATTGGGTGCCTGGGAGGCTCAGATGGTTAAGCGTCTGCCTTTGGTTCAGGTCATGATCCTGGGGGTCCTGGGATCAAGCCATATATTGGGCTCCCTGCTTAGCCGGGATCCTGCTTCTCCATCTGCCTCTGCTCTCTTGGTCCCTCATGAATAAATAAAAGCTATATATATATATATATTTTAAACTTATTTATTTGGCAGACAGAGCAGAAGCAGAGGGAGACGGAGAAGCAGACTCCCCGCTGAGCAGGGAGCTCAGTTGGGGCTGGATCCCAGGACCCTGGGATCACGACCTGAGCTGAAAGCAGACTCTTAGTGGATTGAGCCAGCCAGCTACGTTTCATTTACTTTTAACACTATTTCCACCAAGTTGGACAAACAGTAGTTTTCATCGGGTAGACACCATTATTATCACTGACCTCCTCTTAAGCATATTAATGTTTCCAGAATCAAGCACGTTGTTCTAGAAAGACGGCAACCCCATAACATGAGGACACACAGGGCTAGGTTGTTTGTCTGTTTCAAGGGGTCGGTCTGACTGTTTTCCGTAGAGAATTAGAAGCACGGGATCCACTCTTTTCAGGGAAGCGTATTCAAGCCGAAGTAAACTTGCCAAAGGCAGCATTTAAGCAAAGTGGTGACATTATGATTTTATTTTCCAGAGCTTTTTTAGGTGATTATGCACATTCTTGGGCTAGTCGGGGAAAAAAAAAAAATGTACAGAGGAAAGCACACGCTCTCTTACTTTCCATAAACATTTGCTACCCAGTAGGGAATGGCCTGGCCAACTTTTCCTTTACAGAGACAGAGAATAAATGTTTTACACACTGTATGTCGTTTCTCATGCTCTGAATTTGGGAGAACCATTCTCTCTGAAGGGCAGAGTGTGTGTGTGTGTTTAATTTCACATTTTGAAAGGTGCAAACCGTTCTGGGCTCACAGCTGTATTTGTCTCTCCGTCTGCTGTCTGGGCACCCCTGCACTAGGAAAGCAAGACAGGCTCGTGTAAAAACTGAACAGAGGACAAAGGGCTGATGAGAAGGACCATGGTTTAGCCGCACAGATGGAGAGCTCAGTGCACCACCGCAGGGCACAGATCTTTTAAGAAACATCTCCCGCCATCTAAACCATGGATTGATGGTTACTGGCTATCACAAGAACTCGTCACATGACGTCACCTACCAGCAAGGGAGGTGGGATGAGAGGCTCCCATTTTGACCTGCCCTGTGCCCACCTAGGAATTCTGCATGTAGGGGAAAATGCAGAATGAAATGTGCCTGCCACATACAAAACCCCTTCTTGCAGATCATGAATGGGACTTGTCCTGGTTTCCACATTTACACTTGTTGGGTAAGGAGTTTCTTCTAATGGGAAACCAACGTTCTGATACATTCTCATCACTTTAGCTGGCATTTGGGAGTAGACGTTGATTTAATATGCTTCGAGGATCCGTGCGAGTTATTTTGGTATCCGATTTCCTTTCTCTCAGATAACGTGTATCAAAGAGCCTTTTACTGCCACGGACACCTTTTGCGGACATTAACTCACTCTGGTTTCTTTGGAACCTTATTATCTTTTCTTTGCAAACTTAAACAAGTGAAATGCAATATATTTCCTTTTTACAATCCTTGTGTTCAGTGCAATCTACCTTCAGCGATCTTTTCATGAATGAGATTGGAGGATTTGCAGGGGAAAGGGGAGAAAAAAAGAAAAAAAGAAAAAAAAAAGGGAGTGACGCCTGTCTCATTTCTTCTGCTGTGGTCTAAGCATGGTGCACGAACATCCCTTAATTTCCAACACCTTTTAAACGATCGCACGAGAACGTGTCTTACAACTAACAATCTGTTCTACAAAGGAGTAAGAAGCAAGAGCAGCATTTTTATGGAGTTAGTTGAACCTGTGCTGCCCCTTTCAGCAAATTTCATATAATGACTATGGGTTACATTACGGGAGTTCAGTTAATGCTGACTGAATTGTTTTGAAATCCAAGAGGAATGAGGGAACTCAGATACCCTATCTCATCTTGAATTCCAAAATGGCCCTTGGGTGGATCATTACTTCGATTACTACGAGGATTATAATTTCTTTACCAAACCTGGCCCCTTGACTTGGCATTGTCCAAGAAAATGGAAATGAAAGGAATGGGAAAATTGGAATTTGGATGCAGGATGTTTGCCCCGAGTTTGAAAAACATCTTTCAATGGATTAGATGCCTTTGCCCCTTTTCTATTTTGGGAAAGAACTGGAAAACAGTGGGACTGCTAATGATTTCATGTTTCCATTTGACGTCTTATTGATCAAATTCCAACTGAAGGGAATTTCCTTGGAGCTGCCAACTTTCTTTACTTTTTGTCAATCTGTTATCTAATTCTTTTTAAAAAATTTTATTCGCTAATCGTTGTCTTGTTTTGTTTTGTTTTTAAGTAGTCTCACCGCCCAGCATGAAGTCCAACCTGGGAAGCAAACTCATGACCCTGAGATCAAGAACTTAGTTGAGAGCAAGAGTTGGGCCCTTAACCAACTGAATCACCCAGGAACCTTGATAACCTTTCTTCTCATTGTGTTTTTGTTTTTGTTTTTTTTTTGTTTGTTTATTTGGTTGGTTGGTTGGTTGGCTAGGGTTTTTTTTTGTTTGTTTGTTGTGTTGTGTTGTGTTTTGTTTTGTTGGGGGGGGAGTTTAGGGAGAAGTGATGGGAACAAAATTTCTGAATAGATTAAAAAAAAAACAACTCATTTTACAGTAAGACAAAGTGACGGACGAAAATTCCTGGGATCAAAGCGATAATAAGATAGGAGACAATGTTTTCCCGCCTTAACAAAGGGCATTTTAGAAATCAATGTATCTGTGTGATTGAGATATGGCTTTCCACCCAATTTTGTTCATCTTCTCTGTTGGAATAACTCACCCTCACAATCACCTCTTGGCCATTTGCCTGAGTGTAGGTGTGGAATTCCTCCACATGACTTCCGAGAAGACAGGGAATCCAGGGGCTCAGGGAAATCATGACTTCGCACCCCCCCTTTCCAGCATTGTGTCCAATGTGGTTGCTTAAAGAGAGAATATTCCCAAACTCCCTTGATCCGTGCTATCTCTTTCTATCAAAAAAAAAAAAAAAAAGATTTTTAACATCTTCACTGATGAAATAGTTTATGGACAAAAAAATGCACACTGAAAATTTGCAATAAAGATTCTAGAACTTGATGGATTCTGAGAAATGCATGTAGGTATGTAAAGATCATCCCAACCAAGACATAGACCATGTTCATGATGGAACTGGTTTCATTCTTTGGTGCCCGACTTCTGTCACTACATGTAAAGGGTTTTTCACATAGTGGAACTGGGTTTTTTTGTTTGTTTGATTGATTTTTGTTTTGGGGTTCTTTTTTTGGGAGGGAGTGGATGCAGAACCATCAATTCACAGACACTGAGGCTGTTTCCCATTTCTGGTCATTATGACTTAAAATGACCTGGACACTCACAGCTTGGTCAATCAGTAGAAATATCTGTTTTAATTTTCTTGGATGAATATGTAGGAGAGGCATTATAGGATAAACATGGGAAGAGTCCCTTTAACTTTATAAGGGGAAAGAAAAGTCAAATTATTTTCCAAAATGGCTTTCTAATATTTCATTTCTACCCCCCATGAGAAACTTCTTGTTCTTCTACATCTCCAGCACTGGGTAAGGCTGCTTGGTTTAACTTTGGCCTCTCATGGTAGCTCACTACTTTGGACTTTTATTATTATTATTTTTTAAGGTTTTCTTTCTTTTATGTGAGAGACACCATGCACGGGGGGAATGGGAGAGGAAGAAGCAGGCTTCCCGCTGAACAGGGAGCCCAAGGTGGGACTCGATCCCAGGACCCTGAGATCATGACCTGAGCCAAAGGCAGATGCTTAAAGAACTGAGCCCTCCAAGCATCCCGGTAGTACACGGTTTTAATTCGCTTTCCTAATGACCCATGACATATATTTCTTGGATAAAATGTCTGTTGAAAGACTTTAGGCATTTAACTGATTTTAACTGTGTTATTTTTCAGATCTTCCAATTAGGGTGTCTGGGTGGCTCAGTGGGTTAAGCCTCTGCCTTCGGCTCAGGTCATGATGTCAGGGTCCTGGGATCGAGCCCTGCCTTGGGCTCCCTGCTAAAGGGGGGAGTCTGCTTCCCTCCTCTCTCTCTCTCTCTCTCTCTCTCTCTCTGCCTCTCTGCGTACTTATGATCTCTCTTTGTCAAATAAATAAACAAAATCTTACAAAAACAAAAGAACTGTGCACTACTTATTTGGTAAATCTTGTCTCCTAATCTGTTGGGTGATTTTATCACATCGCTAAGTGTCTTTTTAAAAACAGAAAATTCAAATACCGATGAAATACAATTGTTACTTATTTTCCATGCTTCTGTGCATCTCCTCTCCAGGAGATATTTTCCTAATCGATCATGATAAACAATTTCCTTTAGGGTTTCTTGCAGAGCAGTTATACTTTTAGTGTTTATATATGAATTTTGTCAACTGATTCGTTTGCTGCATTTATTCATGGCAAAAGATTCTTATCGTTCATTTTTATTCCATTAATAAGTTGAGTCATACTGATGGATTGGTGAGTGGGACCCCAGTCTGATACCCCTGTGGTTCCACCCAATGTGGTGAAGATATGGGACTCTTTTTGCACCATGCTGGACTCTCCCTATTAATATTTTGTTAAGGATTTTGCACCTAGATTCACCAGAGATCTTCATCTGCAGTTTCTTTCTATTGTACTATCTTCTTTTTAGGTTGTGATAATACTAGCTTCATAAAATGAGTGGTAAAGAATTTTGTGTTTTCTAGATGATTAGACATGCCTTTGGAATTCATTTTTCCATATCTTTTTTTTTTTTTAAGGTCTACCTAATAAACCATCCCTTCTTTAAGTTTTCTTTGGGGAAATGTGTTTTATTTGCAAAGCTGTTCAATATCCATAGAGTTTTATAGGTTATCGTGTGTGTGTCTGTGTGTGTGAATGAGGTTTCATAATTTGTGTCTTTCTGAGGATTTATTCACTTGATCTGTTTTTAAGTTATATTGTTCACAATACTCATAGGAATATTTGTAAAGTCTTTCATAACTTCTCTTATTTTGTTTGTGTCTTTTTTATTTTTTCTTGGCCACAATGGCTAGAAATTTACCAATTTTATAACACTTTCCAAAGGGCCAGCTTTTGATTTAATTAGCTTTTATCTATTTAACTATTTTGTCACCCATTGATTTTTTGCTCTCAAGTTTACTATTTATTTTTCTCCCATTTATTCTGGATTTAATGGGTTCTTATTTTTCTGGCTTTTAAAGCAGAGGCTTAGATCATTTGTCTGAGAATGCTTTTCTAACGCACCCACTCGAAGACGCATTTTTTCTGTTTCTTTCCCTGCGCGCCACAAATTGTAAAGTGTTTTGTTTCCATTTTTACTTTGTTGAAAACACGTTTTGCATTAAAATCCCATCCAAAGGCACTAAGGTTTACGAGGAAAAATAAAGAGTAGAATGATGAATAAATACGAAACAATAAAGATTAAATAACAAAAGAACAAAAAATGGAAAGGACACAAAAATGCGAATGCCTTGGTTATTTTCTGCTATCAGCTCTAGTTCTTGTGCAAGAAGATGGTCACTGATGAGGATTCTGAAGTCTCAGAAGGGCAGACGGGGAGACGGGCACGAGGGTCACAGGGAAACACAACAGTCATTAGCCCACATCCCCCGAGGGCTTAGAAACCCGTCTGAATCTCTTCCTTTTCCCTGGTATTGTGATTGTGGATCGTTGGGAACAAGAAGATAAATTGCAAGCTGGCGTTTCAAGATTTAAACTGGGTTTGAGGTTTGCCACACACGAAAAGAAATATTTCCCCACCGGGTCCCTTTCTGCTTCATTTCCTTCCCGCAGTTTAGAGCAGATTAATGTGCTCTGAGAAGGATGGTGGTAATTACCCTGTCCTGCTGCTCCACTCAGTTATGCAAACAAATGCATGCAAGGGGGTACCAGGGGATGGAGAGCCGCGTGGGTCTCCTTCAGTGCTCCCCTTCCCTAATTTGTAATGTCCTGTGTCCAAGACCGATCTGGGTGTCTCGCTGGGGAGGGCTTTCTGCAGGTGTCTGCATGCCACGAGCAGATCTTCATCCATCTCTCAGGGATTTTCTTAATTGCCGGAGAAGATTCTCACAGAAGCGTCCACTGTGATTTTCAACTGTAGCTCACAGACTGTTTTTCAAGATATCGGTGTCTAGTAAATGTGTTTTAATAAGGCCGAAAACAAAAAGACCTCGTAAATAAGACTGGTAGGTATTTTAACAAAGGCATCACCCTGTAAATAATTCCATCTGTCCGTAGATTGGTTACAGGGATGGTACAATGCAGGCAGGTGTCTTTAGACAGGAAAGCGTGACTAGCCAGGAGAATAATAAAGTGGTGATTGCCACGAGTGTCGGGTCTGTGCCATAGACTGCATGTTCAAATTGTTTTAACGTTTCTATGAATTCCTAGATCATTTTTAGGTGGCCTATCCTTTATTAAAGTGAATTAGTCATAGATTTGGCTCAGATACCAATTTGTGATTGGAACTGATCAATAGTGACAAAAATCTGTCTCCACATCAAAATCTATTTCCGACGCCCTGCCTCTACATTCTGCGTACAGGAAGAGGAAAAAAAAAAATAAGCTTATTTTCATGGATACGAATCATTTGTTAGCAACCAAGAATGTCATTAAAATATTGTGTTTATGTATGCCTGTGGAAATCACATTTATGCATGTTCAATAAAATAACATTCCAGAAAACACTCAGTCGAGGATTACCCAGCAATTCTCATCCTAAGTATCAGAAAGGCAGCAATCAGGTGTTTCAACAAACACATGTACATGTATGATGGTAGAATTACTATGGACAGAGGCAAAAAAGTGAAAACAATCCCAGTGTCCAACAACACACAAAAGAATCAATGGTATAGGTTATATCCATTTGACAGAACAATTGTTCTGTTGCAAAAAGAAACAGAGAACTGATAGTCACTCCCTTGAAAACATCTGCTAAGTTAAAGGAGGACACGAGGCCACAGAGTGCATGATTCCATTCACGTGAACCATCTAGAATTGGTAAATTTATAAAGACACAAGGCAGAGGTGTGGTTACCAGGGGAAAGCACGAGAGAACCCCAGGAAGTGACAGCTTACTGGAAGATGGGTTTGCTTTCAAGGTGATAAGGAAAGTTCTGGAACTAGATGGTGGTAATTTGTTGTACCACTTTTGTGATACACTAGCACTGAGTGGATAAAGATGTGATAGATACAGAGAGTGATAGATGCACGGATAGATAAGTGATAGATGTTGATAGATAGATATTGGTAAGTACATACATAGGTACACAGATACATAGATGATAGATACAGATAAAATAGAAACACGGATAGATGGATGATGGGTAGATAGATACATAGATAGAGGATAGATAGATGACAGATTAAATAGAGGATGGATAGATAGATGATGGATGGAAAGATTGATGGATGGATAGACACATACATAGAGCTAGATGATAGATGATACATAGATAGATAGATAGATAGATAGATGATAGATACCAAAATGATAGCTAGATAGATACAGAGATAGATAAATACATAGATGATAGATATGATAGATAGATAGATAGATACATAGATAGAGTATGTAAATATATATACACAACAGAATATTATTCAGGCACAAAAAGGAAAGAAATGTTGTCATTTGCAACAACAAGAATGGACCATGATGGTATTATGCTTAGTGATGTAAGCAGACAGAGAAAGACAGATACTGTATAGTCCCATATATATGTGGAATCTTAAAAAAAAAAGGTCAAAGTTGTAAAAACAGAGGTCAGAATGGCTGTTGTTGGGGTCAGGGTGGGTTGAGAAAATGAGGAAATGTGGTTTAAGTCTACAACTTGTAACTAGTACATGTTTAAGTTCCACAGATCTAATGCATAGCATAGAGATTACAGTCAATAATACCAGATTATTGATATCCAAACTGCCAAGAGATGAGATCGTCAATGATCTCACCCCAAGGAAAGAAACAATAATTATGTGATGGGACAGGAGTGTTAGCTCAGGCTGTGGTGTGTTAGCTCAGGCTGAAGTGTTAATCACAATGCAATGTATCAATGTATCAGATCGTAACACTGTACACCTCAAACTGACACAATGTTCTATGTCAACAAAAATAAAGGTCAACCAGATGCCTGGGTGGCTCAGTGGGTTAAGCTTCTGCCTTCAGCTCAGGTCATGATGTCAGGGTTCTGGGATTGAGTCCCAAATAGAACTTGCTCCCCCTCTGCCTCTGGGGTTCCCCCAGCTTGCACTCCCACTCTCTCTGACAAGTAAATAAATAAAATCTTTTAAAAAAATAAAGGTCAACAATTGTAGACTTTCCACATTGTTAAAATTCTAACGTCTGTGCTCTGTGTTTTTTTACCAGCACGAAAGCTGAAGAAGATAAAGAATTATAAATGGTAGAGAGCAGAATACCGACATCTGAGTTTACACGATGAGTGATCAGCACAGCTAAACCAAAACACACATTCCCCTGGTGCCCATCCTTGTTGGATTTTATAATTCAGACACAGAAATAATCATACTAATCACACCTATCTATCTTAAACTGAATTTTTTAAAAGGTCTTATTTGTAAGTAATTTCTATACCCAACATGGGACTCGAACTCACAGCACTGAGATCAAGAGTTGCACAGTCTCCCAACCAAGCCAGCCAGGTGCCCCTGCCCTTAACCCTTAATTCTGGCAAAGAGGGTAATAAATACCCACTAGGGATTTTTTTCAATGTCCAATTAGGAGGAAAAAAGGAGGAAGGGGTAGCTTGAAAATTATTTCTGCTTATTTGAGAACATGAGCATGAGATTGGAAAGGTGACAAAATTTTAAATTGGGAAATTTGAGTCCTAATAAGGTCTCTGGTAATTCATTTAGCGTTTTTGGTTCTCACTGCCTTTGTTTATGAACTAGGGATTATTTAATGCCTATGATGAACGGGTCATCCCATATTGTCCCTCTACGTCATATCAGACATCTTTATAATATACAGTGCCAAAATTTAAAAAAAAACAAAAACAAAAACAAACCATGGGAACCTGCCTTCCCTTTGCAACCACAATTAGACAATGTATCTGGAAACTGTTGCAGAATTGAAAATGGCAATCAAGTATTACTTCTCTCTTTCTAACTCAGGAGAAGGGAAGATAATATGGTTTATTTTTCTTAATGTTGAATGAATATGGATAGAAATGTTTTCTGTTCTAGCGTTTACCCTTTTGTCCAGTCTCAGCACAAGGTTATAAAGTCTGGCTTGTTTTCTTCAAGGCATCAAATTCACTGTCCCTGCAAATGCACCGGTATTGGCTGGACCCCACTGGGCAATACATTGGTGGACTGTTGGGAAAAATGGTGGAGCTAAGACATACTTAGACCAGATGATGGTTGACTGTCCCTGTAATCGCAGAGATAATCTTTTTCCAAGCATCCACAGTCTTGCTGGAATAATTACAAATTGATTTTGTATGTTATGTTGTATATGTTACAAATGTGGTTCAACAATTCAAGGACATGAATATTAAGGACATGTGTATAAATTATCTGATTTATAATTGACAACAACACACACACACACACACACACTTAATGTGAGTAAAAGTGAAAGATTTGGACCTTAGAAAATGGACAGGTATTAGCCCTTTTACTTACAAATATGAAAGGTAGGAGAACACTCCTTGTGGTTCCAACTAACATAGTCAATTTTGTTTTTAAAAAGGAGAACAGGGCGCCTGGGTGGCTCAGTTGTTAAGCGCCTGCCTTCAGCTCAGCTCATGATCCCAGGGTCCTGGATTCAAGCCCCGCATCTGGCTGCCTGCTCAACAGGAAGCCTGCTTCTCCGTCTCCCTCTGCCTTTCTCCGTCAAATAAATAAAATCTTAAAAAATAATAATAATAATAGAACAGTTTTGCTGTTCTCCCCACCCCTGAAATTTCTTGGGAATTATTTTTACATCAGTTGTCTGAGTGGCCCAGTTTTGGTTGGATTTCCATCACCTGTTTCCTGGAAACCCCAGTTCTGGTGATTCTCCATCACTCACTGACTTTCTGGAGGCGATGCTCTCTCAATCATATCTATCAGCACAAAGCACAGAGCCTCATCTGATCTCTCAGAAACCATCCAAAAACTATGTACTTGCAATGAGGGGTTAGGAGGATGGGGGGGGGGGGGGCAGTTCCAGTGACTCACCTCAGAAGAGCTGATATGGAAAATACCTCTTGAAGACCTCTACATCGAGATCCTTGAAATTATAGTTCTCCCTTACAGCCATGGTCTTTACAAAGAGATCAATAAACAGGACGTGGTTAATTTAATTCAATGTTTCAGAAGTAATTATTAATTAGCTAATTTATCGACCCACCCACCTGATCTGGCTAATTAAATGTAATTTTGCTATTTATTTATTTGTTTATTTATCCATTCAGCCACCTGCCTGGTGAACTTGGAAACGTTACACTGAGTGGCCTCCGCTACGATCCTGAATGTTGTGCAATCTACCCAGAGCAGGTGTCAACTCTTTTCTTTCTATGCTGGGCTGAAGCAATGAGATGATTCTCTTCATTTCTGGGAGGAGTGCATTGCCACGTGTGATAAGCAACTCATGCTGTTGGCCGCCCAACCCAGCACCCCATCCTAAGAGCATTGAAATTCTGGGGAGTCTGGGGTTGCTCAACTAGGCTCTTCCCGCCCCATGGAGGCAAGCTATACTCTGGGATGTTCATGGTCTTTTTATCCAACATCTCATCCAACAGGTATTCATCAACATCCAAAAGACGAACATCTCTTCGTCCACATACCCTTGGTCTGTGGACAAAATTCCTTGCATTCAATGGTCACATTGGTATTGTAGGTTAAAAGGGGGGGAATGTTCATATTCTGCCCGTCATTGGCTAAATGGACCCAGAATGGGTAAGACTTCAGCTATTTTGTGTGCGTGTCTGCAAAGTGGACGAGAGAGGGAGTGGAGACACCCAATGATCCCCAAGACGTCTAAGTGGGAATGACACGAGAACATATCTCTACTGTGGTTTGTCCTTGACCAGAGTCCTGTCCTCAGAACAGCTCCACACCCCAGCACAGAATTGGGATCCCTTCCAGTGCCAAATGCACGATAACAAGTTCCACATGTGTCCTAACAAAGCCCATTGCAATCCCATCCGATTTAAAGGACTTTGTGACATAATGTAATTGTGCGATGTTCTCGTTTGAATCACAGTTTATGAAAAAATATGTTGTAGACTCTCAGATGTTTCAGGATCAAACTTTCTGCAAAGGATGTTTACTTAACTCACATTAAAGTCCCTATGAAATAAAACCCAATGGAATTATGCATAAATCATGAATCAGATCAACGGAGAGAAATACTCAAGTGTATTGTGTTATATGTTTTAATGAGAATTCCTCTTTTATCTCATGACTTATTCTCATAAACAGGAAAAAAATTCCTACACTTGCAAAAAAAACCAGAATGAACTGCATTTTAAAATACTTTCAAATTCCACTGTAATTAAAAGAAGACTGAATTTTTATTTAATATAAAGCAATTTGAACACTTTCTTGTGCTGATTCACTAAATATATGTGTGTTATCCTAACCTCATTTGCATTGATTTCCAAAGCTTCCTTCTAGTAGGTTCATTTTATTAAGGCTACGAGCATTTTGTGCTGTGAAAACGTAGTAATGGTTCTTGAGGCTAACTTTCTCTGGACGTCATGGGTAATGGGGAAAAACACACACACACCCACCTCACACCTATTTTCCAGTTCCATAGGTGATCATAAAGTCTGAATATTGTGGTAGAAACACAACATTTCCTTTCAATATTTGATCTAATGTATATGTTCTAATTTATGAGAAACAATTGCTCTTAGTTCATTGGCACCATGGTCTCTAGGTTTCACACAGCCAATGCCATGGGTTCAGATCACCCAAGAAGGCCCATGAGAAATGACCATGGACTTTCCAGGTCTGGAGGCAGTGAGATCTCCAGGAAGACATGACCATGTCTAACCTTCTAGCAAAGTCACATGGACTTTGTAGGAGCTCTGGGTTTAAGATGGTAGGATGAGATGGTTCTTGTAAAAGACGATTGGATGCACGGCATTGGAAAAGAAGGTGAAAAAGAATGGGGCTAGAGATGGGGTGCCTCGGTGGCTCAGTGGGTTAAAGCCGCTGCCTTCAGCTCAGGTCATGATCTCAGGGTCCTGGGATCGAGTCCCGCATCGGGCTCTCTGCTCAGCAGGGAGCCTGCTTCCTCCTCTCTCTCTCTCTGCCTGCCTCTCTGCCTACTTGTGATTTCTCTCTGTCAAATAAATAAATGGAAAATCTTAAAAAAAAAAAAAAAAAGAATGGGGCTAGAGAAATGTGTTATTTATGGGGTTGGACAGCTGCTGGGGCTACTCCAACATCTTGAGAAGGAACCTTGGAAGGAATGGAGTTAACTAACAAAGGAATCAGGTTACTATATGGTGAAAGTAGGCTATTGGATGTACTTCTAAATTACAGATGGTTTTTAGGACTTGGAGATCCAGACGGCAGACCCTAAGGTAGTGTGTGTTATACAGAATGATTCTGTATGTAGGTGTGCAGAATCAGAGTGAGACTGGGGAAGCCTGCCCCAGGGACGTCCCATGAAGTTCAGGGGAGGTTGGAGAAGGTTCTTGTAGCTGTTGCCATCTTATAGCATTGCCAGGACGATGGATCTTGTTAGTAAGATAGAAGATATTCATTGATGGAAATATTCATAAATGGAGCCAGAAGGACAGAAGCAAGTGATGGGATAAGGGTAAAGGGGACAAGAATGCAGGGAACAGCATATCATGCCAAGGGAACAGCAAAGCTCATGTTATCCAGTGTCTTTCAGGCACTAACTCGTCATAGACCTCATCTGTTCATTTCTTTGGTCCTGAGGTCAAGTGCAAATTCCTAAACGTGATGAAAACAAGACTGTGTGTTCCTTGCCTTCATATCCCGTCAAAAGACTTCGTTGGAAGCACAGAAATTCTCCAAAGTACCTCATTGTAACACAATGAACTACGGAAGCCCCCGTGAATTGAAACGATGAGACCTGAAATCAATGCAAAAATGCAAATCTTGGAAAAGTGTCTGGCCATTATACTGAATTGCAGAGCACACATTCAGGGACAAAAAATTCTAAGTAGGGGACAGCAATATGGACATTCACTCAATCTGTCCTAGCCAGAATTCTGTGTATATTCTTCAAGAAACAATATATTCAAGGGCCAAAAAACACTATTTGTTGCTGGAATGCATCTGTCAGTTTAATGAGAGGGAGACCTTGTAATTCAAAGTGAAATATTAAGGAGCATCTTTAAGCTGAAATTAAGTACTCTATGTTAGTAACCAAGCTTCTTTTATAGAGAAATAATTCAAAAGGTGATGTCTTTCTTTATAAATTTTGTGAGGATGATCTATTATTTGAAAGGAAGCATGGAAATGATTATAGTTTGAGGGTAAAATGCAAAGATTTTAAAAGTATGTCAAATGATATCAATGAAAATGAAATTATTGATGATTTCACTCCGGTGTTCCTAGAAAAATGGCTATTCCGTATAAACCCACTTCTGTAAGATCAGGGTCAACTAAAAGAATGAGTTCTATCCATTTGTATTGGAAGTGTCTATCACTATGGAAATTATTACCAGGTTACTATACAGAAAACAAAACTCGGGGTACGTTCAATGAAGCCTGTAGATTAACCTTGAACATTTTTCTTTGTGTTTGAGATATTATCGTCTTCTTTTTCATGTGCCTCAAGAAACACTTCAAACAGAAGAAATCCTTTTCTCAAAATTATCTCAAGTCTTGTTTCACTTCTTTGTTTGACACGGAGACCCAAATTTTATTTTTCAGACTATCTGCCTTTCTCTTATTTGGAATGGCAGGGAGACGATTGGCCAGCATGCTGATTCCCGGTGTTATAATGTATTGATTACCTGCGTGGTGACTTTCTAAACGTTTCCAGCGTACGTCAACTGTGGACAATGCTGGAGATAAGTATGGTATCTGTAAGGCAGCTGCCACTGTAGGAAATGCCTCAAATATATAGGAACAAGGCTCCTTTCCTTGTTGTCATAGCCTTGGACACAGCATCCTCAACAGTGTGTGGCTGGTCTGGGATGTTTTCAGCATCAGAGCAGAAGCGTGCTTTCTGGATGCCGAATTTATTGAGCATGGACTAATCAATCTAATATACATCAGAGACAAGTCTCCAAAAAATGGACTCTTTATTCAGGAAAATTATCCATTTTTGGTTTTGTGGTCAGCATTACCCGTCACGTATCTCTCTAATTTATACATTTCATAAATAAATATTTTTTATGACTACAATTCTGTTAAAGGGGAGTAAGCTTTAACTCTCCTTAATGCAAATAAAAACATAATTTGGCTGCTCTGAGTAAGTAAGCGGTAAAACCCAGCTTGGGATGTAGACTGGAAAGCATTGCTGAGGTCAGAGAATTTGAAACCAGGCATCTGGTTTACCCAATAAATATAAACTTCCAATATCTCACTTCCATACCCGTTACATTCCTTTTGAGCTGGGTTTATCACACACCTATGCTGTCTCAGATGAGAGGATGTCTGAAGATATAAAACCTTCAGGAAGAAACATGTCCCAACCCCTTATTAATGTTCCGAGCTGTGTGTATTTTTCATGGCTGATGCATTCTGAACGTGAGGAAATGGAAGTATGAGGGAGAGGAGACGAAATTATCTCGTGCTTGATAGATACATAAATCAAGGTTTGTCGCTGCAGGTTGAGAGAGCACACTATTTTTAGGGAGACGTCTCTGTCGGTTGGCAATCATGTTTACACCTGTTTCTAATTGTATTAATTTTTCAGGGTGGCACTAATGCATTTATTTGCCCAGGCTTGCCCGGAACGTTCCGCACCCAGGAAGCAGTTGGGCGTTCGTCTCATTGTTAATGGATCTGTCTTTTATATTTGCTACGCTTTGCACGAGAAGAAAACCTGTAGATGGTTTCTGTGAATATATGTGTGGACGGTTTTTAGGTGGTTTTTATCACGTTCGCCGGTGGTACGAAGGAGTACCTTTTTACTGAGAAACAGAAATAATTATCACGCTCCGCAATGTGCATGTATGCATCATAAAAGTCATCTTCCTTATAAACCTACAGAAAAATGAAAAACACTCATGGAGGCACACACCGGCTTCCTTTTCCAAGTTTCTTTATATACCATTAGCATGTAGGGTCAACCCAGTATTCAACATTCTCTTTCTCCCCAGGGATGACATTTCCTGCTCAACATGTTGAATTATACATATCATAATGCCAAGATTTAGGGTTCCATATAGCATTTGAAAAAAAAAAAAGTTGAGAAAGAAAATATTTTATAACGTGTTTGGATCTGGCACACAATTTTAGCAAAGACCTAATGAGATGTTTATTAGTTGCCTATATTTAGAAAAAAAAAATCTTACTAGAATGAGCTTCAGGACCTAGTTCACTAAGAGCCAACAAGCCACGTGAGTAATAAATGAAGGAAAATACAAAATAAGGACAAATGGAGGATACAATATTATATTTTGAAAGCTAGAACTCTGGTACTTCCGTCAGGTACAGAAAGATGAGGTAGTGGGTTGAATAGTTACAGGGAAAATGAGGAAGAATGCCTTACAATAGTCAAGAGGCAAACCAACCATGATCTCAAAGCAGTTAGTGTCCAACCGCAACTTCATTTTTAGGATGTGATGAATAGGACACGGTACTTCCCATAGAATACTGCTGATTTCTATTTTTTTTTTAAAGCTTTATTTATTTTGTTAAAAGAGAAAGAGCATGTGTAGAAGAGAGGCAGAGGGCAAGAATGTCAAGCAGACTCCATGCCGAAATTTGGAGCCCGACTCGGGGCTCAATCCACGACCCTGAGATCATGACCTGAGCCCAAGTCAAGAGCCGATTGCGTAAGAACTGAGCCATGCAGGCACCCCTGTTCATTTTTATCTTTGATGTTCAATAAATTAAAATCATCCATTTAAGTAAAATAGACACATCATTGCCCAATGAATGCTTGTAGAGATCGAATTTCTGCCTTTGAGTTGTCCCTGAGCTGATGTGTGATCAAAAACATTGACCAAGATGCAAAAGAAGAGACATTTTAGAGTTTCTTCATGTTGGGAATAAAGCCATCCTTAAAAACAAAACAAAAATAAAGTCATATTATCAAAAATAAAATAAAACTAGTAAGTAGAAATCTAAAAAATTTAATATATATATATATATATAATTTTTTCATACTAAAAAATAAGTCTCTGGATGGTTTCTGGTAAAATTTCAAGACTTAGTAATTTGGTTTCAAGTAATTTTCCAGTACAACTGTCTATTTCTTCTTTACGTGTGCAGAAACATCACTGCTGATGTGGGAACACAACATCATTTACCTGATGCTAAATTATCTCCTAGAGATAAAACCAGAGAAGCTTATTCACATTTCTGTTGAAGGACCTGAAGACACCAGGTTGGTGAGAAGCACGCGGAGTATTTACAGAGCATCTGTTCCAGACTTATTTTGGTTTGTGAAAATGCCATATGTCACTTCACACTCCTTTCCTGGACATAAAAACTAAGAATTGAAGACAATTATTAATTGGCCCTAAGTCTTCAGAGCTAGCGAAGGAAATGGGTTCTTTGATTTCAGTTGGATGATCTTCCAGGAAGCAAACCATCCCTCCATAATGAAACATGAGCTTACTGAACGTCCTACTAAAAAAACAAATACAGGGACGCCTGGGTGGCTCAGTTGGATGGACGACTAGCTTTGGCTCAGGTCATGATCCCAGAGTCCTGGGATCGAGTCCCGCATCAGGCTTCCAGCTCCACGGGGAGTCTGCTTCTCCCTCTGACCTTCTCCTCGCTCATGCTCTCTCTCACTGTCTCTCTCTCAAATAAATAAATAAAATCTTAAAAAATAATAAAAAATAAAATAAAAAAACAAATACAAATACAAAAACAGAACTTGAAGGTCGACCTTTGCATACACATGTACAAGTGGGCCTGGGGAGACACACACCCTAACTTCTAACAAGGCTTCAGAAAGACGCCTTCAACTTGGAAGAACTATCATCGCATGAGCAAAATTTTTGGAAAGTAGTAAAATTATGTGTCTTCCTATTCAAAAATATGCTACAAGAAAAATGCCTTCGGGCGCCTGGTTGCTCAGTGGGTTAAGCCGCTGCCTTCGGCTCAGGTCATGATCTCGGGGTCCTGGGATCGAGTCCCGCATCGGGCTCTCTGCTCAGCAGGGAGCCTGCTTCCCTCTCTCTCTACCTGCCTCTCCATCTACTTGTGATCTCTCTCTGTCAAATAAATAAATAAATAAATCTTTAACAACAACAACAAAAAAAATGCCTTCAAAATTGTATTTTGGGTTTTTTCTTTAAGATTTTATGTTTAAGTAATTGCTACACTTGAGGTGGGTGGGGCTCAAACTCACAAGGCTAAGGCCAACAGTTGTCTCCTTCACCAATGACCAGCCAGGTGCCCCTCAAAATTGTATTTTTGAACATTGCAATGAAACTAGAGTTTGCATGAAGAAAACATAGTCACATATATAACTCAGGCTGTGTTATTCAGTCAAAAAGGTACAGTTCTGTAATATGAAGATATATGAGAAAGATGTCATCTCCCATTCTCCAGGTGGGTGGCTGGCTCTCCTCCACAGAGTTACGCAGGGATCCAGGCTACTAATAACTGTCATTTACAACTGCATCCTGATTTGACCTGATTTCATGCAGGCACAGGTTGGAGGGGCACCATTTCTTTACATGCCCCATGTCTGCAAGGGAAGGACGGGGCTTCACCTTCAGTCAGGAAGAACGTAGTCCTACATTCAGTGAACCACCAGAGGGGCTGGTCGTTTGTGGTAAAAAAATAAGATAAAATTCAACTGAGCAACTCTAAGTATCTTCTTTGTTTTATTCAAGGATTCCTGCTTGAGGGAGCAGATAGGATGGAGCTCTGAATGAAAGAAATGTTGAAACAGAATGAAAGACTGTTATAGGCAGAAGGGACATGTATGTTCAGGTTGGTTGTTGCAAGGTCCCCCTTCCTTTAGGGGATGGCAGGGGTCTACCAGGCAGGTAGACCTCACTAGGGCTGATGAAGTGATTTCACATTGCCTGGGTTAAGACGCCACTGGGTGTCCAGTCTCTGTTTGGAGATGTTGGGCTTGGGTTTGCACAAGTAATTCTGTATTGTGCATCTTGTCTCATTTTTAACACTTTACTGTCAGATCCAACAGCTCCAATCAGCTAGCAGCCTATTAGGGAAGGAGAAATAGTTTGTACATAGCAGCTCTTCGCCTCAAGAAGGGACAGTGTGTTGGATGCAGGATATGAATGTGGAAAACTTTGAAGGTACATTTAACTACCTTTTTGATATTCAAGCATAATAAGGTTATTACAGCATGTGTACAAATGTCTACTACAAAGTATTACGATCAGAGTATAAAAGATTTGGAAAAGTGTATTTGTCAGTGGGTAGTTGGCACAATGTTCAAATCTCTTGAAGTTTGGAGTATTGGGCTTTGTAAAGTCTTTGTCCCTGTACATGGAACCACAATGGAACATCAGGACATCTGATGGTCCATTCATCTCCCCTTCAGAATAGTATTCTGAATGAAAGGCATTGGATTTTCTATTGTTCAGGAGGATTTGAGGACTTGAAAACATGGTTGCCATCGACAAAACAAACGGCTTACAAAATGAATTGCAAAACGATTCCCAATACCCAATATGGCAATTTTACCTGTGGTGCCTTATTTTGTTTCACTCTAGCAAAGGCCCCATTTAGAAACATCGCACTGAGTTTTCAGCATACCAAAAAAGTTCTCTACCAAGTTGCTTAATGGTGCAATCTCTTTCTGTCCAAATATTTTTTAAATGAAATTACTCTGATATATGCCTGACAAGTGCTATGGAGTCTTATAAACCAACTATAACAGGTTTCATAAAAATGAATAATTCGGCTCATTTCTGTTTTTTCATTTCTTCAAAGTCTTCTCTCAAAACAATATATTATCTTTAAAGGGTAAGCAAAAGTAAATTAAGGTCCCCCAAACATTGGGACATGCTTTTTTTTTTTTTTGGTCTTTAAATGGGGGTATGTTGCCCTCTTCATAGTTGGTAACAAAGCCAGTTTTAGAAGCTGCACCCACTTACATCAAAACCACGTTTCTTGTAAAAGACAGATGGTGAACACCTGAATAAAAGCTAAGAGTTCCTATCGCCTGTAAAGATATGATCTGTTTTATTCCTGTGTTGCACAATGCTGTCTCTTTATAACAGAATCTTTGAGGAATTATCACTTTAATAATTAAATTGCCCTGAGGCAAGCTACTAGTCATTCCTACCCTTCAACTTTTTCTGATTCCTTTGCAATCCAGGATGAGTACGCACCTGACAAGAGTCCTTCAAAGGACACAGCAAGCTAGGACAAGTTTCCTAGCATAATATTTAAGTTTCAATACAAATACTGTTTGTTATGTCCTCAAGTCTTCTTGTATGTTCGAAGTGGGGGCATTTTTTTCTTGGTCAGCAACTACTCTGTGCTTTTAGGAGAATGCAACCTATCCCAAGGACTATTCCCAAGTGAGCGTGGTTTGCCTGCCTAACCTTATCTGTTTCTCACAAAAATGTTCAAAGATTCTTTATCCATGAGATGTGTGTGTGGACTAATCGATGGGGTTGATAGGTACAGTCCCTGCTGTTTTTTGTTGTTGCTGTTGTTTTATTCTAATTTATGTAGACAAGAAAAAATATCCTACTTAACTATTTCATATTTTCTAACTCAGAATTCATCATAACCCCTGAGACATAATTACCACTAATCATGAGAAATGAAAATAGATAGAAAAAAAGCAGACACCAAAAAATCACAAAATGTGTTAATGAGGGACAGCAAAATGGAGAAGAAACCTCAAAACTACAGGCATGACTTCCCTCTAGGTATTACCATTAGGAGGGATGGATGGAAGGAAAGAAGGATGAATGGATGGAGGGAGAGAGGGGTGGATAGATGGATGGATGGATGGATGGATGGATGGATGGAAGGTTGGATGGATGGTTGGATGGATGGATGTGTGAATGGACGAATGGATGGATGGATGGATGGTTGGATGGATGGTTGGATGGATGG